>NC_134400.1:108771734-109371734 GCF_050003625.1 Haematobia irritans
AAGTATGAGTTTTGGGTCAGAATTAAGGAAAATTTGCCTCACTTCAAAGACATACGACTTCAACGTACTCAAGCACAATAAAATGGTCCATATCGGTCCATAATTATATATAGCCCCCATATAAACCGATCACCAGATTTGACCTCCGGAGCCTCTTGGAAGACCAAAATTCATCTGATTCAGTTGAAATTTGGTACGTGGTGTTAATATATGGCCTCAAACACCCATGCAAAAATTGGTCAAATCGGTTCATAATTATATATAGCCCCGATATAAACCGATCCGCAGATCCCGGAGCCCCTTGGAAGAGCAAAATTCATCCGATTCGGTTGAAATTTGGTTCGTGATGTTAGTATATGTTATCCAACAACCATGCAGGAATTGGTTCATATCAGTCCATCATTATATACCGCCTCATATAAACCGATCCCCAGATTTGACCTCCGGTGCCTTTTGGAGAAGCAAAATTCATCCGATCTGGTTGAAATTTGGTACGTGGTGGTAGTATATTTAGTAGTATTTAACAGCCATGCCAAAAGTGGTCCATATCAGTCCATAATCATATATAGCCCCCATAGGTTAGGTTACCTAACCTAACCTAGCCCCAATATAAACCGATCCCGAGATTTGGTTTTGGAGCCTCTTGTGCTAGTATATGACCGTTAACAACCATGCCTAACTATGTTAGGTCCATATCGGTCTATAGTTATATATAGCCCTCAGATAAATTGATGCACAATCACAAAAAATTGGTCCATATCAAGTTCGTAATTGTATATAGCACCCATATAAGCGACCCCCATATTTCAATTCTGGCTCTCTACCAGGTATGGACTAACTCACAATTTAGAAAACGATGTTAAGAAGTTTTAAGATACCACACGCTCACAAAAAATCGCTTCTGTAACATATACTCCCAAACATATTTTGCTTCAAGCATATACATTTTTGGGTACTGCCCAAACATTTATATGTTTGATCTCTTCCAATATATAATATGTTTGAAAGCATATTGGTCTAAACAATATATGTTTGAATAGTCTAAGTTCCAAACATTTTGTATTTTTGCATCCAAATTCAATAATGTTGTCTTCCAAAACAACAATATGTTATTATATGAACATATAATATGTTTGGAAGCATTTTGCACCCAAAATTATTATATGCTTAAAAAAAATTCTCAAAATTTTATTTATTTATTTATATATTTACAATCATAATGAATTATGAAAATAAACAGGTAATATAGGTGCTGACAACATAGGTTTTCGACCTGAATGCTCAAAATTTTGTTTCTGCCCAATTGTATATTCCCCGACATCTTTCTCACTTCCACGAGATTTTTTAGTTCTTAGCACCTTTTTCTGTAATACAAACATTGTAGAAGAAATTATTCAATTTTATGATTTTTATTTATTTTAATTTTACCTTTTGCCGGACGGGGATTCGAACAGCGGACCACACAGTTTGTAAGGATCAAAGAAGTAGCTGATCAATTGCCCAAGGAAAAATAAAATGTTAATTTTGTAATAACAAGCAACAACCACCAACTTAATTCAATATCGCTCCCTGTTAAATAGCGCTCCAAGCTACTAAACTCATATATGTTTATAGGCTATTTCTAAATTAATATATGTTTGCATCCAAGCATATTATATTTACAAACATTTTATGTCCCAAACATAATATGTTCTAACATATTAACATATATGTCCCAAACATGTTATTCCAATTTTGTGAACATTATATGCTTGCACTCAAAAATATTGTGTTTAAAAATTTGTGTTCCAAACATATAATGTTTATAGCCAAACATATGAAAAACAGTTTTTTTCATCCGTGCACAACCCAAGTAATTCGATTGTGGATGTCAGTCTTTTGTAGAAGTTTCTACGCAATCCATTCGGCCTGGCCGAACTTACGGCCGTATATAAAGGGTGATACGGTCAAAATTTGGTCAATATAAACTTGACGTATTTCTTTCAATTTTGCATTTAAAAAACCTGAACACCCCTCATTTTGAAGGTGTGTATGTAGAATGTTGCTCCAATTTTGATTTTGGAATTCACTCTTCAGTTGTCAAAAAGTCCAAGCAAGAAGAGCAGCGTATCAAAAATTTTGCTCGCGCATCGCGCAAATCCGAGCTACTCGCACGCAAAGCTGGCAAAATCGCTAAAAGTTGCCAAATCAACCGTTACAAATGTAATTAAAGTGTTTGGGGAACGTTTGTCGACAGCCAGGAAGTCTGGATCGGGGGGAAATCGAACACCGGAAGCCGCTGAGACGACAAAGAGAGTTTCAAGCGAAACCCTAACCTCTCTCTCCGAGATGCCGCAAATAAGCTGGGTGTATCGTCTACAACCGTGCATCGAGCCAAAAAACGAGCCGGACTATCGACTTACAAGAAGGTAGTGACTCCAAATCGCGATGATAAACAAAATACGACGGCCAAAACGCGATCCCGGAGGCTGTACACGACGATGCTGACGAAGTTTGACTGCGTGGTAATGGACGAAGAAACCTACGTCAAAGCCGTCTACAAGCAGCATCCGGGACAGGAGTTTTATACGGCAAAAGGAAGGGGAAAGGTAGCAGATATTTTCAAGCACATAAAACTGTCAAAGTTCGCAAAGAAATATCTGGTTTGGCAAGCCATCTGTACCTGTGGCTTGAAAAGCAGTATTTTCATAGCTTCCGGGACTGTCAACCAAGAAATTTACGTGAAAGAGTGTTTGAATAAACGTCTGCTGCCTTTCCTGAAGAAACACGGTTGTTCCGTACTGTTTTGGCCGGATTTGGCATCTTGCCATTACGGTAAAAAGGCCATGGAGTGGTACGCCGCCAACAACGTGCAGGTGGTTCCCAATGACAAGAACCCTCCCAACACGTCAGAGCTCCGCCCAATTGAGAAATACTGGGCTATTGTCAAGCGGAACCTAAAGAAGACCAAGAAAACTGCTAAGGACGAGCAGCAGTTCAAGGCAAACTGGCTTTCTGCGGCGAAGAAGGTGGACAAGGTGGCTGTACAAAATCTGATGACAGGTGTCAAGCGTGAGGCCCGGCAATTCGGATTTGGAAAAGCGAAAGCTTAACTGAATATTTTTCCTTAATTTTATACTAATTGAACTTGAAAAAGAAATTTAATTTGATTTTCTAAATAAACGATTTCACCTATTTACACGCGTTTTCCCTTGACCAAATTTTGACCGTATCATCCTTTATAGCTCCCATATATATCTATCGCACGATTTACACTCATATGACCACAGAGGCCAATTTTTTGCTCCCATTTAGTTGAAATTTTGCACGGAGAGTAGAAATAGCATTTTAGCTATGCGTGCCAAATTTGGTTGAAATCGGTTCAGATTTAGATATAGCTTCCATATATAGCTTTCGCCCGATTTACACCATTATGACCACAGAGGCCAATTTTTAACTCCGCTTTAGTTGAAATTTTGCACAGGGAGTAGAATTAACATTGTAGCTATGCGTGCCAAATTTGGTTGAAATCGGTTCAGATTTAGATATAGCTCCCATATATATGTTTTTCTGATTTCGACAAAAATGGTCAAAATACCAACATTTCCCTCCTTGCTCTATTTTCCACTGCTTAGTCGAAAAGTTGTAAAAATGACTCTTATTTTCCTAAACTTCTAATACATATATATCGAGCGATAAACCATAAACAAACTTTTGCGAAGTTTCCTTACAATTGCTTCAGATTTAAATGTTTCTCGTATTTTTTACTAACATTGTGTTCCACCCTAGTGCATTAGCCGACTTAAATTTTGAGTCTATAGATTTTGTAGAAGTCTATCAAATTCTGTCCAGATCGAGTGATATTTAAATGTATGTATTTGGGACAAACCTTTAGATATATACCCAACACATTTGACGGATGTGATATGGTATCGAAAATTTAGATCTACAAAGTGGTGCAGGGTATAATATAATCGGCCCGCCCGACTTTAGACTTTCCTTATTTGTTTTGTTTATTAATTTCCTTTGCCTGAATATTTTGACATACCCATCGTACGTTCCGATTTCATTTAACGAACCAAGAAAAAAATTGTGCCCATAATACCAAAATAATAAACAAAACACATGTCCCACACATACATGCTCTCAAGGCGAAAACACAAGCTGTTTTTTTTTCAAGTGTCTATTCTCGTGGTTCCGAATGTCAATTCTCTTTACTCCGAATACTCATTCTAATATTCACATAAAATAATATTGAGACTTAAGCATATCAAATTTTTGGCCTTATCATAAAACAGTTTTCCGAAACAACATATTTACAGACAGTTTGACAGAAATTGCTCTCTTTTGATTCTCTCGCAGTGTTATGTTGATATCTTTCGTCAACCCTCCCGGTTTCCATTTCTATTTCTTTTTCTATAATCTCTCTCTGTCGTTCTCTGAATAAAATATCACAACATATATATGTTGACTCGAAATTTGTAAATTTATATATGTTTACATTCACACATATTATTGTTATGAAACATTCATGCCCCAAACATAATATATTCTAACATATTAACATATGTGTCCCAAACATTTAGTGTTAGTTTGGGAACAAAACATGTTTGCACTTAAATATATTGTGCTAGAAACACATTTTGTTTATATCGGAACATATGAAAAACATATTTTTCTTGCCTTTTTTCCTTGCCCAAAAGTCGATAAACTTTCCAATGAAGTCGTTTTGTCTTTATAGTTAAGTGATTCGACTTAAAAATGTGTATCTTATTATGGAAGAAAATTTTGTTTGGCTAAGGTCAACTTGACTTTAATAATTCAGAAAAATTCTCCAAAATTAATGAAATCGTCTATAAATTTGTTGAATTTTTGCATCTTGACTACAACGCAAAAATTCGTTCAAACTTAGGACATGTTTTTCAAACCTTAATTTTAAACACTTTTTTACTTGAAACATAGCATATTTTCTACTTCAAGTCGAGTTTGAATTTAAAACTTAAGTTGTCGTTTACACGCTTTTTAAGGACTTTGATAGCATATGAAGAAAAACGCTAAAAAGACGAATAAATTAAAATTTGTTTCTTAAAATCAAGTACCCGAAAACCTTAATTTAAAATAGAATTGTGTTTTAAATATATACTTACTTCAATTCTCCGCTTCTTTGCCTTGGAATTAATATCAATCTTCTTTGGCTCTTTTTTTCAGTGTGCAGTACAGTTCTATTCAATAAGCTAAAAATATTGTTTTTTTTTTTTTACAGCGGAATATGCCATAATCCGTGCATCGCTCTCACACAATACAATAGAGCCAAAATAAAGTACACGAGAACTACAGTAATTTCCTGTTAAATAAATACATAATACCCCCAAAAACGAATTAATGAATGATGACATACAATTTTCACATTTTTAGTTTCCACCATGACTTTTGCCAGAGGTACGAAGCAGAGAAAACATCTCGACAAAGTTGAAATTGTCTAAAGTTATTGTTGCTCTAGTGGATTGGTTTGGTTCATGTTTTCCAATTTACAAATTGCTTTTAAATGGGCAGAAAAAAAGTTTTAATGAGTTTTCAACGCCTTGGTCGTTTAAAGTGCTACTCGCCACCCACCAACATCAGTAACTTCATCATCCATGTTATTATTACAATGCCACTGTTGATGCAAATCATTTTTTTTATGGTCTCCACCATAGGTTACGGGGGTATAATAAGTTTGATTTTCCGTTTGTAACACGCCGAAATATCCATTTCCCAACATATATTGTAATGTTTATGTATTCTTTAAAGTACGGCAAATTTTCCTTAACATAAAGAAAAACTTTTTTTGATTCAAAGAAATAATATTCAATTTTAGGATTTTATTGATACAGATTTAAATGCAGTAAGGGACAAAATTGTTTACGAAATTATAGAGAAAACATTGGCAACTTGGCAACTCTAATACATTGTCTATGGTCAAGGGACTAGTTAGTGATAATATGGCATCTTTGGTTTCTAGTTTTATATTCATGTAACGGTAACTGCACATATGTGAAGAATATTGACCCTGTGTTAATATTCTCTAACAATTTCAATGAACTTAAATTGTTGTTTATGGATTTGATTCAGAAAGTAAGTAAAATAATTATTAGACGCATCAATATTTTGGATTTCTTATCTATTTAGTTTATGTTTGCGAAGGGAAAAGCCAAGGGAACTCTTTTGAAACAGAATGTCGCAAAAGATTTAAAAGAAGGAGCCCCATATCGAGAGATCGCTAAAAAATATAACATAATAAGAATCTTACATGGTCTGACCATATTTCTTCGGCCTGTGGAAAAGTATATTCAATGCTAAGAAATCTGTGGACTACCCAACACTTCACACCACTGAACATTAGAATACTGTTAGTAAAAAGCTACATATTACCAATATTACTGTATGCTTCTGAAGTAATCGCTGATATAAATACAACTGACAATAGAAAACTTCAAACTACTTTTAACAATGCAGTACGATATGCTTCTGGTTTAAGGCGATTTGACGGAGTCTCACAATACTCATTACTGATACTGAAGTTGCCACTGGAAAGATACTTAATTTGCAAATCAGTAGTATTGTTACATAAAATACCACCAATACACCAGTAAACCTTCATATCTATATGCGAACTTGATTTTCGTCCGATCATCAAGAGGGAAAAACATTATACAAATCGCACACCGTCGTCACTTTTATCAGCACGATCCGTCTCTGGAATCAACTCCCTAATAAACTGCAATTAATAACCAATACACAACGATTCAAGAGGAATATCCTGGAATATTATTCAACCATGTGAAATACTTTAGTACTGGGGAAGCTCAATTTGTTTCACACTAATAAAGGGTGATACGGTCAAAATTTGGTCAAGGGAAAACGCGTGTAAATCGGTGAAATCGTTTATTTAAAAAATCAAATTAAATTTATTTTTCAAGTTCAATTAGTATAAAATTGAGGAAAAATATTCAGTTAGGCTTTCGCTTTTCCAAATCCGAGTTGCCAGGCCTCACGCTTGACACCTGCCATCAGATTCTGTACAGCCACCTTGTCCACCTTCTTCGCCGCAGAAAGCCAGTTTGCCTTGAACTGCTGCTCGTCCTTAGCAGTTTTTTTGGTCTTCTTTAGGTTCCGCTTGACAATAGCCCAGTATTTCTCAATTGGGCGGAGCTCTGGCGTATTGGGAGGGTTCTTGTCCTTGGGAACCACCTGCACGTTGTTGGCGGCGTACCACTCCATGGCCTTTTTACCGTAATGGCAAGATGCCAAATCCGGCCAAAACAGTACGGAACAACCGTGTTTCTTCAGGAAAGGTAGCAGACGTTTATTCAAACACTCTTTCACGTAAATTTCTTGGTTGACAGTCCCGGAAGCTATGAAAATGCTGCTTTTCAAGCCACAGGTACAGATGGCTTGCCAAACCAGATATTTCTTTGCGAATTTTGACAGTTTTATGTGCTTGAAAATATCTGCTACAAACTATCGACTTGAAACTTGGCACAAGTAGTTGTTATCGATGTAGGTCGGATGGTATTGAAAATGGGCCATATCGGTCCACTTTTACGTATAGCCCACATATAAACGGACCCCCAAATTTGGTTTGCAGAGCCTATAAGAGAAGTATATTTCATCCGATCTGGTCTCTAACACCCATGCAAAAATTGGTCCATATCGGTCAATAATTATATATAGCCCCCATATAAACCGATCCCCAGATTTGGCTTGTTGAGCCTCAAAGAGAAGCAACTTTCATCCGATCCGACTGAAATTTGGCACATGTTGTTGGTATATGGTCCTTAACAACCTTGCAAAAATTGGTCCACATCGTTCCATAATTATATATAGCCTCCATATAAACCGATCCCCAGATTTGGCTTGCGGAGCCTCAAAGAGAAGCAAATTTCATCCGATACGGCTGAAACTTAGTACATGGTATTAGTATATGGTCTCTAACAACCATTTAAAAATTGGTCCATATTGGTCCATAATTATATATAGCCCCCATATAAACCGATCCCCAGATTTGAACTCCGGAGCCTCTTGGAAGAGCCAAATTCATCCGATCCGGTTCAAATTTGCAACGTGGTGTTAGTATATGGTCGCTAATAATCATGCCAAAATTTGTCCATATCGGTCTATAGTTATATATAGCCGATCCCCAATCACACAAAAATTGGTCCATATCGGTTCATAATCATGGTTGCCACTCGAGCCAAAAATAAACTAGCAAAATGTTATTTCTATAGAAAATTTTATCAAAATTTTATTCCTATAGAAAATTTTGCCAAATTTTCTTTCTATAGAAAATTTTGGCAAAATTTTATTTCTATAGAAAATTTTGTTAAAATTCTAATTCTATAGAGAATGTTGTCAAAATTTTAAATCTTTTGAAAATTTTGTCAAAATTTTATTTCTATAGAAAGTTTTGTCAAAATGTTATTTCTACAGAAAATTTTGTTAAAATCGTATTTCTATAGAAAATTTTATCCAAATTTTACTTCTATAGAAAATGTTGTCAAAATTTTATTTCTATAGAAAATTTTGTCAAACTTAATTATATACGTATTTAATCGGCATTTTTAAGTTTAATATATACCACGTATGGACTACGTGGTATATAGTACGGTATTAGGAAGTTTTAAGATACCTTGCCATCGGCAAGTGTTACCGCAACCCAAGTAAATCGATTCTGGATGGCAGTGTTTAGAAGAAGTTTCTACGCAATCCATTGTGGAGGGTACATAAGCTTCGGCCTGGCCGAACTTACGGCCGTATATACTTGTTTTTTTTTTTTTAACAAAAAAAGTTCATGAGACATTAATTCATTTCTGGTCTATGCAATGTTCTCTTGTTTTTGTTTCCGTCAAATCTTTTGCTCTCACTCAACTACCGGAAATAAAGAGGCGGGCAAATTTCAAATGACCATCAAGGTTACTTTTCCAGCTCCAGTCAACATCATAAGGGTGAACGTTGGCATAAAGTAATAATTTTTTTAAACCTGGGTGGCGCAACAGGACATTTGGATTTGTAATAAAAAATTATTGGATAGAGCTCGAAATGAGATAAAAACAAGAGAAATTTCTCAAAAAAAAAAAACACGCGAAAACATCTATTGAATGGTGGTGTTGATAAAATTGAAAATTTATATCTCCCATTCCATCACAAGTTGTGGGTCATTAATATTTTAATGAAAATATGAATTACAAAGTTTTTTTATGGCATTTGTTTCTGAATTGAACCCTGAATTTTATTCACTTCAATTTCCTGTATTTTGTATTTCGTTTTTTTTTTTTTGTCATCCGAAAAATAATTAAATTATTCGAAGTCAATAGGGGAGATATATTTTCATTAAGTTCAACAATTACATGAAATATTTTATTTTAAAATGAGAGAAAAAACAGATGTTGGCTTGTGTAGTGGGGCAACTTTTGATGACAAGTTATTTGTTCTTAAAGTTGTTTTTTTTTTTCTTTTTAGGTATACACTTTGCTTTATGTTTGTAAAAAAAAATTGTATTTTCCAAAATTGTCTTACATTTTATGTTTTTAAATTAGAGAAAACTTTATTTACTCAAGTTGAAATTTTCATACAACTGATGATTAAATATTAAAGCTCAATGGGTCCAAAACGCTTTGTAAATAATTCTGGGACACCACTTTACTACACTCAGAAAAAAAAGTGAACCCTCTATTTCACTAAAGCCAATTTAACTCTATTTTGCTTCATGGAATTATTATGTTTGGAGAATGTTTCCTTTACTTTAATAGTTTTTTACGTACGTGAACTAAAAAACAAGTATATACGGCCGTAAGTTCGGCCAGGCCGAAGCTTATGTACCCTCTACCATGGATTGCGTAGAAACTTCTACTGAAGACTGTCGTCCACAATCGAATTACTTGGGTTGCGGTAACACTTGCCGATGGCAAGGTATCTTAAAACTTCCTAACACCGTAATATATACCACATCGTCCATACGTGGTATATATTAAACTAAAAAAGGCCGATTAAATACGTATATAATTAAGTTTAAAGTTTCTATAGAAACAAAATTTTGACAACATTTTCTATGGAAGTAAAATTTGGAAAAAATTTTCTATAGATATAAAATTTTGACAAAATTTTCTATAGAAATAAAATTTTGACAAAATTTTCTATAGAAATAAAATTTTGACAAAATTTTCTATAGAAATAAAATTTTGACAAAATTTTCTATAGAAATAAAATTTTGACAAAATTTTCTATAGAAATAAAATTTTGACAAAATTTTCTATAGAAATAAAATGTAGACAAATTTTTCTATAGAAATAACATTTTGACAATGTTTTCTATAAAAATAAAATTTTGGTAGATTATTTTTGGCTCGAGTGGCAACCATTATTATGAACCGATATGGACCAAGTTTTGTGTGATTGGGGTCGGCTATATATAACTATAGACCGATATGGACCAATTATGACATGGTTATAAGCGGCCTTATACTAACACCACGTTGCAAATTTCAACCGGATCGGATGAATTTTGCTCCTCCAAGAGGATCCAGAGATCAAATCTGGGGAACGGTTTATATGGGGGCTATATATAATTATGGACCGATATGGACCAATTCTTGCGTGTTTATTAGATACCACATTCTAACACCATGTTCCAAATTTCAACCGGATCGGATGAATTTTGCTCCTCCAAGAGGCTCCGGAGGACAAATCTGGGGATCGATTTATATGGGGGCTATATATAATTATGGACCGATATGGACCAATTCTTGCATGGTTGTTAGAGACCATATACTAACACCACGTACCAAATTTCAACCGGATCGGATGAATTTTGCTCCTGTAAGAGGCTCCGGAGATCAAATATGGGGAACGGTTTATATGGGGGATATATATAGTTATGGACCGATATGGACCAATTCTTGCATGGTTGTTAAAGACCATATACTAACACCACGTATCAAATTTCAACCGGATCGGATGAATTTTGCTCCTCCAAGAGGCTCCGGAGATCAAATCTGGGTAACGGTTTATATGGGGGCTATATATAATTATGGACCGATATGGACCAATTCTTGAGTGTTTATTAGAGACCACATTCTAACACCATGTTCCAAATTTCAAACGGATCGGATGAATTTAGCTCCTCCAAGAGGTTCCGGAGGCCAAATCTGGGGATCGATTTATATGGGGGCTATATATAATTATGGACCGATATGGACCAATTCTTGCATGGTTGTTAGAGACCATATTCTAACGCCATGTTCCAAATTTCAACCGGATCGGATGAATTTAGCTCCTCTAAGAGGCTCCGGAGGTCAAATCTGGGGATCGGTTTATATGGGGGCTATATATAATTATGGGCCGATGTGGACCAATTTTTGCATGGTCATTAGAGAACATATACCAACACCATGTACCAAATTTCAGCCGGATCGGATGCAATTTGGTTCTCTTAGAGGCTCCGCAAGCCAAATCGGGGGATCGGTTTATATGGGGGCTATATGTAATTATGGACCGATATGGACCAATTTTTGCATGGTTGTTAAAGACCATATACTAACACCACGTACCAAATTTCAGCCGGATCGGATGAAATTTGGTTCTCTTAGAGGCTTCGCAAGCCAAATCGGAGGATCGGTTTATATGGGGGCTATATGTAATTATTAACCGATATGGACCAATTTTTGATGGTTGTTAGAGACCATATACTAACACCATGTACCAAATTTCAGCCGGATCGGATGAAATTTGCTTCTCTTAGAGTAATCGCAAGCCAAATTTGGGGGTCCGTTTATATGAATTTTGGAAGACCAAAATTCATCTGATTCAGTTGAAATTTGGTACGTGGTGTTAATATATGGCCTCAAACACCCATGCAAAAATTGGTCGAAATTGGTCCATAATTATATATAGCCCCCATATAAACCGATCCCCAGATTTGACCTCCGGTGCCTTTTGGAGAAGCAAAATTCATCCGATCTGGTTGAAATTTGGTACGTGGTGGTAGTATATGATATTTAACAACCATGCCAAAAGTGGTCCATATCAGTCCATAATCAGTAGACATACCTATATATAACTTTTTTGTCTAATATATGCCATGTATGGACTAACTCACAATTTAGAAAACGATGTTAAGAAGTTTTAAGATACCACAACCCAAGTAATTCGATTGTGGATGACAGTCTTTCGTAGAAGTTTCTCGCAATCCATTTAATGTGGTATCACAATGGACTGAATAGTCTAAGTGAGCCTGAATCTTAATCGGGCTGCCACTTTAACCTAACCTAACCTAACCTTCTCGCAATCCATGGTGGAGGGTACATAAGATTCGGCCTGGCCGAACTTACGGCCGTATATACTTGTTTTTTTTTTTTACTTTTCATTTGATTTGAAAAAGATTTCATTTGCTTCATTGGATTTGGAAAATTCATTTGAAGTAAAAATGCTACGCCGAAAAAAGTAAACTATTTTATAGGAAGAATAAACTAACGCGTGCGAATATTGAACTAAATTGTTCTCCACATTGTTCACGAAATTAAACCATCTCATAGAAGAACGAGTGTATACAGCAGTAAGTTCAACTACGGTTTTTATAAGCCCAAGAAGTAATATCAGGAGAGGGGGCTATACCAAAACATGGACCGATACTCACCATTTTTGGCGCACCTCTTTGTGGTCCTAAAATACCTCTAGATTTCCAATTTCAGGCAAATTTGATAGAAACTACGGTTTT
This sequence comes from Haematobia irritans, assembly GCF_050003625.1. NCBI lineage: Eukaryota > Metazoa > Arthropoda > Insecta > Diptera > Muscidae > Haematobia > Haematobia irritans. The sequence continues at coordinate 108,784,464 of NC_134400.1, forward strand.
TATAAGCCCAAGACCCCAAATCTGGACGTCGGTTTATATGGGGACTATATCAAAACCTAGACCGATATAGCCCATCTTCGAACTTTATCTGCCTGCAGACAAAAGGCGAGTATGTGCAAAATTTCAGCACGATTGCTTCATTATTGAAGACTATAGCGTGATTACAACAGACAGGCAGGCGGACATGGCTATATCGTCTTAGAATTTCTCCCTGTTCAAGAATATATATACTTTATATAGTCGAAAATCGATATTTCGATGTGTTACAAACGGAATGACAAACTTATTATACCCCCATCACCATTCTATGGTGGTGGGTATATTTAATAAAGAAAAAATCTTTCATTCCCATTTTAACCACGCTGTAGTTCAATCTTACTATTTTTGAGAAGTGTACGAAAAACGTCTTCTGTTTTATTTAGAATTGAACTAATTTGTATGTCATTGAAATTTTACTGACATTTAGTTCATAAAATTTTTGAGACATACTTGGAATAAAGAAAAAATCGTTAGGCTGGGGAAAATTTCTTACAAACTTTTAAAAATAAACTAAAACAAAATAAAATTTTTGCAATAAATATTTGTTCATTTTAGCATCAGTTTTACTACAGACTTTTTTCTGTGTATTTCATTCTTACTATTTTTGGCAATCGTACGAAAATGTTCTTCTATTTAGTTCATATTGAAATTATGTGTACTGTCATTGAACTTTGTACCCACCTTTAGTTCATAAAGTGTTTGAGACATACTTAAAAAAAAGGAACATTCCATTAGGCTATGGAAAATTTCGAAAAAATAATAGAATTTAACTACAAACAAATATTCGTTTTGCAATAAAAATAATATAAATTTAGCGATTTTTTCGGTGTATAAATGTTTATATTCCCATTTACGTTTATTGAAATTAGAACCGATATGGCCAATATTTTTACGATTTTACCAAGATATGTGTTCGATATCGTGAAGATAGGTGTCAATTGTGGGTTGTGAGACAATATTTGGCCAAATCGGGCGACAATGTGGACAAATCGTCAATGAAATTATGGGTAAAATGTAGCTCTTAAACTGTGAGCTGTACTTTGCAAACAAAAATACATGAACAGACAGACGGACATCGCTAAATCGACTCAGACTTTAATTTTAAACGATCAGACTGGCCCTTCTTGGCGTTACATACAAATTCACAAAATGAAGGGTATGAAAACTCAAAAGCAAGTATATACGACCAGGTCGAATCTTGTGTATCCTCCATCATGGATTGAGAAGTTCACCAATGTGGTATCACAATGGACTGAATAGTCTAAGTGAGCCTGATACATCGGGCTGCCACCTAACCATGGATTGCATAGAAACTTCTAGTAAAGACTGTCATCCACAATCGAATTACATGGGTTGTGGTAATACTTACAAGGTATCTTAAAACTCCTTAACATCGTCTTCTAAATTGTAAATTAGTCCATACGTGGTATATATTAGGCAAAAAAGGTATATACCTCTAATATGAACCAAATTTGGCAGGTTGTTAGCGGCCATCGGATAGGTTTATATGGGGGCTAAATATAATTAAGGACCTACAATATGAACTAATTTTTGCATGGTTGTTGGAATACCACGTACCAAATTTCAACCAGATCGAATAAATTTTGCTCCTCCAAGAGGCTCTGGAGGCCAAATCTGGGGCTATATGTAAAAGTGGTCCGAAATGGTCCATTCGCAATACCATCCGACCTACATCAATAACAACTACTTATGCCAAGTTTCAAGTCGATAGCTTGTTTCGTTCGGAAGTTAACGTGATTTCTACAGACTGACGGACGGAAATGACGACCCAGACCCAGACTATATATATAGACTTTATGAGGTCTTAGAGCAATATGTCAATGTGTTACAAACGGAATGACAAAGTTAATATAGCCCCCATCCTATGGTGGATGGTATAATAATTGGGGATCTTTGTAAGGAATTTTTATTAAAATTGGAATGATTGAGGACGAAACAGTCCTTTTTGGTGGCAAGTGTCAGAAAATTATTGGCAACATTACAATCAACAGTGAGCCGTTGCAGATCTTTTCTAAAATGAAGTCGTAAAATTTAATCAGACACTAAAGAAGATTTATGAATTGGACAAGATAAGGGTCGGTGCCTTATTTTCGAAGACCTAACCGACATATTTACCTTTGCCTGCATTTGGTTTCATAGAGAATAAAACATATTATACCCATCACCTTTCCATGGTGGTGGGTATCCAAATCGTAAATTAAACATACTTTTGAACAAATTACTCGTATTATTAAACTTGCCTTGTTCGATTTAATTGAATTATGCTCATAATGTTCAGGTAATCCACATCGGAAGAATAATGCAAATTAAACTATCATAGCTAATAACAAAAGATTTGTGAAACTTCTAAAACTATCTGCTTCATTACGCAAACAATTCCATTGTAACCCAATTAATTTTCCGCGCCTCAACGACACATCTCTCCTTGGAGTCATAGGATGCATAATTCAAAAAAATTATTATGCAAAACTTTACCATGGCAGATTTTAAATTCTGTTGCCTGCCAAAACCACAGATTTCGATGATAAAGTAGACTCCATGCTTATGCTGAGGTGAGCCTTTTAGGATGGGTGTGAAACTAATTCCTAACAAATTGGAATGAGAGCAATGAGGGCATTCGCAAAATCCTTCTCTCGCACACACACACAAATATTAGCTAAATCAAATCTCTGAATATCAGAGGGGGTAAAGGAATGCTAGGCCAAAAAAAAACAGAGAGATCAAAAGATATGAATAGAATAAAAGAAATATCCGTACAAGGTCCTTCTGCCACACAGACACATATGGAATATGAGCAACTCCCACCATAAACGAAGTATGTGACTCCATATTACCTACTGTGTGTGGTTTTTTCCACTTTGCATCAGTCAATACTCAGGGGATGCAACAGCCTCATAGGAAATGAATTTGTGCTCGTTTCAAATTCATTTTTCCCATCTCGAATTCATTTTATTTCATTGTGTTTGAGGTGAAGTGAAAAGCAGCCCAATCGAGCATCACATAAGGGAATGACTATTCATGGTATCCATCCATTTTATTCTTTGCATTTTTACCTCAAAGCTCAAGCTTCTGGTTTTTGAAAAACAAACTAAATTCCAAGAAAAACTGGGACAATAATATGCTCCACCGTATTCCTTGAATAAAAGAACGATGAAAACGATCCCGGCGTTACTAGCAGGAATTCTACCATCTCATGCAGTTCGCTGCTAAATTTCAATCATATTTATTTAAGTTGTTCGCAAATGGAATAAAGTGCTATTGAGCGGCGCTAGAAGGCCCTTAAGACATGAATTCCTATTTCAGAGGTCGATATGAATATTTTAAATTCTTATTGAGTATATTTCTTGTGTTTCAAACCATATCGGTCAGGCTAAGATAAATATGACATAGACCGTTCGGGATGTTGAACTGCCGTTGATATATCGAAATGTTAAGATCACACTGAAAAATATTGATCTAATATCAACGATTATGCCACCTAAATTGTAGATCGCGCAAGTTACACAATATTAACGACACATTTCTTTAAAATAAAGAAATTTTACTTAAGAGAAAGGTTATAATCTTTGATTTAAAAGTTTCCTTCTTTAAATTTAGGACACAAATTTTGGAAATTTGCGTCCCTCCATTAAAATGTTATGCATTTGAACTAAGGCACACTTTCCTGAATGTAAAGAAAATCAGTTTTGATTTAATTAACTGAGAGATTGAATCTTTAGATTTAAGATAGAAACGCTTGAAATATAGGCTAAGATTTATTTTGAGGATTTTTGTATCTTTGGTTTGAAGTTTTTTTTTTTTTTAATTAAGAAACCCTTTTTATACACTCCACCATAGGGTGGGGAGTATATTAACTTTGTCATATCTACTTTGTCATTCCGTTTGTAACACATCGAAATATTGCTCTAAGACCCCATAAAGTATATATATTCTGGGTCGTGGTGAAATTCTGAGTCGATCTGAGCATGTCCGTCCGTCCGTCTGTTGAAATCACGCTAACTTCCGAACGAAACAAGCTATCGACTTGAGACTTGGCACAAGTAGTTGTTATTGATGTAGGTCGGATGGTATTGCAAATGGGCCATATCAGTTCACTTTTACGTATAGCCCCCATATAAACGGACCCCATAATTATATATAGCCCCCATATAAACCGATCCCCCGATTTGGCTTGCGGGGCCTCTAAGAGAAGCAAATTTCATCCGATCCGGCTGAAATTTGGTACATGGTGTAAGTAATGGTCTCTAATGACCATGCAAAAATAAGTCCATATGGGTCCATAATTATATATAGCCCCTATATAAACCGATCCCCCGATTTGGCTTGCGGAGCCTCTAAGAGAAGCAAATTTCATCCGATCCGGCTGAAATTTGGTACATGGTGTAAGTATATAGTCTCTAATGACCATGCAAAAATTGGTCAACATCGGTCCATAATTATATATAGCCGCCATATAAACCGATCCCCCGATTTGGCTTGCGGAGCCTCTAAGAGAATCAAAATTCATCCGATTCGGTTGAAATTTGGTACGTGATGTTAGTATATTGTATCCAACAACCATGCAGGAATTGGTTCAAATCGGTCCATAATTATATATAGCCCCCATATGAACCGATCACCTGATTTGACCTCTGGAGCCTCTTGGAAGACCAAAATTCATCTGATTCAGTTGAAATTTGGTACGTGGTGTTGATATATGGCCACAAACTCCCATGCACAAATTGGTCGATATCGGTCAATAATTATATATAGGCCCCATATAAACCGATCCCCAGATTTGACCTCCGGAGCCCCTTGGAAGAGCAAAATTCTTCCCATTCGGTTGAAATTTGATACTAACATATATGGTATCCAACAACCATGCAGGAATTAGTTCCTATCAGTCCATAATTATATATAGCACCCAATATAAACCGATCCCCAGATTTGACCTTCGGTGCCTTTTGGAGAAGCAAAATTCATCCGATCTGGTTGAAATTTTGTACGTGGTGGTAGTATATGATATTTAACAAACACGCCAAAAGTGGTCCATATCAGTCCATAATCATATATAGTCCCATATAAACCGATCCCTAGATTTGGTTTTGGAGCCTCTTGGAGGAACAAATTTCATCCGAGTCAGTTGAAATTTGGTACATTATGCTAGTATGTGGCCGTTAACAACTATGCCTAACTAGGTCCACATCGGTATATAGTTATATATAGCCCTCAGATAAATCGATCCCCAATTACACAAAAATTGGTCCATATCAAGTTCATAATCGTATATAGCCCCTGCATAAGCGACCCCCATATTTCAATTCTGGCTCTCTACGTATCGTGAAAAAGTCCATGTCGATTCGTAATTAATTGTAGACTTACCTATACATAACTTTATTGTCTAATATATACCACGTATGGACTAACTCACAATTTAGAAAACGATGTTAAGAAGTTTTAAGATACCACAACCCAAGTAATTCGATTGTGGATGACATTCTTTCGTAGAAGTTTCTACGCAATCAATGGTGGAGGGTACATAAGATTAGGCCTGGCCGAACTTATGGCCGTATATACTTGTTTATTTATTATAATTCCTACGTTGATAAAAATATTGTCATAAAGTCAAAGATGAGAATTTTGTTTAGCATAGAAGACGCATTAAAGTTTTTTTCTTGTCTAAAAGTCGATATTAAGAAAAAAACAAGTATATACGGCCGTAAGTTCGGACAGGCCGAAGCTTATGTACCCTCCACCATGGATTGCGTAGAAACTTCTACTGAAGACAGTCATCCACAATCGAATTACTTGGGTTGCGGTAACACTTTCCGATGGCAAGGTATTTTAAAACTTCCTAACGCCGTCTTCTAAATTGCAAGGTAGTCCATACGGGATATATATTAAACTTAAACTAAAAAAGACTGATTAAATACGTATATAATTAAGTTTGACAAAATTTTCTATAGAAATAAAATTTTGACAAAAGTTTCTATAGAAATAAAAATTTTTCATTCGTTTTGTTTGTTATTGTTGGTTTTTCTTCAATCATTAATGTTGTTTTTGATCTCAGCTTAAAACCATGCATTGACTAAACTGCAAGTGTAGCTTAACCAACATTTTTGACAATTTGGCAAAACTTTCTATAAAAATAAAATTTTGACAAAATTTTCTACAGAAATAACATTTTGACAAAATTTTCTATAGAAATAAAATTTTGACAAAATTTTCTATAGAAATAACATTTTGATAGATTGTTTTTGGCTCGAGTGGCAACCATGATTATGAATCGATATGGACCAATTTCTGAGTGAAATAACCTTGTGGTAATGTAGAGGGGGAAAGAGTCAAAGGGTGTTTTCATGGGGGTCCTCAGTGTGATTGAGCGGTCCATGGGGGTGGCTTTAGAGCAACCCATAGGGTGGGCAATAAGGGATTAATTTAACAGCCGAATCCCATTAACTCGTTATTCTCATTTTGAAGTTCGCATCACTGTTTCCCAAAGTATACGGGTACCGAAGTGGTACGCATTTCTGATTTCTTTGTTGTATGGAGTGGTCCATGGCACTTGACGAGCAAAGATACTACTACGACTGACGCTCAGCCGAAGGAAAACTTCTCGTACCACGAATGGCCGTCAGGTAACCATATAGAATTGACCGACCGTAATGTGCTGACCACCCATGCATGCATACAACAAAAGATGGACAAAATTTTCTATAGAAATAAAATTTTGACAAAAGTTTCTATAGAAATAAAATTTTGAGAAAATAAAATCGTCAGGTAACCATATAGAATTGACCGACCGTAATGTGCTGACCACCCATGCATGCATACAACAAAAGATGGACAAAATTTTCTATAGAAATAAAATTTTGACAAAAGTTTCTATAGAAATAAAATTTTGAGAAAATAAAATCTTGACAACATGTTCTATAGAAGTAAAATCTTGGCAACATTTTCTATATAAATAAAATTTTGACAAAATTTTTCTATAGAAATAAAATTTTGACAAAAGTTTCTATAGAAATAAATTTTTGACAAAATTTTCAATAGAATTAAAATGTTGACATTCTCTATAGAATTAAAATTTTGACAACATTTTCTATAGAAATAAAATTTTGACAAAATTTTCTATAGAAACAAAATTTTTGCCAAATTTTCTATAGAAATAAAATTTGACAAAATTTTCTATAGGAATAAAATTTTGACAAAATTTTCTTTAGAAATAAAATTTTGACAAAATTTTCTATAGAAATAAAATTTTGATAGATTATTTTTGGCTCGCGTGGCAACCATGATTGTGAATCGATATGGACCAATTTTTGTGTGATTGGGGATCGGCTATATATAACTATAGACCGATATGGACCAATTTTGGCATGGTTATTAGCGGCCATATACTAACACCACGTTCCAAACTTCAACCGGATCGGATGAATTTTGCTCCTCCAAGAGGCTCTGGAGATCAAATCTGGGAAACGGTTTATATGGGGGCTATATATGCTTATGGACCGATATGGACCAATTTTTGCATGGTTGTTAGAGTCCATATACTAACACCACGACCATATATGGACCATTTCTTGCGTGTTTTTTAAAGACCACATACTGTCATCACGTTCCAAATTTCAACCGAATCGGATGAATTTTGCTCCTCCAAGAGGCTCCCGAGGACAAATCTGGGGATCGGTTTATATGGGTTATGGTCCACTTCGTGCATGGTTGTTAGAGACCATATACTAATACCATTTACCAAATTTCAGCCGGATCGGATGAAATTTGCTTCTATTAGAGGCTCCGCAAGTCAAATCTGGGGATCGGTTTATATGGGGGCTATATATAATTATGGACCGATATGGACCAATTTTTGCATGGTTGTTAGAGACCATATAAAGGGTGATACGGTCAAAATTTGGTCAAGGGAAAACGCGTGTAAATCGGTGAAATCGTTTATTTAAAAAATCAAATTAAATTTCTTTTTCAAGTTCAATTAGTATAAAATTCAGGAAAAATATTCAGTTAGGCTTTCGCTTTTCCAAATCCGAATTGCCGGGCCTCACGCTTGACACCTGCCATCAGATTTTGTACAGCCACCTTCTTCGCCGCAGAAAGCCAGTTTGCCTTGAATTGCTGCTCGTCCTTAGCAGTTTTTTTGGTCTTCTTTAGGTTCCGCTTGACAATAGCCCAGTATTTCTCAATTGGGCGGAGCTCTGGCGTATTGGGAGGGTTCTTGTCCTTGGGAACCACCTGCACGTTGTTGGCGGCGTACCACTCCATGCCCTTTTTACCGTAATGGCAAGATGCCAAATCGGGCCAAAACAGTACGGAACAACCGGAAAGGCAGCAGACGTTTATTCAAACACTCTTTCACGTAAATTTCTTGGTTGACAGTCCCGGAAGCTATGAAAAAGCTGCTTTTCAAGCCACAGGTACAGATGGCTTGCCAAACCAGATATTTCTTTGCGAACTTTGACAGTTTTATGTGCTTGAAAATATCTGCTACCTTTCCCCTTCCTTTTGCCGTATAAAACTCCTGTCCCGGAAGCTGCTTGTAGTCGGCTTTGACGTAGGTTTCGTTGTCCATTACCACGCAGTCAAACTTCGTCAGCATCGTCGTGTACAGCCTCCGGGATCGCGCTTTGGCCGTCGTATTTTGTTTATCATCGCGATTTGGAGTCACTACCTTCTTGTAAGTCGATAGTCCGGCTCGTTTTTTGGCTCGATGCACGGTTGTAGACGATACACCCAGCTTATTTGCGGCATCTCGGAGAGATAGGTTAGGGTTTCGCTTGAAACTACCGGCAACTCTCTTTGTCGTCTCAGCGGCTTCCGGATTTCGATTTCCCCCGATCCAGACTTCCTGGCTGCCGACAAACGTTCCCCAAACACTTTAATTACATTTGTAACGGTTGATTTGGCAACTTTTAGCGATTTTGCCAGCTTTGCGTGCGAGTAGCTCGGATTTTCGCGATGCGCGAGCAAAATTTTGATACGCTGCTCTTCTTGCTTGGACGGCATTTTGTCAACTGAAGAATGAATTCCAAAATCAAAATAGGAGCAACATTCTACACACACACACCTTCAAAATGAGGGGTGTTCAGGTTTTTTAAATGCAAAATTGAAAGAAATACGTCAAGTTTATATTGACCAAATTTTGACCGTATCACCCTTTATTAATACCATGTACCAAATTTCAGCCGGATCGGATGAAATTCGCTTCTCTTAGAGCAATCGCAAGCCAAATTTGGGGGTCCGTTTATATGGGGGCTATACGTTAAAGTGGACCGATATGGTCCATTTGCAATAGCATCCGACCTACATCAATAACAACTACTTGTGCCAAGTTTCAAGTCGATAGCTTGTTTCGTTCGGAAGTTAGCATGATTTCAACAGACGAACGGACGGATGGACATGCTTAGATTGACTCAGAATTTCACCACGACCCAGAATATATATACTTTATGGGGTCTTAGAGCAATATTTCGATGTGTTACAAACGGAATGACAAAGTTAATATACCCCCCATCCTATGGTGGAGGGTATAAAAACTGAAAAACGAATACAGTAAAATGTGTTTCCTAGAATTCTGCTCCGTCCCAGGCCAATAGCCGGTTTATATTTTAAATCTAGAGATTTTGCAGAAGTCTAAATATATGTATATGTGGAATATAAATCATTATATATAGAAGCCAACATATTTGAACCAGAATTACTGTGGGGCCATAACTTATAGTCGTTGGCTTTAAGTCCAACACTGGAATAGAACATATGGTCCCCTGTATACAGGACGAGTATCACTGCACCATGTCAATCATTGGTTCTCCATTAAACCCATGACGTTTCGTTAACTCGAGAGGCCTGATCGATTTCTATGCTGTGCAGTCACAAGTATTAGAGCATAGCATAAACCCAAGTACTTTGTTACCTTTGGCAATGTTAAACCCGACATTATCCTTTGTGCTAAAGTTAGGCGAGAACAAAGGAATAAAGACCTAATGCAAACGTCGTCTCAAATAAACTCATGTGTAAGTTTGCAATTCCAAAGAGAAAACTTTTGAAATATTATTCTTTAAAAAGATTTTCATGAAATTATATCGCAGATTGTAGATTGAAGGAAGATTTGGCGCAAAAAAGCAGAGCACAACTACTCGAAAATACATGAACGTTTCACGTGACCATAGTAGGAAGGTATCATCGCGACAGATATTACTACTGTTTAAACAAAAGAAAAAGCTTTAAATATGGATATATTAGAATTATGAAAATTGATACCATGTTGAAGAAGAGCAAATAAGGCTAAATGTTGACCGGGCCGAACTCTTAAGTAAGAAATTCTTCTAAAGACATGTACCGAAATTCAAACGGATCGGATAAAAAATAGGTCTTCACACCCTCAACAAAAAAAAATCGCTTCTGTAACATATACCCCAAACACATTTTACTTCAAGCATATATATTTTCAGGATTGGTCCAAACAAAATATTGTTTATATTGTTCAAACATATTATGTTTCACCTTAGCGCATACACTGGTTATAAAAAATTTTAATTAATTTTTTTTTGTGTGGATATATTTTTAAGGCGCCAATTGGGTACTTCCATTATTTTACTTGCCGCTTACTCTCTAGGTCTCTCTTTCTAAACACATATATGTTTATAGGCTATTTCCAAATTAATATATGTTTGCATATATTAATATTATATTTACAAACATTTTATGTCCCAAACATAATATGTTCTAACATATTAACATATATATCCCAAACATGTTATGCTAGTTTTTGAACATTATATGCTTGCACTTAAAACTATTGTGTTAAAAAATTTGAGTTCCAAACATATAATTTTTACACGCGACCATATGAAAAACAGTCTTTTTCGTCCGTGTAGAATTAAATGGACTTTAAATAGTTTTGGACCTTTCAAATCCCCCCGACGGCTGCCGGTACAGGAAATCTAACGTTTATTGAAACTACAATGGATAAGAAGGTGTATGTTCAGATTCTCAAGGATAATTTTTGCAAAGCGCAGAAAATTTGGGTATTCGGTCCAATTTCCGATTTTACCAGGATAACGACCCAAGACATAAATCCGCAATTGTTCAGTCGTGGTGTATATACAACTGCCCACATTGGATGACGCCACCAGCACAATCTCCTGATATGGACGTTATTGAAAATTTATGGTCCATATTGGACAGCAACATCAGAAATTATGAAATGTCTAACAAAAATTACCTTAAACGGGCTCTGGAATTAGAATGGCGCAAAATTTCACCAGATATTACCAAGAAGTTGGTCGATTCGATCCCAAGACGTCTTCAAACTGTTGTGGACAATAAGGGGTAACATACTAAATACTAAAATGTGTAGAATAATTATCCATATTTATGACAAGTAACTGCATAAAATAAGCTGTGACATGGAAATTAGCAGTATTTTATTATTTTTATATTTTTAAGTATTTGAAGAATCAATATTTGCAATAAATGAATTACCTTTGTTAAATACACATTTTTTCCCCTCATTTGGTATTAATCTTAATGTTATACTCCACTTATGTAGTTTAGAAGTTATGGAGTTTTGAAGTTGAAATTATGAACTGCATAAAATAAGCTGAGAGCGACTGTATGTTTTCTAGGCTATTTCCAAATTAATATATGTTTGCATCTAAGCATATTATATTTACAAACATTTTATGCCCCAAACATAATATTAACTTATATGTCGCAAACATGTTATGCTAGTTTATGAACATTATATGCTTGCACTTAAAAATATTATGTTAAACAAGTAAGGAAAGTCTAAAGTCGGGCGGGGCCGACTATATTATACCCTGCACCACTTTGTAGATCTAAATTTTCGATACCATATCACATCCGTCAAATGTGTTGGGGGCTATATATAAAGGTTTGTCCCAAATACATACATTTAAATATCACTCGATTTGGACAGAATTTGATAGACTTTTACAAAATCTATAGACTCACAATTTAAGTCGGCTAATGTACTAGGGTGGAACACAATGTTAGTAAAAACAAGTAAGTAAAGTCTAAGGTCGGGCGGGGCCGACTATATTATACCCTTCACTATTATGTAGACCAAAATTTGTGTTACCATATCTGATTTATATCTGAAAAGATTTGGAGACAATTTTTTGTACTTCTACAAAATCACTACAATTAAAAATTAAATCGGCTAATACCCTGGGACACCCAGAAAAATGTGCCTTCGAAACTAAAGGAAAAAATGTTTATCAATTTAGTTTAGCCATTTTATTTCCATTAGGTCAAATTTTTGTGTGAAATAATAAAATTTACTTGTTTCAGTAAAAAAATCCTAAATTGAAAGCAGTTAGGAATAGTTCATTAACTAGAATAAGGCATGGAATTTTACTAATACTGTTTTCTTCGCTGGGTATAAGAATTTACTACTGAACAAGAAAATTTTATTCACTGATAACAAAGCATTCGTAAAAATAAACAAAAACCGAACTACAACCAAGTTTCCTCAAATTTAGTAAAATTTCTTACAAAATGATAATTCTGACTTCCTTTATTATAGAAAGCTTATCATACATACGAATAACACCTAGCATAGAAAAATATTTTAGTTCATTCGAACTAAGAAGTATTCAATCCATTCAAAACTTAAGGAAACAAACTTGTTCAAATATAGGAAATTTTCCTATATTTCTTTTATCGATACCTGTCATCGATGTAATCGATATGTTTGCGCGTGGGTTGTTTTTTTTTATACCCTCCATCATAGGATGGGGGTATATTAACTTTGTCATTCCGTTTGTAACACATCGAAATATTGCTGTAAGACCCCATAAAGTATATATATTCTGGGTCGTGATGAAATTCTGAGTCGATCTAAGCATGTCCGTCCGTCCGTCCGTCTGTTGAAATCACGCTAACTTCCGAACGAAACAAGCTATCGACTTGAAACTTGGCACAAGTAGTTGTTATCGATGTAGGTCGGATGGTATTGGTAAATGGGCCATATCGGTCCACTTTTACGTATAGCCCCCATATAAAGGGACTCTCAGATTTGGCTTGTGGAGCCTCTAATAGAAGCATATTTAATCCGATCCGGCTGAAATTTGGTATATGGTGTTGGTATACGGTCTCTAACAACCATGCAAAAATTGGTCCACATCGGTCCGTAATTATATATAGCCCCCATATAAACCGATCCCAAGATTTGGCTTGCAAAGCCTAAAAGAGAAGTAAATTTCATCCGATCCGGCTGAAATTTGGTACATGGTGTTGGTATATGGTCTCCAACAACAATGCAAAAATTGGTCCACATCGGTCCATAATTATATATAGCCCCCATATAAACCGATCCCCAGATTTGGCTTGCGAAGCCTAAAAGAGAAGTAAATTTCATCCGATCCGGCTGAAATTTGGTACATAGTGCTGGTATATGGTCTCTAACAACCATGCAAAAATTGGTCCATATCGGTCCTTAATTATATATAGCCCCCATATAAACCGATCCCCAGATTTGGCTTGTGGAGCCTCTAACAGAAGCATATTTCATCCGATCCGGCTGAAATTTGGTATTTGGTGTTGGTATATGGTCTCTAACAACCATGCAAAAATTGGTCCACATCGGTCCGTAATTATATATAGCCCCCATATAAACCGATCCCCAGATTTGGCTTGTGAAGCCTAAAAGAGAAGTAAATTTAATCCGATCCGGCTGAAATTTGGTACATGGTGTTGGTATATGGTCTCTAACAACCATGCAAAAATTGGTCCACATCGGTCCATAATTATATATAGCCCCCATATAAACCGATCCCCAGATTTGGCTTGCGAAGCCTAAAAGAGAAGTAAATTTCATCCGATCCGGCTGAAATTTGGTACATGGTGTTGGTATATGGTCTCTAACAACCATGCAAAAATTGGTCCATATCGGTCCTTAATTATATATGGCCCCCATATAAACCGATCCCCAGATTTGGCTTGTGGAGCCTCTAAGAGAAGCATATTTCATCCGATCCGGCTGAAATTTGGTACATGATGTTGGTATATGGTCTCTAACAACCATGCAAAATTGGTCCACATCGGTTCACAATTATATATAGGCCAAATATAAACCGATCCCCAGATTTGGCTTGCGAAGTCTCCAAGAGAAGCAAATTTCATCCAATCCGGTTGTAATTTGAAACATGGTGTTAGTATATGATATTTAACAACCGTGCCAGAATTGGTCCATATCGGTCTATAATTATATATATAAAACGTTCTCCAGATTTGACGTCCGGAGCCTCTTGGAGGAGCAAAATTCATTCGATCCGGTTCAAATTAGGAACGTGGTGTTAGTATATGGTCGCTAACAACCATACCAAAATAGGTCCAATCGCACACAAAATGGTCCATATCGGTTCATAATCATGGTTGCCACTAGAGCCAAAAATAATCTACCAAAATTTTATTTCTATAGAAAATTTTGTCAAAATTTTATTTCTAGAGAAAATTTTGTTAAAATTTTATTCGGTTCATAATAAAATTTTCATCATTGTCAGAATTTTATTTCTATAGAAAATTTTGTCAAAATTTTATTTCATTTATCAGGCTCACTTAGACTATTCAGTCCATTGTGATACCACAGTGGTGAACTTCTCTCTTATCACTGAGTGCTGCCCGATTCCATGTTAAGCTCAATGACAAGGGACCTCCTTTTTATAGCCGAGTCCGAACGGCGTTCCACATTCCAATGAAACCACTTAGAGAAGCTTTGAAAACCCTCAGAAATGTCACCTGCATTACTGAGGTGAGATAATCCACCGCTGAAAAACTTTCTGGTGTTCGGTCGTAGCAGGAATCGAACCCACGACCTTGTGTATGCAAGGCGGGCATGCTAACCATTGCACCACGGTGGCTCCCAGAGCCCCTTGTAAGAGCAAAATTCTTCCCATTCGGTTGGAATTTGGTACGTGATGTTAGTATATGGTATCCACCAACCATGCAGGAATTGGTTCCTATCAGTCCATAATTATATATAGCTCCCATACAAACCGATCCCCAGATTTGACCTTCGGTGCCTTTTGGAGAAGCAAAATTCATCCGATCTGCTTGAAATTTGGTACGTGGTGGTAGTATATGATATTTAACAACCATGCCAAAAGTGGTCCATATCAGTCCATAATCGTACATAGCCCCATATAAACCGATCCCGAGATTTGGTTTTGGAACCTCTTGGAGGAGCAAATTTCATCCGAGTGAGTTGAAATTTGGTACATTGTGCTAATATATGGTCGTTAACAACCATGCCTAACTAGGTCCATATCGGTCTATAGTTATATATGGCCCTCAGATAAATCGATCCCCAATCACACAAAAATTGGTCCATATCAAGTTCATAATTGTATATAGCTCCCATATAAGCGACCCCCATATTTCAATTCTGGCCCTCTACGTACAAAAAGTCCATATCGATTCGTAATTATTTGTAGACTTAACTACAAATAATTACCGTATATACTTGCGGCAAGTATATACGGCCGCAAGTTCGGCCAGGCCGAATCTTATGTACCCACCACCATGGATTGCGTAGAAACTTCTACGAAAGACTATCATTCACAATCGAATTACTTGGGTTGTGGTATCTTAAAACTTCTTAACATCGTTTTCTAAATTGTGATTTAGTCCATGCATGGTATATATTAGACAAAAAAGTTATGTATAGTAAAGTCTACAAACAATTACGAATCGATATGGACTTTTTGTACGTAGAGAGCCAGAATTGAAATATGGGGGTCGCTTATATGGGGGCTATATACAATTATGAACTTGATATGGACCAATTTTTGTGTGATTGGGGATCGATTTATCTGAGGGCCATATATAACTATAGACCGATATGGACCTAGTTAGGCATGGTTGTTAACGACCATATACTAGCACAATGTACCAAATTTCAACTCACTCGGATGAAATTTGCTCCCCCAAGAGGTTCCAAAACCAAATCTCGGGATCGGTTTATATGGGGCTATGTACGATTATGGACTGATATGGACCACTTTTGGCATGGTTGTTAAATACCATATACTACCAACACGTACCAAATTTCAAGCAGATCGGATGAATTTTGCTTCTCCAAAAGCACCGGAGGTCAAATCTGGGGATCGGTTTATATGGGAGCTATATATAATTATGGACTGATAGGAACCAATTCCTGCATGGTTGGTGGATACCATATACTAACATCACGTACCAAATTCCAACCGAATGGGAAGCATTTTGCTCTTCCAAGGGGCTCTGGAGGTCAAATCTGGGGATCGGTTTATATGGGGCCTATATATAATTATGGACCGATATCGACCAATTTTTGCATGGGAGTTTGAGGCCATATATTAACACCACGTACCAAATTTCAACTGAATCAGATGAATTTTGGTCTTCCAAGAGGTTCCGGAGGTCAAATCTGGTGATCGGTTTATATGGGGGCTATATATTATTATGAACCGACCAATTTTTGCATGGTTGTTAGAGACCATATACTAACATCACGTACCAAATGTCCGCCGGATCGGATGAAATTTGCTTCTCTTAGAGGCCTCGCAAGCCAAATCGGGGGATCGTTTTATATGGGGGCTATATATAATTATGGAGCGATGTGGACCAATTTTAGCATGGTTGTTAGAGACCATATACTAACACCATGTACCAAATTTTAGCCGGATCGGATGAAATTTGCTTCTCTTAGAGGCCTCGCAAGCCAAATCGGGGGATCGGTTTATGTGGGGGCTATATATAATTATGGACCGATGTCGACCAATTTTTGCATGGTTGTTAAAGACCATATACTAACACCATGTACCAAATTTCAGCCGGATCGGATGAAATTTGCTTCTCTTAGAGGCCTCGCAAGCCAAATTTTGGGGTCCGTTTATATGGGGGCTACACGTAAAAGTGGACCGATATGGCCCATTTGCAATACCATCCGACCTACATCAATAACAACTACTTGTGCCAAGTTTCAAGTCGATAGCTTGTTTCGTTCGGAAGTTAGCGTGATTTCAACAGACCGACGGACGGACGGACATGCTCAGATCGACTCAGAATTTCACCACGACCCAGAATATATATACTTTATGGGGTCTTAGAGCAATATTTCGATGTGTTACAAACGGAATGACAAAGTTAATATACCCCCCATCCTATGGTGGTGGGTATAATTTTGTGAAAATTTTATTTCTATAGAAAATTTTGTTAAAATTTTATTTCTGTGGAAAATTTTGTAAAAATTTTATGTCTACTTTGTCAAACTGAATCATATACGTATTGGATCGATCTTTTTTGATTTAATATATACCACGTATGGACTTACATACAATTTAGAAGATGGTGTTAGGAGGTTTTAAGATACCTTGCCATCGGCAAGCGTTACCGCAACTTAAGTAATTCGATTGTGGATGGCAGTGTTTAGAAGAAGTTTCTACGCAATCCATGATGGAGGGTACATAAGCTTCGGCCTGGCCGAACTTACGGCCGTATATACTTTTTTTTTCATAACAAACCTTGGCACATCAATTTTATTAAAAAGCCTATTTAATGCCAGCATTTTTAATATAGTGTTCTTTCTCAATTAAATTGTACCAATATACTATATCAGTTTGGTTACCCAGTCTAATATTGGTGTGCAGTATTTATGCAGTACTCCGAAGTCCATGTTAATCTAAACGAAATAACAACATATACATGTAGTACACAGAAAAAAATATCACCAGAATATTTCCAATTAAAAAGTTAATTGAAGTTGAATGTTTTTTCAATTAATAAATTAATTGATACAATTAACTTTTTAATCAAGGTAGAAACATTAGGTTAATTAAGTCAATGATTGAAAATTTTAAAATTTTTAATTAAAAAATTAATTGATAGAATTAACTTTTTAATCAAATTCAGAAGACGAAGTCAGTTAAAAAAAGTGATGAACATTTCTTAATCAAAATATAAATTCTAAGCCAATTCAGAAAGTAGTTGAAAATAGTTACCTTTTTAAATAAAAAATTAATTGGGATTTGCATTCAAAATCAATTAAATTTTTAATTGAATCAATTAAAAAATTAATTGAAAATTGCTAATGACATCTATTAATTTTTTAATCAAGGATTTTTTTCTATGCCCAATTAAAACTGTGATTGATACTATCATTTTCGTGATTGAAGACATTTCAATTAAAAAATTAATTGGATCAATTAATTTCGTTATTGAATCAGAAAAATATTTTTTTGTGTGTAAGAATATTAAATTAAGGTGAACGTTTAAATTTAGTTACTTACCAACTGTGCTCCTCGAAATTCTTTATACTGTGACCAGGCGAGTCACTGTGCAAGTAGTAATCAATTCCTAATTATCATTTAATTTTTTTTGTTGCTTTTTTATATACATATGTCAAATTGTTTTTGTAACGTAGTCTACACATTGTAGTTCCCAATGCTGTTTAACCTAAGATATATACTTAGTATTAAGGTGCAACTATATGTCAAGTTTATGCAGTCCTAGTTAGTTTTTATTAAATAAAAAACAAAAATTTGAAATCAAATATAAAATAACTCAAATATATAAGTTCGATGATTAAAAATTGTTAACATAAAACAAGTAAGGAAAGTCTAAAGTCGGGCGGGGCCGACTATATTATACCCTGCACCACTTTGTAGATCTAAATTTTCGATACCATATCACATCCGTCAAATGTGTTGGGGCTATATATAAAGGTTTGTCCCAAATACATACAATTAAATATCACTCGATTTGGACAGAATTTGATAGACTTCTACAAAATCTATAGACTCAAAATTTAAGATGGCTAATGCACTAGGGTGGAACACAATTTTAGTAAATCGACTCAGAATTTAATTCTAAGACGATCGGTATACTAAATGATGGGTCTCAGACTTTTCTTTCTTGGCGTTACATACAAATGCACAAACTTATTATACCCTGTACCACAGTAGTGGTGAAGGGTATAAATATATATTATATAAAATATTAAATTTTTAGTTGGAAATAATTAAACTTATTGGTTAATAACCTGCTTTAGTAGGCATTTGAGAGTAGTAATCAATTCCTAAATTTTTATATTTATATATCAAATTGTTTTTGTAACGTAGTCTACATATAGAAGTAAGATATATACTTAGTAATAAGGTGTAATAATGTCAAGTTTTTGCAGTCCTTGATTGTAGTCCTAATTATTTTTATAATTTTTTTTTTTAAGTAAATTTAATGTAATTCTTTATTTTGAGTATCCCTGTAACTGTATATGGCCATTTCGGCTTGGTTGTAAAATGAGTTAAAATAAATAAATATATCACTACGGTTATCGTGTTCGTCAAATATTTGACTTATTCCATACGTCAATATCCCATCGTCAGATCTGTCAATGCGGTAGGAATTCAGTTTCTCATTCAGAAAAGGTCTTCTATGACGGGTACTTCACCTAATTTTCCAGGGTGAGAAGTCTCTTCACAGTGCCTATCGATGCTTACTTCTTGTGGTATATACTTCTTGTTTACTATATTTTTTAACAAATCGCTAAACTCGCAGGCCGTTGGAGTTTCTCTTGGAGCCGCAATGTATTTCCATAAATATGTGAACGTTTGCAAGATGCCTTTTACAGGAAATTTTTGTGTGAATGCCCTATTACATATCGTATCACTATTTTGGAAACCTTTAAAATGTTTGTAAACGCCACAAATATTTTTATATATTACTAAAATTTCTCGAAGCACTCCGTTTAAACTTACAACACTTAAAATATCCCCAATTCGCAAAAGTATTAAAAGCTATTTTATGAACGTGCGATCACAATAAATGTCACTTCACACATAGTCTTGTGTCGTTCCGGAACGAACTAGTTCCAATGAACGGTTCACTAAAAGGAACGATTGTCCCTAGTTCCATCTCTTTCGTTCTCATCGTTCCTTTTGTCATTTAGTTTTATTTTCAATTTACGCTCCATCGTTCCGCGGATTGATTTTTATACCCTCCATCATAGGATGGGGGGTATATTAACTTTGTCATTCCGTTTGTAACACATCGAAATATTGCTCTAAGATCCCATAAAGTATATATATTCTGGGTCGTGGTGAAATTCTGAGTCGATCTGAGCATGTCCGTCTGTCCGTCCGTCTGTTGAAATCACGCTAACTTCCGAACGAAACAAGCTATCGACTTGAAACTTGGCACAAGTAGTTGTTATTGATGTAGGTCGGATGGTATTGCAAATGGGCCATATCGGTCCACTTTTACGTATAGCCCCCATATAAACGGACCCCCAAATTTTGCTTTCGAGGCCTCTAAGAGAAGCAAATTTCATCCGATCCGGCTGAAATTTGATACATGGTGTTAGTATATGGTCTCTAACAACCATGCAAAAATTGGTCCACATCGGTCCATAATTATATATAGCCCCCATATAAACCGATCCCCCGATTTGGCTTGCGAGGCCTCTAAGAGAAGCAAATTTCATCCGATCCGGCTCAAATTTGGTACATGGTGTTAATATATGGTTTTTAACAACCATGAAAAAATTGGTCCACATCAGTCCATAATTATATATAGCCCCCATATAAACCGATACCCCGATTTGGCTTGCGAGGACTCTAAGAGAAGCAAATTTCATCCGATCCGGCTGAAATTTGGTACATGGTGTTAGTATATGATCTCTAACAACCATGCAAAACTTGGTCCACATCGGTCCATAATTATATATAGCCCCCATATAGACCGATCCCCCGATTTGGCTTGCGAGGCCTCTAAGAGTAGCAAATTTCATCCGATCCGGCTGAAATTTCGTACATGGTGTTAGTATATGGTCTCTAACAACCATGCAAAAATTGGTCCACATCGGTCCATAAATATATATAGCCCCCATATAAACCGATCACCAGATTTGACCTCCGGAGCCTCTTGGAAGACCAAAATTCATCTGATTCAGTTGAAGTTTGGTACGTGGTGTTAATATATGGCCTCAAACTCCCATGCAAAAATTGGTCGAAATCGGTCCATAATTATATATAGGCCCCATATAAACCGATCCCCAGATTTGACCTCCAGAGCCCCTTGGAAGAGTAAAATTCTTCCCATTCGGTTGGAATTTGGTACGTGATGTTAGTATATGGTATCCAACAACCATGCAGGAATTGGTTCCTATCAGCCCATAATTATATATAGCTCCCATATAAACCGATCCCCAGATTTGACCTCCGGTGCCTTTTGGAGAAGCAAAATTCATCCGATCAGTCCATAATCATATATAGCCCCATATAAACCGATCCCGATATTTGGTTTTGGAGCCTCTTGGAGGAGCAAATTTCATCCGAGTGAGTTGAAATTTGGTACATTGTGCTAGTATATGGTCGTTAACAACCATGCCTAACTAGGTCCATATCGGTCTATAGTTATATATATATATATACCACGTATGGACTAACTCATAACTAACTAATATATACCACGTATGGACTAACTCACAATTTAGAAAACGATGTTAAGAAGTTTAAGATACCACAACCCAAGTATTTCGATCGTGGATGACAGTCTTTCGTAGAAGTTTCTACGCAATCCATGGTGGAGAGTACATATGATTCGGCCTGGCCGAACTTACGGCCGTATATATTTGTTTTACTTCTTTTTGAGCTATTTGTCAATTTATTCATTTTGGCGTGTATGTATTCAAATCATTGATTGGTATGCTGCTATTTAATAGAATCTTTAGTTCCATCTCACACGCACAGAAAAACCATGTTTGGCCATGGTTGCCGCATTCATTTAATGCTTATCTAGAGCATGTATTTGCCGCGACAACCATGTATTTTGTCTTTGTAAAAATAGTTTTCGAGCGGAGAAAAATGTATGGTGGCTATAAGCATTTGAATGGTTCTCAAATACCTCAAACATGTTCTATCATATAAATGATAGAATTTGAGACCATTAAATGGTCGGGAAAATCATGTACCTGACCATTTAATTTTTTGCCTTTTTTACAGGGAAAAAAGTATTTTTATAGGTTAAGTATAGAACCTTTACATGGCCATAAAGACCATGTACATTATGTTCGTGACCATTTAATTTTTTGCAGCGAAAATAATTTTATAAATTTTTTTGTATCTTTCAATTGATCACGAACTTCGTTGCACAAAGTAAACAAACAATGTCGTTTCTGTCTTTAGTAGATAACAGTGATGACAAATATAAAAATCCGGAACGAAAAGGAACGATTTGAAGGAACTAGTTCCTTTGTACAAAAAGAACGATGAGTCCGAATCACTACGGTGAACGATTTTTCCCAAGACTATTCACAAATGAATTTATTTATTCTTCAACAAATTTCACATGCAGCAGACATAACGGATTTTCTCAAAGGCATTGCTTTTGTGTGTGTGTGTTTTAGCAATAAAAGCACAAAAAAACTTTGCAACGCAACAAGTATGTCCCATTTGAAGATTTTTGTAGTTTTTTTTTTCTATTTTTCCAAATTTTAAATCAATCATCACTTTAAAAAAGTTTATAATAATTAAAATATGTGGAAATAATGTAATTTTTAGAGTTTGTCATATATGGGGGGGGGGTGGAAAAATATAAATGAATAACATGTGATGAACAGTTTCTTCAACTTGGTTACTGATTTTATTAAATGAATGAAAGATTTTCATCAAAATGGTGACCAAAAATTGATGTAAGTTTCTTCATTGAGTTGCTGACGGTGTTTTTTAACTGAAAACATAAAACATCAAATCGAATTCCGATTTCATAAAAACAATGTAATTTCATTTGATGAAGATTTTTTGATGATTTTGTTTCATTAATTTGATAATGTACTTTTCTTTCTGTGTAGAAAGTTCTACAAAAGACTGTCGCTCACAATCGAATTACTTGGGTTGCGGTAACAGTTAACAAGTAGGTATATTAAACCTCCTTAACTTTGTCTTCTAAATTGTATGTTATCACAATGGAGTCTATGTTAGATAAACCAAATTTCAATTGGATCGGATGAAATTTGATCCTCCAAGAGGCTCCAGTGGTCAGATCTGGGGATCGGTTTATATGGGGGCTATATAATTATGGGCCGATATGATTTTTGCATGGATGTTAAAGGTAATATACTAACAGCACGTACCCAATTTCGACTGGATTGGATGAGATTTGCCTTTCCAGGGGTCTCTGTAAGGCAAATCTGGGGATCAGTTTATATGGGGGCTATATATATTTATGAACAAATGTGGACCAATTTTTGCATGATTATTAGAGGGCATACACTAACATCTATTGAAAACACAATTTAGTTTTTCTTTCTTTATTGAAATTGGATGTGATAAAATTGAGTTTATTTGAAAAACTATAAAATATGGCGTTATTGGAGTGTTTGAAGGTTGAAATCGCGGCAAAACGGCCCAATATGAAGAAGAAAAAAGTGTTGTTCCACCAAGACAACGCACCGTGCCACAAGTCATTGAGAACGATGGCAAAAATTCATGAATTGGGCTTCGAATTGCTTCCCCACCCACCATAATCTCCAGATCTGGCCCCCAGCGACTTTTTCTTGTTCTCAGACCTCAAAAGGATGCTCGCAGGGAAAAAATTTGGCTGCAATGAAGAGGTGATCGCCGAAACTGAGGCCTATTTTGAGGCAAAACCGAAGGAGTACTACCAAACTGGTATCAAAAAATTGGAAGGTCGTTATAATCGTTATATATATAAACTATGTTGAATAATAAAAACGAATTTTGACAAAAACAAGTAAGGAAAGTCTAAAGTCGGGCGCGGCCGACTATATTATACCCTGCACCACTTTGTAGATCTAAATTTTCGATACCATATCACATCCGTCAAATGTGTTGGGTGCTATATATAAAGGTTTGTCCCAAATACATACATTTAAATATCACTCGATTTGGACAGAATTTGATAGACAAAATCTATACACTCAAAATTTAAGTTGGCTAATGCACTTGCACTGAAAAAACAGTGAACCCACCAGGAAGAAAACTTTCCGTTAATTTTAGAAAATTTTGAATAATTATAGAAAATTTTAACTAACCAGTATTACAAACGTTGGCATCACGCCGATGTCATAAAAATAAGTAAATATTTTTCGACAAATTCAAGAAAATTTATTAGATATAACTAAGTTTTTTCACTTGTTAAAGAAAATTTTGTAGTTTGAAGGAAAAACTTGGAGTTCAAAATTGCAAGAATGTCTTTAGTGACAAACGAAGTTCATGATGGACGTATATTTGGTAAAATTTACAAATTTAAAGAAATTCTGAACTATTTTGTGGAAGACACGAATTTAGTTTATATTTATGCTTCATTTGAGTATATTTATACCCTTCACCACTACTGTGGTACAGGGTATAATAAGTTTGTGCATTTGTATGTAACGCCAAGAAGGAGTAATTATAGACCAACCTTTTAGTATACGGATCGGCTTAGAATTAAATTCTGAGTCGATTTAGCGATGTCCGTCTGTCTGTCCGTCTGTCTGTCTTTCTGTTGATGTATTTTTGTGTGCAAAGTACAGCTCGCAGTTTTAGTCCGATTGTCCTAAAATTTGGTATAGGGTCCTGTTTCGGCTCAAAGACGATCCCTATTGAATTTGGAAAAAATCGGTTCAGATTTAGATATAGCAGCCATATATATTTTTCACCGATCTGGTCATAATTGGCGTGTATATCAACCGATCTTCCTCAAATTCCGTACATCTGAATATTTTATGAGTCTCGAAAAACTTGCAAACTATCAGCAAAATCGGTTCAGATTTAGATATAGCTGCCATATATAGCTTTCGTCCGATTTACACTCATTTGCCCACAGAGGCCAATTTTTTGCCCCGATTTAGTTGAAATTTTGCATAGGGAGTAGAATTAGCGTTGTAACTATGCGTGCCAAATTTGTTTGAAATCGGTTCAGATTTGGATATATCTCCCATATAAAGCTTTCGCCCGATTTACACTCATATGACAAAAGAGGCCAATTTTTAACTCCGATTTAGTTGAAATTTTGCACAGGGAGTAGAATTAGCATTGTAGCTATACGTGCCAAATTTGGTTGAAATCGGTTCAGATTTAGATATAGCTCCCATATATATGTTTTTCTGATTTCGACAAAAATGGTCAAAATACCAACATTTTCCTTGTAAAATCGCCACTGCATAGTCGAAAAGTTGTAAAAATGACTCTAATTTGCCTAAACTTCTAATACATATATATCGAGCGATAAATCATAAATAAACTTTTTCGGAGTTTCCTTAAAATTGCTTCAGATTTAAACGTTTCCCATATTTATACCCTTCACCACTACTGTGGTACAGGGTATAATAAGTTTGTGCATTTGTATGTAACGCCAAGAAGGAAAAGTCTGAGACCCATCATTTAGTATACCGATCGTCTTAGAATTAAATTCTGAGTCGATTTAGCGATGTCCGTCTGTCTGTCTGTCTGTCTGTCTGTCCGTATGTCTGTCTGTCTGTTGATGTATTTTTGTGTGCAAAGTACAGCCCGCAGTTTTAGTCCGATTGTCCTAAAATTTGGTATAGGGTCCTGTTTCGGCTCAAAGACGATCCCTATTGATTTTGGAAAAAATCGGTTCAGATTTAGATATAGCTGCCATATATATTTTCCACCGATCTAGTCATAATTGGCGTGTATATGAAACGATCTTCCTCAAATTCCGTACATCCGAATATTTTATGGGTCTCGAAAAACTTGCAAAATATCAGCCAAATCGGTTCAGATTTAGATATAGCTCCCATATATAGCTTTCGCCCGATTTACACTCATTTGCCCACAGAGGCCAATTTTGTGCTCCGATTTAGTTGAAATTTTGCATAGGGAGTAGAATTAGCATTGTAACTATGCGTGCCAAATTTGGTTGAAATCGGTTCAGATTCGGATATATCTCCCATATGGTGCAATGGTTAGCATGCCCGCCTTGCATACACAAGGTCGTGGGTTCGATTCCTGCTTCGACCGAACACCAAAAAGTTTTTCAGCGTTGGATTATCCCATCTCAGTAATGCTGGTGACATTTCTGAGGGTTTCAAAGCTTCTCTAAGTGGTTTCACTGCAATGTGGAACGCCGTTCGGGCCTCGGCTATAAAAAGGAGGTCCCTTGTCATTGAGCTTAACATGGAATCGGGCAGCACTCAGTGATAAGAGAGAAGTTCACCAATGTGGTATCACAATGGACTGAATAGTCTATGTGAGCCTGATACATCGGGCTGCCACCTAACCTAACCTAACCTAACCTAACTATAAGGTGGATTAGAAATCCTTTTACGTTGCAATCTAGTTAAAGTGGATTTCGGAAGTGATGATGTAATGTAAACGAGGTATAAATGGGTATATAAGAAATTCTGAAAACTCAAAATCATATTGATTTCAATTCATATTGATTTTGGTATTACTTTTCAATTGTTAATGTGTATTTAAAATTTAAATGCTCTTCTATTCTATGATAATTTCCACTTTGGGTAAATTCACATTTTATTGGCTTGGGCATTTTGAATTATTGTATAAATAAGTCTTACAAGGACAAACTTTTAGTATTCAAAGAGATGTTGAAAATGTTGATGTAATGACATCTGCAAATACAAATAGAAAATGTACACAGACAAGACAAAGGACAACCAAATAATATGGTAAACAATAGAGAATGACAGTAAATCAATCCACATATGTAAGGAGACGACCAAAAGTGCCCATAGAAATTTCCGACATATAAAGGACACCAAACAAAGAGGACCCTTATGACGTCAGAACAATATGTTTGGTGAGATGCCCTCAAGGCAAAATTGGTTTAACTTTGAAATCAACAAAACGACCTGTCAACAATGGGTATGAGAGGAATGCCATGTGACCATAGTCGATATTTGGCCCTATATATATCTGTGTGTTGAACCAGACTTAAGGCAAATGTCACAAAACTGATTGCAAACCAATGCTCAAACAAATTTTGGAGAATGATCAACATCAAAGCAAGAACATTATATGCCAAACAAATACACAAATATGTGCTCTTGTGTGTATGTGAAATTGCATTAAAGTTTTAAAGAAACATTTCAATGCAAATTCCCATCGTCTGGCATTTTTCACGGAAAATCACATTTGTTACGGCTTACGGTCATTTCTCGTAATCAGCTTCATTAGTAGATCCCATGTTTGGATGAAACAGAAAACACATATGCAAAAGCAGCGAGGCGAAGGCGGGAAAAATGTCCTAGTCGGCTGCTTTACTTGAGGTTGACACTAACCTAAAAGTAAATTGCACAAAAAAGAAATAAAACTGGGTTCATTTCAACTCCCGTACATATTCTCAATTTAGAAAGTGTTGAATTATGATGTTGTCATGTAAATGCATCATTATGAACAATCTTACATTCTGTACGAGGGAAGTATTAAAATTCATAGTAATATCCTTGTTCTACTATTAATTTATGGGACATTAGAAGAAAGACGTTTGATTGATCCAATTAATATTTCAATTGATCCAATTAATATTTCAATATTATCAATCACATTTTTAATTGAGCACCAAAAAATACTTCATTATAAAAGTTATTGATTTCATTAACAAATTTCAATTATTTTTATACCCTCCACCATAGAATGGAGGTATATTAACTTTGTCATTCCGTTTGTAACATATCGAAATATTGCTCTAAGACCCCTGAGTCGACCTAAGCATGTCCGTTCGTAGTAATTAATTGTTATTGATGTAGGTCGGATGGTATTGGTATGGTATGGGCCATATCGGACCACTTTTACGTATAGCCTCCATTTAAACCGACGCTCAGATTTGGCTTGCGGAGCCTCTTGGAGGAGCAAACTTTATCCGATCCGGTTGAAATTTAGTACATGGTGTTAGTATATGGTTTCTAACAACCATGCAAAAATTGGCCCACATCGGTACAAAATTACATATTGTCCCCATATAAACCGATCCCCCGATTTGGCTTGTGGAGCCTCTAAGAGAAGCAAGTTTCAACCGATCCGGTTGAAATTTGGTAGGTGGTGTTAGTATATAGTCTCAACCAGGGCTGTGGAGTCGAGTCAATTTTGCTTGACTCCGGCTCCGGCTCCGACTCCAGCATTTCTTATTAGCCTCGACTCCGACTCCGGAGTCGACTCCACACTGAAAAAAATATTGTCGTGAGGTCAAAGATTTCATGTCTTTAAAATACGAATGCAAAGTTTGCTTAGCATAGAAGACACATTTCTCTAATATAAAGTTTTTTCCTTGTCCAAAAGTCGATAAACTTTTCAATGAAGTCGTATTGTTCTTATAATTAAGTGATTTCATATAAAAATGGGTATCATAACATGAAAGAAAAAATGTTTGGGCTAAGGTCAACTTGACTTTAATAATTCAGAAAAATTCTTTAAATTTAATGAAATTGTCCTTAAATTTGTTGCCTTTTTGCGTCTTGACTACAAAGAAAAAAATAGTTCAAATATAGGACATGTTTTTCAACACTTTATTTTAAAGACGTTTTGTACTTGAAACATAACATAAATTCTATTGGAAGTCGAGTCTTAATTTGGAAAATAAAGTTTTTGTTAACTCGTTTTTAAAGGACTTTGATAGCATATGAAGAAAAAAAGCTGAAATAGCAAAAAATTAAAATTTGCTTCCTAGAAGCAAGTACACAAAACCCAAATTTAAAAGAGAATTGTGTCTTAAAAGTATCCTTACTTGAATTCTCCGCTTCTTTGGCTCGGAATCAATACCAAAATTTTTAAAGTAAAGACAAAATCTTTGAAAACGGGCATGCTTTTTTTCAGTGCAGGTGATATACCAAAATCTCATTTTAACAGTATTACAATTGTAGTTTTAAGGTGTAGTGTTCCAAAAAGAGACCGACTCTATTTTGTCATATGTGTTTATATGTCCAAAAGAACTCTAATTTTAAATTTTGATACACCTCGACGATAAACCTCAGCATTTTAGGGAAAGAACTCTACATTTTAGTTTCAGGCCAATAAATTAAAATACGACACAAGACTATATAGCAGCGTTGCCAATTTAGCTTTTTTCCCGCTAGATTTGGCTTTTTTTGAAGACGTTTAGCGGGAAAAAAATGCATTTAGCTTTTAGCTTTTTTTCTGGCTTTTTTTCATGACCCTCTTAGCTATTTTTGGCTTTTTTTATTTTCGGCATGTTCCTATTGAAATATGGATAAAACTTCGTTTTTATCTAATTTCTACTTAAAGTCGAGTCTGAATTTGAAAATTTAAGTTTTCGTTAGCACGTTTTTAAAGCACTGTGATAGCTCATGAAGAAAAAGCTGAGAAAACGAATAAATTCAAATTTGACTCGGAATCAATACAAAAATCATTAGTGTACAAAATCTTTGGAACCGAACATAGACATAATTAAGGAAATAAAGTTTTGAATGTGGTATTATTTTTTTTAACACCAAAAAATGCAATAAAAAATTCGTAGTGATGGGATCAAAACAAATCTGCTATTTATTAATGGGATGGATTTACATTTACGAAAATTGGACAACAGTAGGTTTGGGAAATTTTCGAATAAAAGTTATTCATTATAAACTTGCAAGACAGTTATAATGGGTTTTATTCTCTTGGGTAAAATTAGGAGAAGTGTACACGTTCACGAATTTATCATTAATTCAGTTAAAACGAAATATATAGATATTTTCTAATGCAGTTCTATGTGACATTTTCTAATGCAGTTCTATGTGACATGATTAACCAACTGACAATTGCAAGTTCACTGAGAAAAATGTTTTTACAAGGAAATATAAACGAAGGACTTCCAGTAAAAATTTGTGATAGTAATCAAAATGTATCGAGTACGCCAACAGAGCTAATATGACTTAGATTTTCTTACAGTCTCACAGAAATGGAATTAAATTGAATACAATTAAAATATTATGCTTTTTAAGTGAAATAAAGCCTTTAACCCCCAATTTCATAAAGCTCCGTTAGTGTTCCGTTAACTAACCAACTTTTAAACCGTATTATGAACGAAGCTGTCATCTTGCCTTTATATTCTATAGGCCAGTTAGGGACTTAAATTACGGACATTTTTCAGTTAAAGTTAACCTGAGACATGATATATGCAATTTACTTTCTGTTAACTGGCAGTTAAAGCCTAACGGAGCTATATGAAAATGGCCGTAAGTTTGCTAAATTTTAATTCAAAAATGTGACTTTTGATACAAAAAAATTTAGATTTTTTTCTAGCTATTTTTTTAAATTTTTTAGCTTTTTTTGGCTAGTTTTTTGGACAAATCTAGCGGTTTTTGGTGAAACAATTCTGGCAACGCTGCTATATAGAGACCACATCAAAATATGGGTATAACAACAATCTCTAGAATATATATTTATAAAACCACAAAATTTCAAAAAATAATTAGGCTTCCCGAAGTTTAAGAAGTAAAATCCTGGTATTGGTCTATATAGGCATTTTGTAAAAAATAAATCTATATAAAATAGAAACACTAACAAAAAGATACACAAAAATCAAAATGTCGGGCTAATCAGAGAGAAAGTTTAGATGTTGAAAAATGTAATGTCTTGGATATATAAAACAGATTTAAACTGTCAAAAATTATGACGGGCGGAATTTCAAATAACCACTACCATACAACACACTGTGGAACAGGGTATTATAAGTTAGTGCATATGTTTGTAACACCCAGAAGGAGACGAGATAGACACATGGTGTCTTTGGCAATAATGCTCAGGGTGGATCCCAGAGTCGATATAACCATGTCCGTCCGTCCGTCCGTCTGTCTGTGAACACATTTTTGTGATCAAAGTCTAGGTCGCGATTTTAGTCCAATCGCCTTCAACTGTGGCACATGTTCCTAATTTGGGTCAGAATAGAACCCTATTGATTTTGGAAGAAATCGGTTCAGATTTAGATATAGCTCCCATATATATCTTACGCCCGATATGCACTAATATGGACCCAGCAGCCAGAGTTTTATACCGATTTGCTTGAAATTTTGTACAAACAAAACACTTAGTCGTATAGTCAAGTTTGCAAAATTTGATTGAAATCGGTTCAGATTTAGATATAGCTCCCATATATATCTTTCGCCCGATATGGACTTATATGGCCCCTGAAGCCAGATTTTTGGCCGAATTTGGTTGAAATTTTGCACTAAGAGTACAATTAGTAGTACAGTCAAGTGTGCAAAATTTGATTGAAATCGGTTCAGATTTAGATATAGCTCCCATATATATCTTTCGCCCGATATGGACTAATATGGTCCTAGAAGCCAGAGTTTTGGCCCAATTTGTTTGAAACTTTGCACTAGTAGTACAATTAGTAGTGCAGTTAAGTGTGCAAAATTTGATTGAAATCGGTTCAGATTTAGATTTAGCTCCCATATATATCTTTCGCCCGATATGGACTAATATGGTTCTAATAGCCAGAGTTTTGGCCCAAGTTGGTTGAAATTTTGCACAGGGAGTAGATTTAGCATTATAGCTATGTGTGCCAAATTTGATTGAAATCGGTTCAGATTTATATATAGCACCCATATATAGCTTTCGCCCGATTTACACTCATATAACCATAGAGGCCAATTTTTTACTCCGATTTAGTTGAAATTTTGCACAGGGAGTAGAATTAGCATTGTAGCTATGCGTGCCAAATTTGGTTGAAATCGGTTCAGATTTAGATATAGCTCCCATATATATCTTTCGCCCGATATAGACTAATACGGTCCCAGAAGCCAGAGTTTTAACCCAATTTGGTTGATATTTTGCACTAGGAGTACAATTAGTAGAGTAGTCAAGTTTGCCAAATTTTTTTGAAATCGGTTGAGATTTAGATATAGCTCCCATATGTATGTTTTTCTGATTTCGACAAAAATGGTCAAAATACCAAAATTTTCCTTGTAAAGTCGCCACTGCTTAGTCGAAAAGTTGTAAAAATTACTCTAAAAATCATAAATAAACTTTTGCGAAGTTTCCTTAAAATTGCTTCAGATTTAAAGGTTTCCCATATTTATACCCTTCACCACTACTGTGGTACAGGGTATAATAAGTTTGTGCATTTGTATGTAACGATAAGAAGGAAAAGTCTGAGACCCATTGTTTAGTATACCGATCGCCTTAGAATTAAATTCTGAGTCGATTTAGCGATGTCTGTCTGTCTGTCTGTCTGTCTGTCTGTCCGTCCGTCTTTCTGTATATGTAATTTTGTGTGCAAAGTACAGCTCGGAGTTTAAGTCCGATCATCCTCAAATTTGGCACAGAGGTTTACATTGGCTCAAAGACAATCGCTATTGATTTTGAAAAAAATCGGTTCAGATTTAGATATAGCTGCCATATATATTTATCACAGATCTGGTTATAATTGACGTATTTTTAAACGTATTTTCTCAAAATTTCGGGCAGCCAAATATTTTGGGACTATCGTAGGGTGTGCAAAATATCAGTTTATAGCTCCCATATATATCTTTTGTCCGATTTGCACTTATATGGCTTCAAAAGCCAGAGTTTTATCCTGATTTGCTTCAAATTTTGCACAAGGAGTACGTTTAATAGTATTGTTAATTGTGCTGAATTTGGTTTAAATCGGTTTAGATTTAGATATAGCTCCCATATATATCTTTTGTCCGATTTGCACTTATATGGCTTCAAAAGCCAGAGTTTTATCCTGATTTGCTTCAAATTTTGCACAAGGAGTACGTTTAATAGTATTGTTAATTGTGCTGAATTTGGTTTAAATCGGTTCAGATTTAGATATAGCTCCCATATATATCTTTTGTCCGATTTGCACTTATATGGCTTCAAAAGCCAGAGTTTTGCCCTGAGTTGCTTCAAATTTTGCATAAGGAGTACGTTTAATAGTATCGTTAAGTTTGCCAAATTTGGTTTACATCGGCTCAGATTTAGATATAGCCCCCATATATATCTTTCGCCCGATTTGCACTTATATGGCATCAAAAGCCAGAGTTTTGCCGTGATTTGTTTCAAATTTTGCACAAGAGGTACGTTTAATGGTATATTTATGTGCGCCAAATTTTGTTAAAATCGGTTCAGATTTAGATATAGCTCCCATATATATCTTTCGCCCGATTTACACCCATATGACCACGGAGGCCAAAATTATTCTCCCATTTACGTGTTTGCTGAGATAGCAGGATTATTATTCTAACTATGCATGTCAAATTTGGTCAAAATCGGTTCATATTTAGATATAGATCCCATATATATGTACGCCAGAGTAGTGGAAAAATGGTAGAATGTTTCATATTTTAGACCCATTTTCAATGGGAGTTTCCTCCAATTGACTCGATAGTTTTCACAGAGAATACATTTAATATGCTATTTAAGTGTGTCATCTTAATCTAATATGGCCAAAATACCCACATTTTACACAAAATTCTGTGATGATATCCCCATATCGTAGTCATATTCTACGCACTGTAATGCCAAACTTTTCACAGAATGGTCGAATTTTAAATAAAGCTCCGGCTTGTGGAAAAATCACCCGAATTGAAATAATATATCACAACCCACACTTGACCACATAACTTGGCGAGATTTGACTAATATCCTTGTAAAATCGCCACTGCTGAGTAGCAAAAATTCTAAATATTACTCAAATTGTCCTATATCTCGAATACATATGTATGTATATGTATATGTTTCATCCCAGGGTGTTAGCTGATTTAATTTTTAATTCTAGCGATTTTGTAGAAGTACAAAAAATTGTCTCCAAATTGTTTCAGATATAAATATTTGTATATAGGAATATAAATTTTGATAATAAATCCCAACAAATTTGAAGAAGTTGATACGGTAACACAAATTTTGGTTTACATAATGGTGAAGGGTATAATATAGTCGGCCCCGCCCGACTTTAGACTTTACTTACTTGTTTTTTACTAACATAGGGTACCATCCCAAGGCATTGGCCGACTAAAATTTAAATCTATTTTATTCAGATGAAGTCAGATTAAATGTATGTATTTGGGACAAAAAGCTTTATATATAGCTCCCAACACATTTGACGGATTTGATATAGTATCGAAAATGTGGATTTACAAAGTGGTGCAGGGTATAATATAGTTGGCCCCGCTCGACTTTAGACTTTCCTTACTTGTTTTTTACTAACATTGTGTTCCCCCCCCTAGTGCATTAGCCGACTTAAATTTTGAGTCTATAGATTTTGTAGAAGTCTATCAAATTCTGTCCAGATCGAGTGATATTTAAATGTATGTATTTGGGACAAACCTTTAAATATAGCCCCCAACACATTTGACGGATGTGATATGGTATCGAAAATCTCCAAAGTGGTGCAGGGTATAAATAATATAGTCGGCTCCGCCCGACTTTAGACTTTCCTTACATGTCTTAATATGCATTTTGCATCATGTTATTGTCAGACAATTTTTCGATTGGTGCCCTATGATACACACCGAATTTAAACGGACAAGTTTTATCCCATTCGACTGTAATTTCGAGTACATAAAAGATGTAAACAAGATAAATTACAAGGTATACCGGTATGAAGTTAGCGTTAAGAAAAATATTTAGTATACATCAAGTCATGGAACAGACAACATCATATTTTTTCATCGTGTTAAAAATTTCGAATTTTGTACCAGAAAGTGATGATTGCTCTAATTTTTTGTTTTCATTTGAAGAAAAGTGCTGCAGAGTCTCATCGAATGCCGCCGAATTAACTGGAAATGACACTTTGAATCAAAAGCAAATGACAGCAATATTAAATATTGCACAATTTCTGACCGTTTAAAATAGAGGTGTGCACGTGAGTAATATTTTACTCACGCACACTCACGACGGAAATATCTTACTCACGCACACTCACGCACGATATTGTTTGGTAGGTCTCACGCTCACGCACACTCCCGAAAAGAAAACTTGTACTCACGCAAACTCACGCACGAAAATGTCGTGACTCACGAAAAATACCGTGACTCACGAAAAATATCGT
This sequence comes from Haematobia irritans, assembly GCF_050003625.1. NCBI lineage: Eukaryota > Metazoa > Arthropoda > Insecta > Diptera > Muscidae > Haematobia > Haematobia irritans. The sequence continues at coordinate 108,819,477 of NC_134400.1, forward strand.
GACTCACGAAATATGTCGTGACTCACGAATAATTTTATGAGTAATTTACCTGAGGAACGTGTCTGAAATCATGAGCACGATTAAAATCGAAAGCGTTATTAAACTCTTAACATTCTAGGATCACTTAAATTGCAAATGAATTTAACTTTTAAGCGTTTTATGTTGGAGAGGGGAATTATTTTCGTGAGCGTAATTCGTTACTCACGCACACTCACGAAGATATTGTTTTCGTGACTCACGCTCACGCACGACATTTTGGTTTGTTAATCACGCCCACGCACACTCACGCCGTTGATATGAACGTGACTCACGACTCACGCGTGAGTCACGAAAATTTTCGTGAATCACGACAATTTCGTGTCACGTGCACACCTCTAGTTTAAAAGCTATGGGAAAGATCAAAAAGTGTGAAAAATGGGTGCCAAAAAAAAACGGTTATTTCATACCGGTATACCGGTTGTATTGGTCAAAATTATTATTATTATAAATTGCTGCTGGGACTTCTAGTGCATTTTGAAGACAAACTGGATATTTCAAATTGTACCAAATAGGTCATTGTAGTACAATTGTATTTTTGGGAAGTGAGATGTACTAAATTTAGTGCAATTGTACCAACTAGTACATCCCTGATCCCAAGTATTTTCAGAGCGACAACCATTTGCTCTAATTTTATGTTGATGGTTTGTCCCAAACAAATCGGCACATGTGGAAACATCCTTTTCTGTCCGTGTACACGCAGAGAAGAAACATGATTGCCACAATCATATTCGAAGAGCAAAATAATATGATAGCAGCTATTTTTGCGGCGACCATGTAACATTTTAACCTGCAACCATGTTGGCTCAGTGAACATGGTTCTAAGAAAAATACAATTGTCCTCATCTAAAATGTTATTATATTGATAAAAAGAATTTTGTTTCCATTAAAAGACAATGGTCACGATCTAAAATGTTATGTTATTCGTCAAAAATGTTTTTCTTCTAGTTAAAAGAACATGGTCACAACCTAAAATGTTTTGATTTTTATGAAAAAACTTTTTTCGTCGTCGAAAAAAGGACGCCACTTGAGAAAAGAAAACACAAAATCAACTTTATTTATTTGTTTTTATTTATTTATAATCTAATTCATTGTTTATTTGTATTTATAATGTCGTGCAAGCAAACTTCACATATTTTTACACACTCTAGTTTGGTTCAATTTCAACAATAAGTAATCATTCCATATTTACATCGTGCCCATCAAATGTACAAACGCAGACATCATGTAACTGCAAATAAAAATAAATTATACCATATATCAAAATGCAGAACAAAAACCAGGTATATTTTTTTCAATTACACTTTCCTTTTTGGTATTCACATAAAACCACGTGCCATTTCTGAATAAATAAATTAACACAAAACACAATAATTCCGTATTCTCCGTCCATTCCAAGAAACAATCAACACACGACTGACGCGCAAAATGAAAATCGTGTGTACCTGCTCAATGTTTTTATAAAATTCTTGTCGCTGCAAAAAAATTAGAAAATTAAATGGTCACGAAAACAATGTACATGGTCTTTATGGCCATGTAATGGTTGTAGACATGTCTATACGTAAACTATAAAAATATTTTTTTCTCTGCAAAAAAGTAAAAAAATTGAATGGTCAGATACATGATTTTCCTGACCATATAATGGTCTCAAATTCTATCATTTAAATAATAGAACATGTTTGCGGCATTTGAGAACCATTTAAATGCTTATTGCCAACATATATTTTTCTCCGCTCGAAAATTATTTGTACAAAGACAAAATACATGGTTTTCGCGACAATTACATACTCTAAATAAGCATTAAATGGATGCGGCAACCATGTCCAAACATGTTTTTTCTGTGCGTGTACGGAAACCAACCAATGTCTAATCATCCAAACAGCAATGAATTTTTCGCCTTGTAAGAATCATACGGGCATCTACTTCTATCTCGTTGTCCGTCCGTCTTTCGTACCGTCTTGTATTAGGTATGCATTTCTATACAAATATGTTGAAATATAATGTCGTAATAATATGCATGCCAAGCGGAAGGAATCCTTAAGCTCTATTTATGAGATGACACCACAATTCTTGGCATTCAGTTGAGCAAAGTCTGCTGATTTTTGTCAGCCATAATCCACAGGAAGGTTGTTGCATTTTGCCTTGACATTCACACTTTAATGTATGTTATGTGGTCCAGACACCAGAAGGTGGTGTATGGAAGAGATTCTAACTTCCGTATTAACATAAATTTTGCTAGAATCATTTGTTGCCTACACTGTTAGAAAAATATGTTTTTCATATGTTCCGATATAAACAAAATGTGTTTCGGGCACAATTTTTAAACACAATATATTTAAGTGCAAACATGTAATGTTCCTAAACTAACACTAAATGTTTGGGACATCTATGTTAATATGTTAGAATATATTATGTTTGTGGCATGAATGTTTCATAAAAATCATATGTGTGAATACAAACATATATAAATTTACAAATTTCGACTAAGCATACATATGTTGTGATATTTTATTCAAAGCGACAGAGAGAGTATAGAGAGAAATTGAGATGGAAACCGGGAGAGTTGACGAAAGATATCAATATAACACAGCAAAAGAGTCAAAAGAGAACAATTTCTGTGAAACCGCTTGTATGTTGTTTCGGAAAACTGTTTTATGATAAGGCCAAAAATTTGATATGTTTAAGTCTAAATATTATTTAATTTGAATAAAGAGAATAGACATTAGGAACCAAGAGAATAGACATTTGAAAAACAAACAGCATATGTTTTCGCCTTGAGAGCAGCATTTTATGTATGTGTGGACGTGCGTTGGGTTTATCATTTTGGCATTATGGGCACAATTTTTTTCTTGGTTCGTTAAAAGGGGTCTTCATAAAAATAACGAAAGGGCACTATACTCTTTTTAGAGTTGGGACAGTAAAATGAAATAAGGAGGAAATAGTGAAAAATTACACAGTAAAATGTAAAAAAACAAAGTTTAGTTTCTCTTTATTAAAAAGTAGTCCACGAGGAGTTGACGGACACCATCAAATATAAAAGCGGGCATTAAGTTCGAGTTTTACACCTAAAACAATTTAAAAAGTTTATTTTCTTTAAAATGAATTATTAAAGAAAAATAAAAGGAATTTTAGAGCGATGGTGTTAAATGCTAGTAAAAAAACTGTTCACTCCTAAATAAATTTATATTTATATTATAAAATTATGTATGTATGTTTATACTCGACTCCACGTTTTTCTTTTGTTAGTTTTTGAAGTCTTTCCAAATTTTAAAGTTTTGTACAAAAACAGTTTTTTATTACAAGATTGTTATTTTTGCAATAAAAAATAATATTTTATCCAAAAATCAGTCAATTTCGTTTATATCAAGCACTGTTACTGACTATAAATCTTTAATAACGCACATTTCGAAGTTTCATTTACAAAAAATTAATATAGTATAAATATAAATGTGTAAATTAAAAAAAAAAAAAAAAAAAACAAAAAAAAATGTTCGGTCGGAGCAGGGGTTGAACCCACGACCCTTTGCATGCAAGGCAGACATGCTAACCACTGCTCCACGTGGCAAACAAATGTATGTTTCTGTTAAATAATGTTATGTTTGCATGGGCTCGTGGGCGCTGCAAACTATGCTATATAAATGTAACTTAAAACGATAATTATCTACTGGTGACTATAACAGCTACGTAGCCCAGTGGATAGTGTGTTGGCTTATAAACTGTATGGTCCTCGGTTCGATTCTCCGTGCAGGCGAAAGGTAAAATTTTAAAAATTTATAAAAGTGAATAATTTCTTCAACATTATTTGTATTACAGAAAAAGGTGCCAATAACTATAAAATTTCGAGGAAGTGAAAATTACGAGTATGTTAGGGAATGAGCACAATCGTGTTTGGGAAAAATTCTTCCAAGCATATAATATTTTTGGCTCAAAATGCTTCCAAACATATAATATGTTCACATAAAACAAACATATTAATGTTTCGGCAGTATGCAATAATATATGTGCTTCCTGCAAAATATGTTTGGAACATATGTTAAAGAAGCGATTTTTTTTGAGGGTGTAGTTTTGAAAGAGGTGAATGGATTTGCGGACCTAAATACGATAGTTTAAGAACATTTCCAACTACAGAACGTATCAAATCAACATAACTTGAAAATGGATCAACTAATTAGATCGCCAAATGCTTGTTTCACAAATCTCAGAAATTTTGGACATAGATCTGGTAAAGCGTAGGCTCTAGGACGCCCAAATTTGAAATTGAAGTTGAAAACGTAATCAATTAAAAACAAGTAAGGAAAGTCTAAAGTCGGGCGGGCCGACAATATTATACCCTGCACCACTTTGTAGATCTAAATTTTCGATACCATATCACATCCGTCAAATGTGTTGGGGGCTATATATAAATGTTTGTCCCAAATACATACATTTAAATATCACTCGATCTGGACAGAATTTGATAGACTTCTACAAAATCTATAGACTCAAAATTTATGTCGGCTAATGCACTAGGGTGGAACACAATATTAGTAAAAAAATATGTGAAATATTTAAATCTGAAGCAATTTTAAGGAAACTTCGCAAAACTTTATTTATGATTTATCGCTCGATATATATGTATTAGAAGTTTAGGAAAATTAGAGTCATTTTTACAACTTTTCGACTAAGGCGATTTTTCAAGGAAAATGTTGGTATTTTGACCATTTTTGTCGAAATCAGAAAAACATATATATAACAATGCTTATTATACTCCCTGTGCAAAATTTCAACTAAATCGCAGTAAAAAATTGGCCTCTGTGGTCATATGAGTGTAAATCGGGCGAAAGCTATATATGGGAGCTATATCTAAATCTGAACCGATTTCAACCAAATTTGGCACGCATAGCAACAATGCTAATTCTACTCCCTGTGCAAAATTTCAACTAAATCGGAGTTAAAAATTGGCCTCTGTGGTCATATGAGTGTAAATCGGCCGAAAGCTATATATGGGAGATATATCTAAATCTGAACCGATTTCAACCAAATTTGGCACGCATAGCTACAATGCTAATTCTACTCCCTGTGCAAAATTTCAACTAAATCTGACCAAAAAATTGGCCTCTGTGGTCATATGAGTGTAAATCGGGCGAAAGCTATATATTGGAGCTATATCTAAATCTGAACCGATTTCAACCAAATTTGGCACGCATAGCTACAATGCTAATTCTACCCCCTGTGCAAAATTTCAACTAAATCGGAGCAAAAAATTAGCCTCTGTGGCCATATGAGTATAAATCGGGCGAAAGCTATATATGGGAGCTATATCTAAATCTGAACTGATTTCAACAAAATTTAGCACGCATAGCTACAATGCTAATTCTACTCCCTGTGCAAAATTTTAGCCAAATTGGGGTAAAACTCTGGCTTCTGGGACCGTATTAGTCCATATCGGGCGAAAGATATATATGGAAGCTATATCTAAATCTGAACCGATTTCAATAAAATTTGGCACGCTTGACAATAGTACTAATTGTTCTTCTTGTGCAAAATTGTGCCAAATTTGAAGTCGATTGGACTAAAACTGCGACCTAGACTTTGATTACAAAAATGTGTTCACGGACAGATGGACAGACGGACAGATGGACATCGCTATATCGACTCAAGAGCCCACCCTGAGCATTTTTGCCAAAGACACCATGTGTCTATCTCGTCTCCTTCTGGGTGTTGCAAACATATGCACTAACTTATAATACCCTGTTCCACAGTGTGGAGCAATGTATAATTAGGGTAAAACTCTGGCTTCTGGGGCCATATAAGTCCATATCGGGCGAAATATATATATGGGAGCTATATCTAAATCTGAACCGATTTCTTCCAAAATCAATAGGGATCTATTCTGAGCCAAAACACATACTTGTGCCAAATTTGAAGTCGATTGGACTAAAACTGCGACCTAGACTTTGATTACAAAAATGTGTTCACGGACAGACGGACAGACGTCTGTCCGTATATGTACATGTATATATGTATATGGGAACATAAAGTTTATGTTCCCATATACATATATTTGAATCTGACTCGATCTAGACAAAATTTATTAGACTTATGATTATGATTTATCGGTCGATAGATATGTATTAGAAGTATAGGAAAGTTGGAGTCATTTTTACAAGTTTTCGACTTAAATATTTTGTTTATCATCGCGATTTGGAGTCACTACCTTCTTGTAAGTCGATAGTCCGGCTCGTTTTTTGGCTCGATGCACGGTTGTAGACGATACACCCAGCTTATTTGCGGCATCTCGGAGAGAGAGGTTAGGGTTTCGCTTGAAACTACAACTTTTAGCGATTTTGCCAGCTTTACGTGCGAGTAGCTTGGATTTTCGCGATGCGCGAGCAAAATTTTGATACGCTGCTCTTCTTGCTTGGACGGCATTTTGACAACTGAAGAGTGAATTCCAAAATCAAAATAGGAGCAACATTGCATTTTTTATATGCAAAATTAAAAGAAATACGTCAAGTTTATATTGACCAAATTTTGACCGTATCACCCTTTATCAGTGACGTTTTACAAGGATTTCAATTCAATTTCAATTTTCAATTCATTTTATTCATCCAAAATTTCAAAGGTTTACATATAGTATTGAAGACAATTTTGAGATTTTATCTATAAGATATTGCAACAAATAAATACTATATTTAAATTTATGCTAACTTATTTAATATATTATATATTTATTGTATTAAGTTAGATTTTGTAGGCAAAAGTGGAAAAAAAAAACCTTAATTTAATTTACGTTTTACAAGGAAAATGTGGGTATTTTGGCCAATTTTGCCGAAATCAGAAAAAACAAGTATATACGGCCGTAAGTTCGGCCAGGCCGAATCTTATGTACCCTCCACCATGGATTGCGTAGAAACTTCTACGAAAGACTGTCCTCCACAATCGAAATACTTGGATTGTGGTATCATAAAACTTCTTAACATCGTTTTCTAAATTGTGAGTTAGTCCATATATATTAGACAAAAAAGTTATGTATAGTTAAGTCTACCAGAATTAAGAGCCAGAATTGAAATATGGGGGTCACTTATATGGGGGCTATATACAATTATGAACTTGATATATATATATATATATATATATATATATATATATATATATATATATATATATATATATATATATATATATATATATATATATATATATATATATATATATATATATATATATATATATATATATATAACTATAGACCGATATGGACCTAGTTAGGCATGGTTGTTAACGACCATATACTAGCACAATGTACCAAATTTCAACTCACTTGGATGAAATTTGCTCCTCCAAGAGGCTCCAAAACCAAATATCGGGATCGGTTTATATGGGGCTATATATGATTATGGACTGATATGGACCACTTTTGGCATGGTTGTTAAATATCATATACGATCACCACGTACCAAATTTCAAGCAGATCGGATGAATTTTGCTTCTCCAAAAGGCACCGGAGGTCAAATCTGGGGATCGGTTTATATGGGAGCTATATATAATTATGGGCTGACAGGAACCAATTCCTGCATGGTTGTTGGATACCATATACTAACACCATGTATCAAATTTCAGCCGGATCGGATGAAATTTGCTTCTCTTAGAGGCCTCGCAAGCCAAATCGGGGGATCGGTTTATATGGGGGCCGGATCGTATGAATTTTGCTCCTCTAAAAGGCTCCGGAGGTCAAATCAGGGGCTATATATAATTATGGACCGATATGGACCAATTTATGCATGGTTATTAGAGACCACATACTAACACCATGTACCAAATTTCAGCCGGATCGGATGAAATTTGCTTCTCTTAGAGGCCTCGTAAGCCAAATCGGGGGATCGGTTTATATGGGGCTATATATAATTATGGATCGATGTGGACCAATTTTTGCATGGTTGTTAGAGACCATATACTAACACCATGTACCAAATTTCAGCCGGATCGGATGAAATTTGCTTTTCTTAGAGGCCTCGCACGCCAAATTTGGGGGTCCGTTTATATGGGGGCTATACGTAAAAGTGGACCGATATGGCCCATTTGCAATACCATCCGACCTACATCAATAACAACTACTTGTGCCAAGTTTCAAGTCGATAGCTTGTTTCGTTCGGAAGTTAGCGTGATTTCAACAGACGGACGGACGGACGGACATGCTCAGATCGACTCAGAATTTCACCACGACCCAGAATATATATACTTTATGGAATCTTAGAGCAATATTTCGATGTGTTACAAACGGAATGACAAAGTTAATATACCCCCCATCCTATGGTGGAGGGTATAAAAAACGTGGAATTAAGAACACCAAATTTGCACGTTTGTGGATTTGACGTGAATAGTGGAAGTGGAATTGAAGTGGATATCCGAACATGGGTGTTCGACTGGGAAAAAAAGGTGCAACATTCTTGAAATTGATTGCAAAATATGAAGGACACTGTCGTATTTAGATCTTGCAAGAATATTAAATTGACTTCCTAAAAAACAATTTTCCATTTTAAGCATTTTTATTTGTTACCTAAATCTCAAATATTGAAAATTATTATCAACAATGTTTGTAGTTTGAATAAACACAAATATTGGATAAATAGTTTTACTCAACAAGCTTTCCAACATTTTATCAAACAATTAGCTTAGAATTCAATATGAGAAGTTGTTGTGAAAATCGCATTCTGAACAACAACAAAAACAGGCATTAACCTCAATAGAAGAATATAATAAATTGGCAAATGCATCTCAATAGATTAGCAACAACTTTTCAAATTGAAATAATTTTGTACGTTTCAAACACATTGGAGAGAATGTGTTGAGGGCAAGCAATTTGTAACGACAATTGAATTTCGGTTGAGGATTATGTATGTCACCCTGTTGCCTAAGAAATCTTTGTATTTATTGGGTATCTGTTAAATGCAAAGACGTTCATTTTAAAGATAATGCAAATTCATTTTTCCAGTAGGGATATTTTTGGCCACACAGATGTCGCTCACAATTGAATGAACCAGGTTTATTTCGTTCCAATATATACAATTGAGTGAAATATTAAAGAAGGGTTGTATTCTTGATTTTCGACAACTAAAGGGTGATTTGTTAAGAGCTTGATAACTTTTTTTTAAAAAAAAACGCATAAAATTTGCAAAATCTCATCGGTTCTTTATTTGAAACGTTAGATTGGTCCATGACATTTACTTTTTGAAGATAATTTCATTTAAATGTTGACCGCGGCTGCGTCTTAGGTGGTCCATTCGGAAAGTCCAATTTTGGGCAACTTTTTCGAGCATTTCGGCCGGAATAGCCCGAATTTCTTCGGAAATGTTGTCTTCCAAAGCTGGAATAGTTGCTGGCTTATTTCTGTAGACTTTAGACTTGACGTAGCCCCACAAAAAATAGTCTAAAGGCGTCAAATCGCATGATCTTGGTGGCCAACTTACCGGTCCATTTCTTGAGATGAATTGTTCTCCGAAGTTTTCCCTCAAAATGGCCATAGAATCGCGAGCTGTGTGCCATGTAGCGCCATCTTGTTGAAACCACATGTCAACCAAGTTCAGTTCTTCCATTTTTGGCAACAAAAAGTTTGTTAGCATCGAACGATAGCGATCGCCATTCACCGTAACGTTGCGTCCAACAGCATCTTTGAAAAAATACGGTCCAATGATTCCACCAGCGTACAAACCACACCAAACAGTGCATTTTTCGGGATGCATGGGCAGTTCTTGAACGGCTTCTGGTTGCTCTTCACTCCAAAAGCGGCAATTTTGCTTATTTACGTAGCCATTCAACCAGAAATGAGCCTCATCGCTGAACAAAATTTGTCGATAAAAAAGCGGATTTTCTGCCAACTTTTCTAGGGCCCATTCACTGAAAATTCGACGTTGTGGCTCGTTAGTAAGTCTATTCATGATGAAATGTCAAAGCATACTGAGCATCTTTCTCTTTGACACCATGTCTGAAATCCCACGTGATCTGTCAAATACTAATGCATGAAAATCCTAACCTCAAAAGAATCACCCTTTAGTTGAACAAAATATGTAGGAAATATGTCCGTGCAACCTGGTTGTATAGCATTGTTGAAACGTAACGCATATTTTTTCAAGTTGTATTGACCTTTTCGTAACGTATATCACAATGATACATAAATAAATTTTAATGAATGTGAAAATAAAACTAAATTTGTATATAATTAAAAAAACTTTTAAATGTGTATTTATTTCAAATAAATTCTACAGGTGTACGACTTTGAATAGGAAACTATATTTTTATGTAGAGTGGTTGGTATGTTCACTTGTCACATAATGTATGCTTGTTTAACTAAATTACTTGCTGTTTCAGATATAGTGAAAACAGGGAAATCAATCACACAAAGAAATTTATTAGTAGGGACAGCAATTACAAAATGGGTTAATTTGGAGACAAATAGCAAGAATTAAATTCATTGTTACGATATAAAAAATCTTATTTGCCTTTTTATTTATAACCATTAAATTTCTCTTTATATTAAAGGTGAGTACTAAGTCGAGTTAAAACCAAAAATAAATCGGTTTGTTTTTAATTTTTATTGTATGGGAATAATTAAAATCACAAAATGTTAAAAAAAATCCTGCTTAGCTTTCTTACTATCGGAGTTAAATTTATGATTTTACCCCCATTGGAGTATGCCTTCTTCCCGAGAAACTCGGGAATACCAACTCCAAAGGGCTACAACAACAACAGCTAAAATAGCAAACAAATCGCTGAATTAGCAAACTTGTTTGCTAAAAATTTTTGACAAACATCGCTGCTGAAATAGCAAACTGCGCTAGTTGAAATAGCTAACGTTTTTACTGCTATAACAACTACAAATGTTTGTTGCACCAGCAGCAAAAATTGTTGTTTTTACGATATGTTGAAATGAAACCCGTACATCATTTAATACAATAACTTCTACTTTTATTAAATGTGTGAAATAAATTGAATTTCATCAAAGTATTGGAAGTTAAGTAGAAGTGTTGTACAGTATTTATTTTCCCTTAGTTTTCTTCTTTGGCCTTATACACGCTGATAAAATATAACAATCTGTAATGAAAAAAGTAAAAAAAAAACAATTAGTAACTACACTATTTTATACTAAATTTTATAGTTGATTAGAAGTTGCATTTTATGTATTTTCATCTAGCGAATTCGAAAATAGAGGTTAACAATTTTTTTAATGAAAGTTTTTGAGATATCCTTCTATTTTTCTCATTAAAAAATTATTTTTAGATCTAAAAATTTACAATTATATCGAACAAATGTGGATCTGTAATAAGTTAAGTTGTTCAAAATATATATTAAAAAAGGACACTTTTACTTCTAACTTTATCACTATTCTTCTAATTTTATTCTTACGTCAAAGTATCACCTTTTCGAGCATAAAGAGAAACTGGACGTTATTTCAATGGTTGGCACTTTTCCACCGGCACAGAATCACTGTAAAACATGATGAAAATCGGCTCAATTTTTATCGTTATATTAGAACCACTTTCTTATCACATATCCAATGATTTAGGCGGTCATTTCTAGCTTGAGATATGATTCTCGCGTATATTAAAAAACTAAAAACATAAGTATATCTCAAAATGTGTTCCATATAAAAAATTAACCTCTATATTCCGGCCGTATTTATTTGGCATTATTTGGCTAAAATAGCAAGGTTGTTGTGTTATCCTGGTTTTAATACTCACATTTAAGATGATATATCCGGGTACAGTTTATATTAGCTATAGCGGCTGCCGGTTATTTCAGGCCTACTTTGACTTGCAGTCCATTACGGTACGGCAGTGTGGAACTTTTTTCCTGTCACTGAGGGCTACCCGATTCCATGCAGGAAACTCAAAGGTATGAAAAGCGGGCTTGAACCATTGTAAGACGATTGCTCCCATATATCAATGTATGATAGAAATTTTCCTATCTAAAAATTATTAAAAGAATTTATTAAAAACAAAAGGACTTTAAAAATGGTACAATATTATACAATACAATACTTACCAAAGACCATTAATAAAGAAGACGTTAGATGAGCTTGCTCTTCCTCTTTTTCTTGAAAAAAACCAGAGATTAATATCATACATATTCCATGAGATATTGCAACTTTTTTTTCGGTTTCTCTTTTCATTTTGCATTCGTAACAAAATCTTCGTGAAACATTTTATTAATAATTTAGTGCGACCGACCCCGAAATTTGCGTGAACTTTTGTGAAAAAAGATAAATAAAAAATTGTCTTCATCAAACCACTAAGTTCGGGACGCTTTTCCAACAAGTATGATATTAATCTCCGTTTTCTATTACTAACACAATCAAAGCCCATTTCATGTCTTCTTTATTAATGTTCTTTGCTAAGAATTATGGGTGCGAAAAGGAGATGGTTGATACTTTTTCAAATTCTAATATAAAGTGAAAAAGAGACACATAAGTAATGCTGGATTCGAACATGCTCAAAAGAAATGAACTTTTGTATGAACAGTGTTGTCGTAGTATAATTTATAAAAACGTAAATATAAAAAAATCACACATCAGAAAAATGAGGTAAAGGTTTCGTTTAACTTTTTATTTATAATCAAGGTCAGTTGAAATCTTAGGTCATATCAATCAAATACATCAAAAGATTTTCATATATAATACAATGAATCAAATTATATTTTAGTTTTTCAAATCTGGAGATTTTTATTTACATTATATGACTTTTTCTTCACAAGCCGCTGGTTGTTTACTAATATACCTAACCCACATTTTCATGAAGCTCCGTTAGTGCTCCGTTAACTAACGAACTTTTAAACCGTGATATCTACATATCTGTCATCTTGCGTATATAATCCATAGGCCAGTTAGAAACTTAACTGCTGAAAATTTTTCAGTTAAAGTTAACCGGAGAAAATATATTTCCATTTTTCTTTTTGTTAACTGGCAGTTAAAGCCTAACTGAGCTACATGAAAATGGCCGTAAGAAGTACATGATAAGAATAAAAACAGATAAAAGAATGCAGAATTATAAATGATTTCCTACATTGCCAGTCTTATCACAATGGACTGAATAGTCTAAGTGATACATCGGGCTGCCACCTAACCTAACCTAACCTAACCTACATTGCCAGCCTTTGCCTTTCAAAGCAAATTTTATCTTACAAAATCATTATCATACTGCAGTTTATTAAAACTCCAATATGTAACAGGAAGTGATAATTTGTAGTAAATTTTGCGTTCCTTGACTATTCTTAATATTCATTTAGCTTATTGGTTAGCAGTTTGTGCTAATAATTTTGTTTTGTCATTTGCAGAAATCAATTCTACAAAATTTCTTAAAATTGCTATCTCGAATTACAAATATGTTTGCCCAATTTTGTAAAGAAATTCCTAAAACGGCAACACTGCCATTGAGTGCAAGATCAGAAATGAACTTTTCCAATGAGTGAAAGATTGGACCAATATGCAAGGACGACATCTATTGGGTATTGTCAAAATGTAAATGCGACATCTTTTAAATGCCATTTTTGTGAGTTGGCAATGCTGATTTCTCTTACACTTAGCTCAGACAAAAACACCACTGAAACATAATTTCTATTCTTAAAACCACGAAAGCTAACTTTTGTAGAAAGCGCTCCAACTTAACAAAAGGAATTGTATATTCCCCAATAAACACAAACGTTTGAAAAATGCTCAATTTCAACAATTTTACATTTTTTCAAAGAATTAGTATCATATTCAAGTTAAGGAATTGTTGAGAAAGTCGCGTTCTCAACAAAATACAGACATAACCCTCAACAGTAAAATTCAACATATTAGCAATAATTTCTCAAGTGTTATCCTCAAATTGAAATGCATCGCTTCTCGAGTCAAATTAACATCGTCAAAGCCAAGATTCTATGAATTTTGTATAATTTATTAATTTTCGTCAAAATAAAATATGTAATAATACACTACACTAACAGGTTGGCTGATAAGTCTCCGGTCTGACACATAGATGGCGTCGCTAGTATTAAATGCATATTATTTTTATATAGTACCAACCTTCAAATGATTCGTGTCAAAATTTGACGTCTGTAAGTCAATTAGTTTGTGAGATAGAGCGTCTTTTGTGAAGCAACTTTTGTTATTGTGAAAAAAAATGGATAAAATACTGTTTTCTGAAGGTAAAAAATACGGTGGAAGTAAAAACTTGGCTTGATACTGAGTTTCCGGACTCTGCCCCAGGGAAATCAACAATAATTGATTGGTATGCAAAATTCAAGCGTGGTGAAATGAGCACGGAGGACGATGAACGCAGTGGACGCCCGAAAGAGGTGGTTACCGACGAAAACATCAAAAAAATCCACAAAATGATTTTGAATGACCGTAAAATGAAGTTGATCGAGATAGCAGAGGCCTTAAAGATATCAAAGGAACGTGTTGGTCATATCATTCATCAATATTTGGATATGCGGAAGCTCTGTGCAAAATGGGTGCCGCGCGAGCTCACATTTGACCAAAAACAACAACGTGTTGATGATTCTGAGCGGTGTTTGCTGCTAGCTGTTATCTCGTAATACAACCGAGTTTTTCCGTCGATATGTGACAATGGATGAAACATGGCGCCATCACTACACTCCTGAGTCCAATCGACAGTCGGCTGAGTGGACAGCGACCGGTGAACCGTCTCCGAAGCGTGGAAAGACTCAAAAGTCCGATGGCAAAGTAATGGCCTCTGTTTTTTGGGATGCGTATGGAATAATTTTTATCGATTATCTTGAGAAGGGGAAAACCATCAACAGTGACTATTATATGGCGTTATTGGAGCGTTTGAAGGTCGAAATCGCGGCAAAACGGCCCCATATGAAGAAGAAAAAAGTGTTGTTCCACCAAGACAACGCACCGTGCCACAAGTCATTAAGAACGATGGCAAAAATTCATTAATTGGGCTTCGAATTGCTTCCCCACCCACCGTATTCTCCAGATCTGGCCCTCAGTGACATTTTCTTGTTCTCAGACCTCAAAAGGATGCTCGCAGGGAAAAAAATTGGCTGCAATGAAGAGGTGATCGCCGAAACTGAGGCCTATTTTGAGGCAAAACCGAAGGAGTACTATCAAAATGGTATCAAAAAATTGGAAGGTCGTTATAATCGTTGTATCGCTCTTGAAGGTAACTATGTTGAATAATAAAAACAAATTTTGACAAAAAAAAAATGTGTTTTCTTTGTTAGACCGGGGATTTATCAGCCAACCTGTTATTTACCAAAACTAATTGATCGTTTTACTCTTTTTTAATAATGGAAGCAGTATTAGTGGCACACAAACTCAATAGGTTCAGAATCAACTATAGCTGCTAATATCAGACATTTCTGTTCAGATTGTGATAAAACTCCCATAACTCCCATAACTAACTACCCCTTAATGTTCTTACATAAGGAAATGTGGGTTATCTCACAATCCTATACCACTCATACCCCACAAACAATATTTACTAATTCAGTAGGGGTGGTTTAGGGTATGATATAGTCGGCCCCGCCCGACTTTCTACTTACTCGTTTTCGGATGTAAATAACTGACGAGTACTAAATAAGCATAAAATGTATGCAATTGCGATACATATGTTGTATTTATTTTTTTTACAAAAAAATCTACATTATGGTGTATCACATTACCTGCACATTTTATAAATTCGTGCTTAATGTGTTTTTTAATAAATTCGCAAATAAATCCGAAATAAGGGGTTTCTTATTTTTCGTTCATAGTTGCGTCGATGGCTAACACTAGTAAAATGAATGTGGTAAAATCTTAGCCTCGTCGGAGAAAAACAAAAAATTTGACTATCGAATAACAAATGGGTATACCACATTTGCTGCACTCATCCTATATGTTTGCATTCACATATTATATAAAACAAGTATTACGGCCGTAAGTTCGGCCAGGCCGAATCTTATGTACCCTCCACCATGGATTGCGTAGAAACTTCTACTGAAGACTGTCATCCACAATCGACTTACTTTGATTGCGGTAACACTTACCGATGGCAAGGTATCTTAAAACTTCTTAACACCGTCTTTTAAATTGCAAGGTAGTCCACACGTGGTATATATTAAACTAAAAAGGCTACGTGTATAATTAAGTTTGACAAAATTTTCTATAGGAATAAAATTTTGATAAAATTTTCTATAGAAATAAAATCATGCCGAAATTTTCTATAGAAATAAAATTTGACAAAATTTTGTATAGAAATAAAATTATGACAAAATTTTCTAAAGAAATACAATTTTTACAAAATTTTCTATAGAAATAAAATTTTGACAAAATTTTTTATAGAAATAAAATTTTGACAAAATTTTCTATAGAAATAAAATTTTGACAAAATTTTCTATAGAAATAAAATTTTGAAAAAATTTTCTATAGAAATAAAATGTTGATAGAATTAAAATTTTAAAAACATTTTCTATAAAAATAAAATTTTGACAAAATTTTCTATAGAAATAACATTTTGGTAGATTATTTTTGGCTCGAGTGGCAACCATGATTATGAATGGACCACTTTTTGTGTGATTGAGGATCGGCTATATATAACTATATATGGACCAATTTTGGCACGATTATTAGCGGCCATATACTAACACCACGTTCCAAATTTCAACCGGATAGGATGAATTTTGCTCCTCCCAGAGGCTCCGGAGATCAAACGGTTCATATGAGGTCTATATATAATTATGGACCTATATGTACGAATTTATGCATGATTGTTAGAGACCATATACTAACACCACGTACCAAATTTCAACCGTATCGGATGAATTTTTCTCCTCCTAGAGGCTCCGGAGAGCAAATCTGGGGATCGGTTTATATGGGGGCTATATATAATAATGGACCGATATCGACCAATTCTTGCATGTTTGTTAGAGACCACATACTAACACCACGTTCCAAATTTCGACCGGATCGGATGAATTTTGCTCCTCTAAAAGGCTCCGGAGTCAAATCTGGGGCTATATATAATTATGGACCGATATGGACCAATTTTTGCATGGTTGTGAGAGACCATATACTAATACCATGTACCAAATTTCAGCCGGATCGGATGAAATTTGCTTCTCTTAGAGGATCCGCAAACCAAATCTGGGGATCAGTTTATATGGGGGCTATATATAATTATGGACTGATATGGACCAATTTTTGCATGGTTGCTAGAGACCATATACTTACACCATGTACCAAATTTCAGTCAGATCGAATGAAAAATCCTACTCTTAGAGGCTCCGCAAGCCAAAACTGGGGGTCCGTTTATATGGGGGCTATACGTAAAAGTGGACCGATATGGCCCATTTGCAATACCATCCGACCTACATCAATAACAACTACTTGTGCCAAGTTTCAAGTCGATAGCTTGTTTCGTTCGAAAGTTAGCGTGATTTCAACAGAAAGACGGACGGACATGCTTAGATCGACTCAGAATTTCACTTAAAAATAATGTGCTAAAAATTTGAGTTCAAAACATATAATTTTTACACTGACACATATAAAAACAGTATTTTTCGTCCGTGTGGAGCAGACAATACAGGTTCGAGTCACGGGTGCGGATTTTTTTATACCCTGCGCCACACTGTGGAACAGGGTATTATAAGTTAGTGCATATGTTTGTAACACCCAGAAGGAGACGAGATAGACACATGGTGTCTTTGGCAATAATGCTCAGGGTGGGCCCCTGAGTCGATATAACCAAGTTCTGTCCGTCTGTCCGTCCGTCCGTCCGTCCGTCCGTCCGTCTGTCTGTGAACACATTTTTGTGATCAAAGTCTAGGTCGCAATTTAAGTCCAATCGCCTTCAAATTTTTCCCATGTTCCTAATTTGGGTCAGAATAGAACCCTATTGATTTTGGAAGAAATCGGTTCAGATTTAGATATAGCTCCCATATATATCTTTCGCCCGATATGCACTAATATGGACCCAGCAGCCAGAGTTTTATACCGATTTGAAATTTTGTACAAACATAACACTTAGTCGTATAGTCGAGTGTGCAAAATTTGATTGAAATCGGTTCAGATTTAGATATAGCTCCCATATATATCTTTCGCCCGATATGGACTAATATGGTCCTAAAAGCCAGAGTTTTGGCCCAATTTGGTTGAAATTTTGCACAGGGAGTAGATTTAGCATTGTAGCTATGCGTGCCAAATTTTGTTGAAATCGATTCAGATTTAGATATAGCTCCCATATATATCTTTCGCCCGATATGCACTTATGTGGACCCAGAAGCCAGAGTTTTATCTCGATTAGCTTGAAATTTTGCACAAGGAGTACAATTGGTAGTATAGTCATGTGTGCCAAATTTGATTGAAATCGGTTCAGATTTACATATATCTCCCATATATAGTTTTCGCCCGATTTACACTCATATGACCACAGAGGCCAATTTTTTCCTCCGATTTAGTTGAAATTTTGCACAGGGAGTAGAATTAGCATTGTAGCTATGCGTGCCAAATTTGGTTGAAATCGGTTCAGATTTAGATATAGCTCCCATATATATGTTTTTCTGATTTAGACAAAAGTGGTCAAAATACCAACATTTTCCTTGTTAAATCGCCTCTGCTTAGTCGAAAAGTTGTAAAAATGACTCTAATTTTCCTGAACTTCTAATGCATATATATCGAGTGATAAATCATAAATAAACTTTTGCGAAGTTTCCTTAAAATTGTTTCAGATTTAAATGTTTGTGCATTAGCCAACTTAAATTTTGAGTCTATAGATTTTGTAAAAGTTTATCAAATTCTGTCCAAATCGAGTGATACTTAAATATATGTATTTGGGACAAACCTTTATATATAGCACGCAACACATTTGACGGATGTGATATGGTATCGAAAATTTAGATCTACAAAGTGGTGCACGGTATAATATATCGGCCCCGCCCGACTTTAGACTTTCCTTACTTGTTTTTTTATAAATTCATAACCATTAGGGGAAACAATAAAACAAAGTTTCTTGTTAGTTTTTTGGTTTTGCGTTTTTTTATTTTACTTTTTTTTTGTTATTTTAATATTAAAAACTAATAATCAAAAGCAAATACTTAATTTTTGTTGAAATAATGATATTAAATTATTTTACATTCAATATTATATTATAACAAAAGTTTTTTTTCTGTTTTTCAAAAAAAAAGTATCTCTATATATTTACATATACATATATGTATGTATATTTAATGTATACATATTAGGCTTAAGATTAAATAACATTTAGTATTATTTAGTTTATTTATTCTTTTTTTTTCATTTTATTATTTGCTTCATTCTAATGGATTTCGTATTATTTATGTGATTTTAGTAGACATTCTGGGTTTTTGCCATTAAAAATAATAAAAATGAGGACTTTTATTCAAAATTATTTATATGTTTTAGTATAAATTGTTTAACCTAAATTATATTTTAATTCTTTCGTTTTATTTATTTAAGCATATACTTTGTTTTGTCTCATACGTATGTGCTCGCTCCGGGGTTTTTAATCGTTTTTCTTTTCTTTTTTTTTTAATTTAGTGGTATGTAAGCATTACTTAATTACTTATAGTTTCAAGAGTTTCGAAGTTGTTCTTCAACTATGCTTACGAGATGTTATGTGATTATGTTACACGATTATTGTTATATATTCGATTACTGTAAAATACAATAGTTTTGTGTGATATTTATATTTTTCATAATGGTTTATATAAGCTTTACTTATGTACTAAGATATTTGTTTATACTATAACTAAATTTCTTCACGAGCGAAATAAGTCTATACTTTTTACCCCTTGCCTATTTTAGATTTATTTTTATAGGCCATTTTTTTCATAATTCCATTTTTTATCATTTAGTTCATAAGCATTGGTATTGGGCTATAAACAATAGCTAGAAATTAAATGTTGTAGGCTGCTGCCATAACAGCCTCTCGTCATTTCGAAAATATGGTGAAAAATTAACGATCGATTAGCTGCTTGTATAAATTAAGAAGTATGGTTCGGTTGACGGATATAATTATATCTGAGACAAGTTTGCCAAAATATCAATTTTGGTCTGCTGAAAAAGGAATCATTTTTTCAACTTTAGTTAAACATTTTTTTTTTTTTGACGAAATGGCAAACAAATTCTGCTAGAATTTGCAAGCATCGCTGCTTAAATTGGAAACTGCATCTGCTGAAGAAGCAAAAGCTTTCTGTTATTAAATACAAACTAATACTGCTAAATTAGCAAACGTATTGGCTAAAAGTTATTGAAAATACATCACTGCTGAAATATGAAACTGCATCTGCTGATGTAGCTAAAATCGTCTGCTATTATAACTAAAAAAAACTTTGTTGTCCTAGCAACAAACTGTGATTTGATAGTATAACTTGTTGACTTTATGATCGATATTATGCAAACAAGTAATGAAACTAAACTAAACTGGACTGGACTGGACTACTTCGTACCAAATAGAATATGCGGTTTAGGAACAATGTTTACAATCTCATAATCCGATTTATTAAAAACTGTTTACTCGTGTGGGTCCACTCGTAGAAAAAAAGACTACTGTTAATAGCAAACACTGAGTGCAGTTTTTCAGCAGGCAAAAACTGCTTAGCAGATTTTTTTTTTGGTTTTTGCTAAAAAAGCAAAAAATTTACCATTTTGGAAAAGACTGTTTTGGAATAAGCTTTGTTTTGCGCTAAGTACAGTCGACTGGTACACATTGGACCTTTAAAAAAAAATAATAGATTTTTCGTTATGTTATAACATCCATATGTAGTCAAACCTTTTCAATATGACGTAAAAAATGTCAAAGGTTGTTGCCGGTTGATATCCCAGCAGAGGTGTTTTTCAAAAATTTTTAACAAACACGTTTGCTAATTCAGCAGTATTTGTTGGCTGTTCCAGCAAAAACAAATGTTTGATGTTTCAACTAACGGATGATTGTTGGAACAACAACATTGACTACTTTCCCTTTTTCAGCAGACATAAATTGCAGTTTTCAGCAAACATTATGTAAAAAAATTTGGTATAGTTATAAATAGTTGTTAAAATTTTTGACATTTTAGACAAATAAAGTTTCCCTTAAAATAAATTTAAAAATATTCACTTAAAACAAATAAAAACTATTCGAAACAAACTTTATTAGAAATTCGGATTTATTTGATCCGAAAAAAATTATATAAAATTTCGTTCCAGAGAAAAGTATTTTTTTTTTGGGCGTAATTATGCGCATGTTTTTGACTTACTGTAGCAGTAATTCTTTTTCTGTTGTTTTAGGGAAACAAAAACGCTAAAAACATCAAAATTTTATCTGCTGACAAAACACACAGCCTGTGTTTCCTGTTTTAATTGCATGAAATTAAATAGATTTTCGCTACGAAACCCGAATATAATATCCACCTTTATTTTACAAGTTATTCACAATAAAATGTTATAATGCCTTAAGAAACCATCACTTTTTAAATTTTCAACCTATTTGGAAGATAAGATTTCTATGAATGGGATGTTGTTGTTGATAAAACTCACGTACATCGACCCTAAGGGAAATTGGTGCAAATTGCCACAGACAAACCTATAGCAGGACTGGTACAAGTTTTCCAGTGTGATTTCTATATTAAAATCTTATAGGATCTATACATTTACTAAAAAGCAATTATCAGAGTTCCATATATTTTTGTTTCTGGTGCGATTCGGATGCACAAGATTCTTATCCATAAATTCTTGTCATTGACAAACAAACCCTGGAGTTTATCCATTTCTATAAAAATAACATTTTAATAAATTAAATATCGATGATATGGTGGAGTCTTATAGCAGATAAAATTATAACTACACTCATAGAAAAAGTCTGCTAAAACCGACAGTTTGTGTCTGCTTTTGATTTTGATTTTTATATGCCTCTCCAACCAGAGGTACTTCACAAATTTTCTATAGAAATAAAATTAAATTTTGACAAAATTCCCTAGAGAAATTAAATTTCCTATAGATTTTAAATTTTGACAAAATTTTCCATAGCAATAAAAATTTGCAATATTTTTTTTTTTGCTTGGTAATTTTTTGGTAAAATTTCCTCCAAATTTTTGTCGATTATTTTTGGCTCGAGTGGCAACCGTGATTGTTACGACAGCCCCTAGTTTAACTTGTTTGTTTATGTCAACTAAACTAAAATATATTTAATAGTAATGGAACTAAAAGAAATAGCAAACAATGTTTGTTGCTTCAGCAGCGTTTTTGCTGTTTTAGCAGACATGTCGGTATTTCGACTTTTGAAAGGAACACTGGCATTTATTAATTTGTTTAATGCCATTACACATCAACCTATATAATAAATTTTGTGGTATGCTTTAATATGATAATTCGATTATTACTTGTTCACATTTGTTTCAAAAAAAAAAAATCTTTTTATACAGGCAGTTAATTTTTTTAAATGTACAAATTACTTATCCATATTAGTAATTTGAATCCCATTTTAATTTCTCTATATTTTCATATTTTATAGGCATAAACTAATATTTTATTGTACATATGTGGGGGACTTATGGTTGCTTTCTCAACCTCCAATTTGTATTAAATTGAAGGTTATACCACCGCTTAAAGCACTTCCAATACCCGGAATTTGGGGGACAACTGCACTCATTAAAAATAAAATTTAATTTATCAATGGACATTTTTCAATCCAGTTTTGCGTTTTATAAATAAGTTTCTATATTATTAATATACATTATTATAGTTACAACAATTATTTATAATTATTTCAACAATGTGCGTAGTAAATCATTTCAAATTAAAAAAAAATTAAATAATTTTTTTTTTACCAAAATAAAACATAAATCAAATCAAAATATAACAAAAACAAATGAGATATAAAATATATTTCTACTTATTGACTCTAGCAGTTTGAACAAGAGAATCAATAGAAAAAAAAAACCAAAACTAAACTGTTTCCTCTATAAATGGTAAATGGAAGCAAAATATGAATGGCGGAATTTAATATAAATAACAAAAAAAAAACATAACTTAAAGTATTAAAACAAAGTTCTAAAATAAATTTAAATTTAAAAATAATATATATTCTTGTTTTTGGTTATATTCACAATTTCTGTGACACCACACACACACACACAGGAGCATGAGCACAGAAATGATATTTTGGATTTCCAGAAAATATTTTAGATTTCCAAAAGGTGTCCCTAATCATCTAAATCAATTCTCAATTATCGCGTCAATATTCATATAGTCTTTAGATTTTTGTTAGTTAGCATAGTTGTAACTCAAACACATGTATATATGTCAACTGGCCGATGATCGACAATGGAAGAATTTCACTTCGACCATCAGTATCACCCTACTTGTAATAAAAATATCGCAATGCAGCTCATATATGGGAATTAATAATTTGTATGATCTACAGCTAATATAACATATTGAAATTGATATGATGGGAAAGAAGAAAATTAAAAACAAAATGTTATAAAATTACTTTATTGTCATTTTAACCAACAAATATGTATATCAAATACAATTTGCTGATTTTTTTTTTCATCTATTTCACTTTATGCTTAAAATACCCTTTTGAATTATTTTGAAAAATATTATGAAGCCTGGGCATACTGTAAAAGCAGACAATATTTGATACTCCAATAGATTAGAGTATCAAACATCTCTTATAATCATATTTTGCTGAAATTCTCTATAGCGCTTCTTCTTTAAGGGCAAATTCTTTTTTGAAGCTAGCAAGTTTTCATTTCGTTTCAAGCAAACAATTTGACTTAATACATAACAAGACAATCATGGAGAATTCTATAGGCAATTTCTTTTATGAAATTCATCCATTGAAATCGTTAAAAATCCCTAAGGACAAATTGTATTTTTTCACATTTTCTTTCTCTCGGTTTTCCTCTTCGAAATCCTATGGTATTTGGAATTTTTGAACATAGTATAGCTTTTTGATTGTATCTCTTAATGTTCACTTTAAAAAAATGCTCTTCCAGAGATGCTATACTTTGAGCAATTTTCTAAATTTTACTGGGTATAAAAAATAGTAAGGTAGAATAAAAACAATGGTGAATTTCAAAAAAATTATTTGAAAAGTGTTCCGATACATTTCTGGGCAGGCTGAGAATTTCGGGTATAACAAATAGTAAGGGCGATTATAAAGACTCTGCTTTTTAAATGAAAAAATGACATAATTTGTACTTGAGGGCTAGCTCGAATTTTAAGTTGCGGTTAACAAGCTTTTGAAAGACTTTGAAAAACGAAAAAATTAAGATTTTTAATTCTAGTCTCAAGTATGCAAAACTTAAATTTAAAAATAGATTGCATTTTAAATGTATCCTTTGTGTAATTTCTCACTTCTTTGGATCGGAATCAATGCCAAAATTATTGAAGTAAAAATCTTTGGAACTGGGTAAGCATTTCATTTCAATACGGGCGATTAATTATAAATCAGATATCTTTGAACAATTCCGAGATAGATTGTGTTTATATAACTTTGATGTCTTCATAAGCTTGATCCTAATTTCCAAACCAATATTTATGTTAAATTTAATACGTTACTACCTTTTTATTGAGCTGGATTTTGATTTTCTGCAAAATAAGACTTGAGTAAGGCTGCCAGGACATATTGAAATGTTTAAAACATTTTATACATTCCAACAATGTGCAAAATTATGGCATTACGGCTAGTTATAGCTACAATTTTATGCTAATTAAACAAATCACTCTACTAGCATAATTGAGATGACAAAACATCATTAATTTGGATATTTTTTTACTCCTTTTTAAATATATATGAAATTTAAATAAAAAAAAGAAAAACAAAAAGCTCAATTGACTACATAAAAAAGTACTTAACATAGATACTATATATCGATATCTTAGCTTTTAATAGAAACTTAGCATGCTACTTTTTTTCCAATTTAAGATTTCGATACTCAAAAAAAAAAAAAAAACAGTAAATGGAATTGTTATTAAGTAAATATAATTAAATGTTTTACTGATTCCAATACCCTGTTAAATTAATAAACAAATAAAATTTAAATTTTCGACTTTAAACTTAGTATGCCATATGGTATGGTATCTATACATCTGCTAAGAAAACAAAAATGGCATGTAACATTTTAATAAAAACAAAATTAAATTATCCAATAATAAAAAAAAATTATTACAAATTATGGTGTTAATAATATTTACACATTAAAAACGTATCTGAAAAAATATGGAAGAGTTAATTATTTAGCTATTTATTCATTTATTTACATTTTTAACTATGTAGATAACTATATGTATTTATATTTTATTTAAGGCATAAATACATGGTTATATGATAGTTATAAGAAAACTTCCCGGGGTATATAAAGAAAACAAAAAACGAGGAAACTTAAAAGGATATTATTGAAAAAAGGTAACTTAAAAATATTATATATTTATTTCTTATGTATATTGATGGCAAAGAAATTTAAGCATTTAGAAAATTAGTCATTAATTATGATTATTTACATTGTTATACTAAAATTTAGTTTTATTTTAGGCACTTTAGCAATTACGTTCTGTTTATGTATATATATATATATATATATATATATATTTTTTTAATTTAAATATGTAGTAGCATTTCAAAATACATTTTGATAATTTAAATTAACACAATTTTGATATTAAAATTATTTCAAAGGAGCAAATTTTTGTAATAAATATATGTACAGTAAACTTTATTTACTTTTTAATAGTATTTGCTAATTGAAATAACTTTATTTATTTATTTGGGCCAAATCACCACACTCAATAAATCAATTACTTCCACATTTGTTTAAATAACAATTATTTGCATTCAACAATAAAACTTTCCGAATTGTTTCAAATAAAATTATAACCTTGAATTGCCATATGATCTTACCGAATTCAAAAGTAATCTTTTTTAATTGGATTGAAAATCCCATATTAAATTTATGGCCATCAAATCTAGAAAAGTGGACAAATTTGATAAGTGGACCTTGGGTGTTGTCTAAATTTTGTCCACATTTGGGAGGTGTCCAATTATGAGAAGTTAATTTTAATGTGTTAATATAGCAAACTTCCCTGGACATCTGTCCACTTTTCGGAGGTGTCCGATTTTGAGAGTGTCGCACTGTATTCTGAATTATTCTTGATTGTCAAAGAATACAAAATCTTTATTTTAATTTTTGTATTACTAACAAATTTCTTGGGGTTTCTTCGAAGATCAAAGTTTAAGGGAAACATATTCGATAAACTCCTTGCAAAGAACACATATTTTGGAAGAAAGTTTAAATATAGTAAAACCGATGTCGCTATTCAAGGTTAAATGGTTATTGTTTCAATACGATCTTCAGTTCTGAATTCTGTGGGAATATAGAAAACTTTCTGTCAATTATCCTCTATGTAGGATATATTGAACGTTTTAGCGATAAAAGAACAGGAAGTTTGAATAATCAAATATTGATGCTATGGGAAAACGAGATGATGATTAACCCTGTAGAGACCGGCCATGTTATTCTAACTATGGCAACAATGTGGCTAACTCTAAATCCAATTGATCAAAACCACAAAAAATTAAATGGAATTAAATCCCTAAACCCCGATGATTGCGTTCAGGGTTTTTTTTTTTTTTTTTTTTGAAAGTTGCATTCTTCTGGCCCTTCTAGGATTTTAGGTGGAATGTAGAGATTCAGCCTACATTATATATTTTACAAATATTTAAAAATTCAATTTAAGACATTTTGACTTTTTTGTTTTAACTGCAGTATTTGCCTGTTTTTTTTGTCTAGGCGAAACAGTACACACTTTTTGAGTACTGTTTCAGCTATTCGCAATTATAAGTTGAATACTCTTGCAAATGTAAAAGAAATATCATTTTTATGTCAGAAATATGGTAGACAGCTACAAAAAAAAACATTGTTACAAGAGACCCAAAATTGTATACCCTGTTTGTGTATGTCGAACGAAAACCCAGTCGACTGAAAAGCAGTCACTCGAATTCGAATCAATTTGGGTTTCTCTATTTTTGAAAGTTCATATCGTTTGTATAAGAGTATATTGATTATCAAAAATGAGTATTTTCAAATTTTTGGCCTGAGAATTGATTCAAATTCCAAAACTGTTTTTACTTTTTTCTTGACATTTATTGTATATGTTCGTTTGCTACTCGACAACAAAATATGAAGTGACTTGCCTATCGACATAGAGAAACCCAAATATTTATTATTTCATTTGAAATACTCTCGTTCGACATACAGAAACAGGGTATTAATTGATTGTCAAATTGAAAAATAAAATGAAGGCTTACCGAATTCGGGAAATTCATAAATTATTTGGAATATGCTATTAAATCAAATCCGAAAAGCTCATTAAAAGGCCGGCCAAACTCAATTAAAGAAAGAAAGGAAAGGCAAAGAATTTTATATATTTCTTGTCTTAACAAATAATTTGGATTTAACAAGACGAAAGTCTTGTGAAATATTGAGCTAGATTCTGCCGCTGGACACAAATGAACACAAAACAATTTAAACGTTTAAAAAATATTAATAATGAATTGATAAAAATGAATATATACAGAAAAGAATATTTTTTTTTTTGTCTTCAATTACGAAATTAAGTGATCCAATTAATATTTAATTGAAATGAGATTGTCAATCAAAAAAATTAATTGATAAAATTAATTTTTGTTTTAATTAAAAAAATAAAAAATTGTTTGAATTAAATAAATTTTTAATTGATATTCAATTAATGTCGGTGATATTTGTATGTGAACAGTTTGAAACGTTTTTGACAATTTCCCAAAAATTGTGTTTAGTCTTTCTCCTTTACTTAAGAATAGCATTACTCATATATAGTTTTTACTTTTAAATCCTTTGAATATTACAATTTTATTTACTGATAGGATTTCTTGGGTATTTTTGATATATGTACATTATATGGACCAGAAGTATTATTATAAAATAATACAAATAAAACGATTGACATATGATGTAGTAACAAAATCAAAATAAAACCAAAATGGAGGGTTTCTTTGACAATTAGCATTGGAATATTTGTCTTAATGGCACGTTATAATTTGCGAAACAAATGAAGAAAACCAGGGTATAATTATTTGTAAGGTAGCCTCACTAGCACAAAAATAACAACAAAACTATAAAAACAGCACATCATAATGTCAGTAAAAAGTAAATAAACAAATACAAAAATATTTATTTGAATTCTGTATCACTCATGAGAAATGCTTATTAATGTTATTGAAATACATTTTGAGTGAAAAATATTCAACTGTGAGCAAGATTTTTTGGACATTTTCACAATTTATCCGCTTGTAACAAATACAACAATTTACGCATTTTTTCCTTGTATTTGTGTTATTTTCGAATTTCTAACTTCAATTACAATTTTTAACAACAACAAAAGTCAAAGTTTTTACGTTTTGATGAGACCTTTGAATTAAGGCTACCTTATAAATAATTATATCATAAAGAAAAATATAATTATTAAAAAAAAAACGAAACATTAAAAATTTACACATAGACAGGATTTCCAATTATATGGAGGATTTGCTAGAAAATCTTTATGTTTAGTTTATGATACATAGTTAGTTATCTACTATTCAATAAAATAAAGTTGAACTTAAATGGACGTTCCCTTATGTAATGTACGACAACATCTTGAGGAAAGTTAAAGTCATTTAATGCACTTTGTTTTAGCATGGGTGGTAGGACAGGGTAGTGTTGTAACATACATTTTTTTACAGAGCAACAAATACACACAAGAAATAGGTTACGAAATAAAAATTAAGCCAGTTCTGTGAATAGTCGAGGTTTTTTTTCTATGCAATAAATATTTGTATATTTTAGAATATTGCTTTTGATGTGGTATTGTGCATGTGATTTGCATTTTAGTTTTGATTGCATTATTAATAAGTGTAATTGTTTTGATTGTATCCTTAAGTGTGTGTGTGTGTGTGAAAAGTGTTTAGAGTGAGCATGAAACCATTAAACTGAGAGAATATTCTTATATATTTTGCGATACACTTGTACAAATACTCATATAGCTTTTGATATAATCCTTTCAACATAAATTTAACAAACATAACTGGACATTAAATTTAGTATTTTTAATAATTTATTTCAGAAATGTTAGCTCTATACTAAAAACAATTATATACTCTTTACCATGAAATATACATATAATTCCAGCCGTTGCATAATGGATATGCATTATATTAAAGGCCGGTATGCACCTCTAGCGAAAAATTTCATTCCCATAAGAAATGCATTGCTATTTATGCTAACGAAATTTTCGGTAGCGTTCAATTTCGTAAGCTGGTACGCACCTCTAATGAAAATAACAGGGTTGTCAAAAGCATATTTTGGCAGCAAACATTTAATTTATTACAATCATTGTGTGCGTAAAAGTTTTAAAAGGTCTGTAAATAATAAACAATTTATTTGAGGAATATTTGGAACATATATTAACAATTTTTAAAAGCGATTAGCTGGTTTAAAATTTGTGTACACAGCCCTGTTTTTTTTGTTGTAGACTTAAATAATTTTTTGCTACCGAAAATTTCGCTAGAGGTGCATACCGGCCTTAAGAAAAAAAAATAAGAAAAAAAAAGAAAAAAAATACCCCCATTGCAATCTGAACCTGACCCTGGTAGCGAAAAATGTAGACAATCAAGCTCTAAAAAATTGTTAACCGGTCTGTAGTTTTTATAACACATGAAGGAAGTTTACACCTCATCCATTCGAAAAGTTGAACATATTCTCTTTTTTAAATGTTAATATTCCAGAAAATAACTTCGTAAGATACTTGATTGATTTGGTACCATTAAAACTAGAACTCATGTAGTCAAAATCGAATTGCTTTTTTTCTACATCCACCATAGGAAATCCTATATTATTTTCTTTTTCAGTTATTTGCTGCTAATTCCTATGCTTTGCCCATAATTTGAAAAGACTTGAGTCATTAAAGCAATTTTGGAGAAATTTAAGAAAATGTTTCAGACGAACTTTCTTATTTTACCAGACAAATTGCTACTTTTTTTGCGTTATTTTTTTCCAATCGTAGATCCAAAAGAAGATTCACACTAATATACAGTTCGAAATTTTAGGCCCAAATATTTCTTTAAAATGTACTATACTGTTTGAATTGAATTGAATTGAATTGGAAATTGATTTTTTTTACATCCACCATAGGAAATCCTATATTATTTTCTTATTTAGTTATTTGCTGCTAATCCCTATGCTTTGCCCATAATTTGAAAAGACTTGAGTCATTAAAGCAATTTTGGAGAAATTTAAGAAAATGTTTCAGACGAACTTTCTTATTTTACCAGACAAATTGCTACTTTTTTCTTGCGTTATTTTTTTCCAATCGTAGATCCCAAAAGAAGATTCACACTAATATACAGTTCGAAATCTTAGGCCCAAATATTTCTATACTGTTTGAAATTATTTTTATTAAAAATTAAAAATGTTTATGAGAAAACAAGTAAAATCAAGTCATTTGTTTGCAAAGCAAATGAATTCAAAATGTTTGTACATATATTCCTTGCCAGTTGCTGTAGCGCCATCTAATAATACCATTGAAGGCGAACATATCTTAAATTAATGGTGTCGGTAACTCAGTTTTAAACTTAGTATAACTTAAGCTTGTATAAAAAAAAATAAGTTCAATTTGTTGAAATCCGATACTAACTAACTACATACACAAGAACACTCTTTGCATGTCTTGTTTGTCATCCTCCTCCTCCTCGTCGTTCTTTTCAAACAAATAAATCTAGCATTATTGAAACCCTTAATTAATATTAATTCCATTTTGCCACGATTGACGTTTATGTGTGGTGTTCACACCGGTCAAATAGTTGACGAAAATAATAAAACCTCTGAAACAAAATAAAATTTATTTTTTTGGCAAATGCCATAGGGTTTTCTATCTGTCAAATACTTGACTAGTGTGACCACAACTTGAGGGCATATATATGTATATAAAACTACGTACATGAGTATATGTTGTGGGGAATTAACCACTGCAATTTTTCTTTAACACGAATTTTGTTTAATTTACCATCATGTTTTTGTATTTATACAAATTTGTTACTTCTTCTTTCTTCTCTGATATATTATACAATATATATATAATAAAAATAATAGTTATGATAGTAATAATGATAATAATAATAAGTATAAGTATAATAATGAGAAAACAGTTTAATATTACTTGACTGGTCCTTGTTTATAATAGAAATACTATGTATATCATCTTCAATATAAAATTTATAATTAATCCGTTATGATGTTTACACATGAAATACCTGAAAATAAATAAATTCATTTATTTGATTATTAGATGAAAGCATAATAGTATTTTACGTTATTTTTATTAATATTAATAATTTTGGGAATTTTTTAATATTCTATTAATGGCCTTTCTTGCAAATGATGCATTTAAATAAAGTTATAAAAAAAATATTTTCCAACTTCAGAACAGTTGGCATCCTATTTATAGCTAAAAGAGCTAAAGTTTGTAAATAATACCTAGAAAAAGTAACAAAATGAAATATACTTAATTTTCGAATTAAAATTGATTAAAATTTACTATTTAAAAAAGTAGAAATATAAAAAATAACAAGTATGTACGGCCGTAAGTTCGGCCAGGCCGAAGCTTATGTACCCTTCACCATGGATTGCGTAGAAACTTCTACTGAAGACTGTCATCCACAATCGAATTACTTGGGTTGCGATAACACTTGCCGAAGGCAAGGTATCTTAAAACTTCCTAACACCGTAATATATACCACATAGTCCATACGTGGTATATATTAAACTAAAAAAGGCCAAATAAATACGTATATAATTAAGTTTAAAGTTTCTATAGAAATAACATTTTGACAATGTTTTGCGTGTTTGTTAGAAACAACATTCTAACACTATGTTCCAAATTTTAACCGAATCTGATGAATTTAGCTCCTCCAAGAGGCTCCGGAGGACAAATCTGGGGATCGATTTATATGGGGGCTATATATATATTTATGGACCGATATGGACCACTTTTGGCATGGTTGTTAGAGACAATATACTAACACCACGTACCAAATTTCAATCGGATCGGATGACTTTTGCTCCTCTAAGAGGCTCCGGAGGTCAAATCTGGGGATCGGTTTATATGGGGGCTATATATAATTATGGGCCGATGTGGACCAATTCTTGCGTGTTTGTTGTTCTAACACTATGTTCCAAATTTTAACCGAATCGGATGAATTTAGCTCCTCCAAGAGGCTCCGGAGGACAAATCTAGGGATCGATTTATATGGGGGCTATATATAATTATGGACCGATATGGACCACTTTTGGCATGGTTGTTAGAGACAATATACTAACAGCACGTACCAAATTTCAATCGGATCGGATGACTTTTGCTCCTCTAAGAGGCTCCGGAGGTCAAATCTGGGGATCGGTTTATATGGGGGCTATATATAATTATGGGCCGATGTGGACCAATTTTTGCATGGTCATTAGAGACCATATACTAACACCATGTACCAAATTTCCGCCGGATCGGATGAAATTTGGTTCTCTTAGAGGCTTCGCAAACCAAATCGGGGGATCGGTTTATATGGGGGCTATATATAATTATGGAACGATATGGACCAATTTTTGCATGGTTGTTAGAGACCATATACTAACACCATGCACCAAATTTCAACCGGATCGGATGAAATTTGCTTATCTTAGAGCAATCGCAAGCCAAATATGGGGGTCCGTTTATATGGGGGCTATACGTAAAAGTGGACCGATATGGACCAATTTTTGCATGGTTGTTAGAGACCATATACTAACACCATGTACCAAATTTCAGCCGGATCGGATGAAATTTGCTTCTCTTAGAGCAATCGCAAGCCAAATTTGGGGGTCCGTTTATATGGGGGCTATACGTAAAAGTGGACCGATATGGCCCATTTGCAATACCATCCGACCTACATCAATAACAACTAATTGTACCAAGTTTCAAGTCGATAGCTTGTTTCGTTCGGAAGTTAGCTTGATTTCAACAGACGGACGGACGGACGGACGGACGGACGGACATGCTCAGATCGACTCAGAATTTCACCACAACCCAGATTATATATACTTTATGGGGTCTTAGAGCAATATTTCGATGTGTTACAAACGGAATGACAAAGTTAATATACCCCCCATCCTATGGTGGAGGCTATAAAAATAAAACTTTACAAATCAAAGGGCTAAATAAAAAGTAACTAATAAAGTAAAAAAACAACCTTTACAAATCAAAGGACTAAATAAAAAATAACTAATAAAGTGAAGACAAAAAAATTGACTTTTAAATAAATAAAGCGAAAATAAAGTTATATGACAAATCTGAATGAAATTCGCTTAAATAAAAAAAAAAATGTAACAAACAACAACGTGGTGATAAAAACAGAAACTGCTGCGACAAAGGATACAACTCACACTGGTACTACCAACAGTAGCTGTAGCCTCAAACTTATTGCGAATTCCAGTTGTTAATTTAGCCATTGAGGAAACAACAACCAAAAAGTAAGAATAGTCATAAGTATTCAATATATTCATATACGAGGGCAGTTCGGAAAATTCGTAGCCTAGCACTAAAAGCGTGATATAAACAGAAAAAAGTTAAGTGTTTTGGCAACTTCCATCTCTGTTATGAACACATGTTAAATTTTGTTTCGATCTGGCAACTCCTTCATATAGAAACAGGTGTTCAAAAAAGACGCATCCCAATTTTTTTTTTCAATGGAAAAATTAGAAATGCATGCTGTCATTAAATATTTACATAAAAAAGGTTTATCGGAACAAGAAATTCATAATGATATGGTGAATGTGTTAGGTAAAAGTGCTCCTTCATATGCAACAGTAAAAAATTGGGTTGCTGAATTTAAACGTGGTCGTACAAGCATTGAAGATGAACCACGTAGTGGACGTCCAAAAACAGCAACAATAACAGAAATTGTAGCCAAAGTGCATGATATATGGTATTAAATGATCGACGAATAAAAGTGCGTGAAATTGCTAATATCATGGGCATCTCAAATGATCGAGTCCATTTAATTTAGCTGAAGAACTACAGTTGAAAAAGCTTTCTGCAAGATGGGTGCCGCATTTGTTAACAGTCGATCAAAAACGCATAAGAATGAACATTTCTCAAGCTTGTTTGAATCGTTTTAAGCGAAATAAAATGTATTTTAAGCGTCGTTTCATAACTGTTGATGAGACATGGATCCACCACTATACTCCAGAGACAAAAAACAATCCAAATAATGGACTGAAGCTGGAGGAAGTGCCCCAAAAAACGAAAAAACAATTCAATCGGCTGGTAAGGTTATGGCAACGGTTTTTTGGGACTTCAAAGGTATTTTATCGATTGACTATCTGCAAAAGGGTAAAACAATAAATTCTATTCCAACCTTTTGGATCAATTAAATGTACAAATTCGAGGGAAACGTGCTGGCTTACAACACAAAAAATAATTTTTCATCAAGACAACGCACCATCGCACAAGAGTGTTTTAACAATGGCTAAAATCAACGAATTAAAGTACGAGTTGCTTGACCACCCACCTTATTCTCCTGATTTAGCACCCAGTGACTTTTACTTGTTCCCAAATCTAAAAAAAATCCTTGTTGGCAAGCGTTTTACCTCAAATGAAGATGCAATTACAGTTGTAAACCACTATTTTGAAGACCTTGAGGAAAACTATTTTAATCAAGGGATAGAATTGCTGGAAAAGCGTTGGACTAATTGTATTGAAGTTTCAGGAGATTATATAGAAAAATAAAAATATTTTTGAAAAACTATTTAACTATTCTCTTTCATTGATAGGCTAAGAAGTTTCCGAACCGCCCTCGTATATATACATACCTATTTAGTTGTATTATACAAAACGATATCAAAAGTTACTATTCCCAAAAAAAAAAAAAAAAATCCCACACATAAATGAAATAAGTATACATAAGTGAAAAAAATATATACATATACAAATGAAATAAAATATTATCTTATACATAATAGAACAAGTAAGTAAAGTAGAAAGTCGGGCGGGGCCGACTATATCATACCCTAAACTACCATTACAGAATGAGTAATCATAAGCATTTGTGGGGTAGCATATAGGTCTGGGAGACAAACCGCAGTTGCATATTTAAGAAAATTAAGGGGTACATGTTTATGGGTGCTTTGAGTCAATCTGACTATAGCTCATAGTCAATGTTGCCACGGAAAATGTTCGGTTTACCCTACAAGGACAAAAAAAGTTCCCTACTTTCCCATACATTTCCAAACAATTTTCCCTACAATAATTTTCGTTAAATTTAAAAAATTTTACAAAACAGAAATGGTTCTAAATACTTTATTATCTTAAAACATGAATATGCAACGTATATAATTTAGAATATAAATTTGTATTACCACCACGGTTGCCACAGTTGGTAGAATTCTACCCAAATTAGTAATCTTTTTTGTTAAATCTCTATAAAAATAAAATTTTGGAAAAAGTTTCTATAAACAAATTTTTGTGAGAAATTTTTCTATAGAAATAAAATTTTGAGAAAATTGTTTATAGAAATATTTTGAAAAAAAACTTCTATAGAAGTACAATTTTGACAAAATGTTCTATAGAAATAAAATGTTGACAAAATTCTCTACAGGAATAAAGTTTACCACACATTGTTAAAGATCAAGCCTTGCCGACTTCTAATTTCCTCCTCTAGAGCTACCAAAATGTACAAATTATTACAAATTGTGTTGAGTGAAAATGTACTACATTGTGGCCCTACGTCCCTACAAGACGCTAAATATTAGAAAAACCCTACATATAGGGAATTTCCCCTACTTCTAGCTACACTGGCTGTATTGATATTGCGCCTACGGAGTTAGTATGCCATTAATATTGAGCCCATTATTAAAAAGGAGAAAACCGTTAAATTAGTGTGGGTAATAAATACAAATTTGTAAAAATCGAGCAATATTCTTACGTAAGAGCTACAAGTACGTATAAGTACGATCGGTTAGTACATCAAAATTTGAAATTTGAGTAACATTGGTTAATAAATAAGAGTACTATGGCCAAATTTGGGAAAATTGAGCGATGCATATATATGGAAGCTATATCTAAATATGAACCAATTTGCATAATATTTTTCGGGTTTTATTAATACCACAAAAGGTTACCTTGTGCAAGATTTGAGTAAGATCAGTTAAGAAATGAGCCCTGTATGGTCAAACATAAGGTTATTAGGGGCGAATTTTTCAAAATCGGGTGATACATATATGGGAGCTATATCTACATCTGAACCGATTTCGATGAACTTTTGCACATATAGTTAGTACTATAGAGGACTGGATCTAGCCAACTTTTAGTAAGATCGGTTAATAAATAAGGTTTCTATGGCCAAATTTGGGATAATCGGGCTATACATATAAAGGGTGATTTGTTAAGAGCTTGATAACTTTTTTTTTTAAAAAAACGCATAAAATTTGCAAAATCTCATCGGTTCTTTATTTGAAACGTTAGATTGGTCCATGACATTTACTTTTTGAAGATAATTTCATTTAAATGTTGACCGCGGCTGCGTCTTAGGTGGTCCATTCGGAAAGTCCAATTTTGGGCAACTTTTTCGAGCATTTCGGCCGGAATAGCCCGAATTTCTTCGGAAATGTTGTCTTCCAAAGCTGGAATAGTTGCTGGCTTATTTCTGTAGACTTTAGACTTGACGTAGCCCCACAAAAAATAGTCTAAAGGCGTCAAATCGCATGATCTTGGTGGCCAACTTACCGGTCCATTTCTTGAGATGAATTGTTCTCCGAAGTTTTCCCTCAAAATGGCCATAGAATCGCGAGCTGTGTGGCATGTAGCGCCATCTTGTTGAAACCACATGTCAACCAAGTTCAGTTCTTCCATTTTTGGCAACAAAAAGTTTGTTAGCATCGAACGATAGCGATCGCCATTCACCGTAACGTTGCGTCCAACAGCATCTTTGAAAAAATACGGTCCAATGATTCCACCAGCGTACAAACCACACCAAACAGTGCATTTTTCGGTATGCATGGGCAGTTCTTGAACGGCTTCTGGTTGCTCTTCACTCCAAATGCGGCAATTTTGCTTATTTACGTAGCCATTCAACCAGAAATGAGCCTCATCGCTGAACAAAATTTGTCGATAAAAAAGCGGATTTTCTGCCACTGATTTTGGTAATAAAATTCAATGATTTGCAAGCGTTGCTCGTTAGTAAGTCTATTCATGATGAAATGTCAAAGCATACTGAGCATCTTTCTCTTTGACACCATGTCTGAAATCCCACGTGATCTGTCAAATACTAATGCATGAAAATCCTAACCTCAAAAGAATCACCCTTTATATGGGAGCTATATCTAAATCTGAACCGATTTCGATTTTTTGCACATATAGTTAGTGCTAGAGAAGACTACATTTAGCCAAATTTGGGTAAGATCGGTTAATAAATAAGGGTTTTATGGCCAAATTTAGAAAAATCGGGCGGTACATATATATGGGAGCTATAGCTAAATCTGAACCGATTTCGATGATTTTTTGCACATATAGTTAGTGCTATAGAAGATTATATTTAGCCAACTTTGAGTAAGATCGGTTGATAAATAAAGGTTTTGTGGCCAAATTTGGGAAAATCGGGCGATACATATATATGAGAGCTATATCTAAATCTGAACCGATTTCGATGAAATTTTTTAGAAAGAGGGGGGAAGATATTCTTCCTTGTATTTAGAAAGAGGGGGGAAGATATTCTTCCATTCCATTTTATTCATAATACAGTACATAAAAAATGTAATACAAACCGTTATTAAATGACAAACGTGTTCACAATTTCGTTTAAGTGAATAAATAAATAATGGCAAGAGTAAAGTTTTATATATGTAAAGTTTTCTATTCATTGAAAATCATCGTTCGATAATTAATACTCAACGTGCATACAGAAGATTTTATGGTGTAAGAACTGCTCCAACGGGTCCAACCATTCGTTCGTTGGTGAATAATTTTGCTGAATATGGGACTGTCGGAGATTCAAGACGTACGGGCAGACCTCGAACTGGTTGATGCTGTGCGACAGAGCGTCGAAGAAAATCCGGAGACATCGACGAGAAGACGATCTTCCCAGTTGCAGCTTTCTGACTGCACTCTTCGGCGAATTTTAAAACACGATTTGCACATCTTCCTTTACAAAATCCAACTAGTCCAAAAACTAAATCCTGAGGACTTCGTATTGCGCTTGGAATATGCTAGAGCAGTTTTAAATCTCGTTGATCAAAATGAAAATTTTTTGTCAAATTTGAGATGGCCACCACGATCGTTAGATTTAACTGCACCGGATTTTTCTTGTGGGGCTATCTCAAAGACAAAGTTTATGTGAATAAGCCCCAAACCTTGCAGCAACTAAAGGACAACATTCAAGAAGAAATTAATCGTATACCACAAGAAACACTCAACAAAGTTATGGAAAATGCCATAAAAAGAGCACATTTTTGCAATAGAGAAAACGGTTCTCATTTAACTGATATTATTTTTCATAATTAATGTAAAAAATAACATAAAATAAACTTTCTTTTTATCATAAATTTTTTTGTTTTTTTTTTTCATTCCATTCAATAGTTATTTAAAAAACAAATCATATAGTTACTTTAGCCGCACCCATGCTATAATAAGAATAAAATAAATTTCGGCGATATTTTTTATGGACATTGATGCGATTATTGGTTAGTTGAACATTCCATAAATAATATTTTACAGTATGTAGTAAAGTCAATCGGTGGTATATATTGGCCAATAATCGATATTTTAAATATAGCACAAATAGCAGAATTGAATTCAAAAATGGCTGTATTTCTAGCAATAGCATTGTAAAAAATTTTCCAGGAACTCAAAATAAAAAATAGCTAGATCTAGCCAAAAAGAAGTAGTTAAATTGGCATCACATTATTAGATAGAATTAGCGAGAAGTGAGGAACCACAAAATATTTTGGTGGCCGCAATTGAGTCCAGAGGTTTGCGAATTTAACCTTTGAAAAGCACAAAAAAAATTAGGTATGAATGTGATTTTACAAAAAATACTCACCGTAATTTTGCACCTCTTTCCTCTTGTGATTCCAAATAAGAATGATTCAATAACAAACAAGAGGATCAAAGAAGAAACAAAACTACGGATAACCAAACGTCAAAAAATATGACCATAATAGGCGACACAATTATTAAAACGTAAAGACAAAATATATTTTCAGGACGAAATAGTTAGCCGTTCTGCAACAATTTTGTTAGAGCGGATTTGTACTCCGATGTTTTTACAATTGCAAAGAGAATTACAAGGGTTGCAACGACATCAGGCTAATATGGCCCCATCTAAACTTAATCCGATATGTTAGCATTTTCAAGACGTTAGATATCACTCCAGACATCTGTAATAACGGGGCGCTGCCTGATGGGCGAGTTTGCAAGAACTATTGGCGTGAAGTATAATGACTATTACATGAGTTGTAAAGCTCGACCGAAGAATCGGCTTCGGTATTCGATCATCTACCACGAATAGGCCTTCGGCGTCAAAAGACCGATGAACCAAAGCATTAGCTGTTTTAATAATTTATTTTATACCGAATTGTCCCAGCATAAATTTTCTGTACGAAGATCGAGTTTTGCATGTAAAATTCTAAAAGAATATTATAAGACCTGGACTGCATTACATTTTATTGTTATTTTTATGCAGGCTTGCTCATTTCTACGTTGAACAAATCAAATCAAACACAACAATGAATCGGCTTCGGCATTCGATCATCTGCCACGAATAGGCCTTCGGCGTCAAAAGACCGATGAACCAAAGCATTAGCTGTTTTAATAATTTATTTTATACCGAATTGTCCCAGCATAAATTTTCTGTACGAAGATCGAGTTTTGCATGTAAAATTCTAAAAGAATATTATAAGACCTGGACTGCATTACATTTTACTGTTATTTTTATGCATATGTTCAATGAAATATGCCAATATTGAAGTAAAACACTTCAAACAATTTTAAATACAAATTTTAGAAAAATATTTGGCTTGCGCCGATTATTTATTTTTATGCCGAACATGGACTTCGGCCAGAAAACATGCTCCAACTTTAAAGAGTTGTCATGATGCGGAGGAAATGGAATCAATAAAACATGTATAGTGTGAGTGTCCTGCATTTTGTGTGAGACGTAAGCAAATTTAAAGGGCATATAGATTTTTAAATTACTGGCAGACCTAGAAAATATTAATTTAAGCAGTCTGCCAATGGATTTTGAACAATCAGGGAGCTAATCACGGCATTCGATATCGAGAACTTTTGATCGAATTCTAAATTTTTCGGATCACGGGAGTCGATATCGAGTTTTTTTTGATCGACAATTTTTTCGATTGGTAAATTGCAATCGTAAAACATTTT
The DNA here is from genome assembly GCF_050003625.1 of Haematobia irritans. NCBI lineage: Eukaryota > Metazoa > Arthropoda > Insecta > Diptera > Muscidae > Haematobia > Haematobia irritans. The sequence goes on from NC_134400.1 coordinate 108,859,954, forward strand.
TCACTTGTTTTTTACATTGTTTTCGCCATATAGGAATAGTAAATATATTAGTTTTAGTTCTAATTGTTGCTAATTTGTAGTAAATTTACATATAATGAACATATTTTGAATATCTAGGACTAATGCAACTCCAATTAAAGTTAAACAAAAATTGGTCATAGTCGAGTTCGGGAGCGAGCATCCTAGCCTGGCAAAGAACCATATATATAGTGCACATGCTAGATCGATATCCAAGAGATTATGATCAACCAAATACCATACCATTCCGTGACAACATAACGCTTCTGGACCACCTTGTAAGAATAGTGAATTATAAAGGCTTCCACTCGCAAAAAGTTTTAAGACGGCAGACAATTGTAAAGTGATAAAAATGACGTTGACATGCCACCAAAAATTATTTTCCATTTGAATGCCTCCTTCGTCAACCGAAATCGTCCATTGAACCTACAAAAGGTGACTTTCTAACAGTGCACACCATTTCAAACCCATGTACTTACACCAATAACAATGTGCACTTTTAAAGGGTGATACGGTCAAAATTTGGTCAAGCGAAAACGCGTGTAAATCGGTGAAATCGTTTATTTAAAAAATCTAATTAAATTTCTTTTTCAAGTTCAATTAGTATAAAATTCAGGAAAAATATTCAGTTAGGCGTTCGCTTTTCCAAATCCGAATTGCCGGGCCTCACGCTTGACACCTGCTATCAGATTTTGTACAGCCACCTTGTCCACCTTCTTCGCCGCAGAAAGCCAGTTTGCCTTGAACTGCTATTCGTCCTTAGCAGTTTTTTGGTCTTATTAAGGTTCCGCTTGACAATAGCCCAGTATTTCTCATTTGGGCGGATCTCTGGCGTGTTGGGAGGGTTCTTATCCTTGGGAACCACCTGCACGTTGTTGGCGGCGTACCACTCCATGGCCTTTTTACCGTAATGGCAAGATTCTAAATCCGGCCAAAACAGTACGGAACAACCGTGTTTCTTCAGGAAAGGCAGCAGACGTTTATTCAAACACTCTTTCACGTAAATTTCTTGGTTGACAGTCCTGGAAGCTATGAAAATGCTGCTTTTCAAGCCACAGGTACAGATGGCTTGCCAAACCAGATATTTCTTTGCGAACTTTGACAGTTTTATGTGCTTGAAAATATCTGCTACCTTTCCCCTTCCTTTTGCCGTATAAAACTCCTGTCCCGGAAGCTATTGGTAGTCGGCTTTGACGTAGGTTTCGTCGTCCATTACCACGCAGTCAAACTTCGTCAGCATCTTCGGGGATCGCGCTTTGGCCGTCGTATTTTGTTTATCATCGCGATTTGGAGTCACTACCTTCTTGTAAATCGATAGTCCGGCTCGTTTTTTGGGTCGATGCATGGTTGTAGACGATACACCCAGCTTATTTGCGGCATCTCGAAGAGAGAGGTTAGGGTTTCGCTTGAAACTACCGGCAACTCTCTTTGTCGTCTCAGCGGCTTCCGGTTTTCGATTTGCCTTGCGTCATACCAAATGTTGCATTTACCAGATTAGTTTAATACATGTTTGTAATCTTATAGTTGTTTTTCGTTTTTATTTTTTAAATGAAAAATGTAATTTTCTTAATGAAACAATGTTAAATTTTAGGCAACAACAAACAAAATTACATTTTCCTCTTTATGGAAATTTATTTCGTGCTCTTAACCCTTTCACTACCGAAATAAACCTAATGATAAAAACTTTTATTTTTCTTCTTTTTTTACTTGTACTAACAGCATGTAGAAGAAAAATTGTCATTTTGAAAAGCTACCTCAATTACTTCAAGAGCTACATGAGCTTGTTCTGAAAACTTGATTCTTGAATTGTGACCAAATGGCTTTACGAAAATAAGCGCTATTTGGCCTATACTATCTTTCAAAGTGTGAGAAAAAATACAAAAAAGAACCCGTAAATATATCAGCTATAGTTTTTGTATAAATGTCCATTTACTAGAAACATACATTACAAAAATTGTCTCAAATTTTCGTATTTTTCGTTTCTTGTTAAAGAAGTTTATAAAAATCTATTTTAGACCTCACCAATATGGACAATATTTATAGCTTATTTAGATGAAAGCCTCTACTTTAAAATAACATCGAGAAATAAATCGAAACTAAGTGGGAAAATAGAATTTGGTGTCTTTTTCGAATGTCCTTCTAAGTGGACATCAGTAGTGAAAGGGTTAATTTCATTTTATTTGCATTTTAATGCTATGTCAATACTTGTCGTATACGTGTTTGGTTCGAGTATTAAACTAATGTGGTAAATGGTTTGATGTGCTCAGTAGCCAATCTCCCATCTTCCTTTTTTATTATCTTTGCTAACAATCACATTCGCTACATGACTTTTTAAGTCTGTCCATATTTTTGTGAGAGAAGGCTGTTGATAGTATTTGAAAAAAGTGAAAACAACAGCCTTCTCTCACAAAAATATGGACAGACTTAAAAAATCATGTAGCGAATGTGATTGTTAGAATTTTAAAACAGTAGGCTCTCAAATTGTCCTTGCAAAAACACATGCACTTTGCATAATGCCATAGTGCAAACAACGAGTATGTATACAAATGTACCGTTAGAAATTTACAGATAAACAGGTTTTGTGTTCTAAATGCCTTATAAATTAATTTCGTAGATGTGAATAACGATGTGCATGTGGTTTTGATCGGACATCATGACAACACAACAAAAACTATTTGGTGGTGTGTAGGGTGACCTATTGACTTTTTAAAATCTCTGTAACTTTTTTGTTTATGAATATAAGTAAATACTTCAAAAGCAAAAGTTTCATATTTTGTTAAGATCTTTATAATGGTTATAAGAAATGGGCATCATAGGGGTACACGAAGCGAAATAAAAAAAAAATAAAAATCAAATTTGACGTCGGAGTCAAAAATGACCAATGCACGAAATATAGCCCCTGATCAACCACGAACAACGATATGCGTTTCTTTTCAATCGGACTTCAAATGACGACACAGCTCAATAAATTGTATTTCGGGGGGTCGTAGGGTGCACGAAAAAAAAAGTTTTGGTGTTCTGAAATTGTCTTCGAATATGCTACAAAACTGGGTGGTGACCGCATCAACTTTTTTTCGCGACCCTATCTAGTGTTCAGGTTTTTTAAATGCAAAATTGAAAGAAATACGTCAAGTTTATATTGACCAAATTTTGACCGTATTACCCTTTATTCCTTATTTGTAGCCGAATTATTTTATATTCATCTCATCCTCCAATTAGGAAGGCATTCGGAGGAATGTAAAAAGAGATATGGGTCCATAAGATATAATGCAATACAATTTACTTTTTACTTTGAAACCTGCAAAACATGTTATTTTTCTACATTATATTTTGTGACGCTAACTTAATTTTGTCATTTCATTTTGTTCTGCTTCATTTTTTGCTGTTGGTAACGCTTGAGAAATTGCATCAAATTTCGATCGAATCCCGTGATCCAAACTTTTAATCGTATCGACAACTTTTTCGATACGATTATGAATTCGATATCGAATGCCGTGATTAGCCCCCAGGTTCAGGTTCTGCAGAAGATAATAAACGGGAGGGTGGATTCAGCGGTAAAAAAAACTAATAGTGATTTCGATTGCTAAAAGAAATGTGTTGCATATTTGACACCTTAGCCCCTTAATCCTCACTCAGGGGGTTGCGGCAACTTTGTGGTAACACCATAAATTATCGTAACGAAATCACCATAAAAGTGTTTATGTGTGTAATAGGTATTTTTAGTTAATATATCAAAATTGACTAAATAGCGGGCTACAACTTAAACCTAACCTATCATCAAACTGTTTTTCATACTGGTTTTATTTCTTAATATTGCTAATATGAGAAGTATATGCTTTTTAGGTTTTTGGTTTCTTAATGTAAGTGATAAATATGAAGAAAACAAATGCGTCTGTACTTACCTTTAACGTATTCATATTTATATTGGTTTGTCATTTTGTGAAATGGTATTTAAATATTCATAGAGGAAATTCACTTCTTAGTACAGGGAGAGTTCTATAGTAGATACATTTAGCTCGCTACTTTATGCAATTATGCTGTGAATTTTAATTAAATTAAAGATGATATTTATCAGTTTTTACACTTTAGTTGACAAATAGTTGATTTTGGTAGTAGAAGTAGTAAATACAGTTGTTGATAGTAGTAGTAATAATAGTTCAGTTGACGTTAATCTATATATACTTTATATTGTATAAGTAGTTCTGCTCGTAATAATTTCCAATATAATCGAAATTTTTAGAAAACAACAATGTTTCAAACTCAACAAACAAACAAAAAATAATATATTTTCACAATTGTAGAAGAACAATGTGAAAAAGTTTAACTTGTTTCCTTTTTCTTTTTAAAAGATTTAGCATTAGGGGGAGTTATCTTTTATGGTTCAATTTTAGTCGACACATATAAGATGACACAACACTTGTGTCTCTTTACACATAAATAGTAACAAGGAAATTATCGTAAAACTATTTCCATATCGTTTATTTTCATCATCTAACTTTACGTGTGTTTGTAAAGGCTGATTTTCTCATTCGACCCTCTGCGGGAAAAATGTGCCAGACATGCACCCATTATTTTGGGACGTATCATATTCTTTTATTAATTGTTCATATTGTTTCTATTCGTTTTACGTCCATTTACGGAACTACTGCTACTACTTTCAATAGTATCGGCTCGATCTCGAGTATGTGTGGTTTTAATATCTTTGGAATCAACACGTTGATTGCGGGATGTGGCAATGAATGTGTTGCTATTTATACTACTACTATTCAAACTACTGCCACCAAAACTAGCATTACTTCCTGTACTTTGACGATTTTCACGAGTCACATCTGAAAATAAAGAGAGTTATAGATTTATGAACATTCAAATTGATTAAATTAAAAATAATATATGAATAAATTTAATAGGAATTAAAGCTCGGCTGAAGCGGAGTTTTTTTGGCCGCCGAAGCCAAAAAAAAGTCAAAATTCGGCCGACGACGAAGCCGAAAGTGTTACCAAGTTCTCACAATTATGTCTATAAAATAAATAAACCATTTAACTGGCAGTTCATTATATTGCTTACAAGCCATCAATTACTTTTGCATCGGAATTTATGTAAAAATCAATTATTCTTGACCGAGTTGATTGACTGGAAAATAGAGTGTTCAAAACCGGTGGATAAAAACCTGTGGACCGGTTTATATTCTTACACCGATTGTCGGTTTACGTGAAAATCCCATTTTCCGTGGGCATGTAGATCCGGTGTTTTCTTTTGGTTTTTTCGTGAAGTTTAATTATTAATTTAAATTGCTTTATAACTACATACCCACTAATATTTTTCCGATCTCTTTTTTGTAAATTTTTTCATGAAATTAAATTAAGTTTTTAATATTACTAATAACAAAAATAAAAGATTATCACGCTAGAACGTGTAAGTTCGCTGAAGTTCGCTAACGTGAACATTTTCGCAAACGTTAACTCACTTGGTTTTAATTAGATCACGTTACCGAGAGTGCACTGTAGTGTATTTAGTGAGAGCATATTTCAAATTAGGGCGGTTGTCAGTAGTTTTTACTGTTTGATAGAATTCTTCATGTTTTGGTAGATATATTCCTCTCCAACTAAGAGGTAAAAAGTTTTCTATAGGAATAAAGATTTGACAAATTTATCTATAAAAATAAAATTTTACAAAATTTTCTATAAAAATAAAGATTTGACAAAAATTTCTATAAAAATAACATTTTGACCAAATTTTCTATAAAAATAAAGATTTGAAAAAATTTTCTATAAAAATAAAAGTTTGGCAAAATTTTCTATAAAAATACATTTTTGACAAAATTTTTCAATAAAGATAAATTTTTGACAAAATTTTCTATAAAGATAAATTTTTGGCAAAATTTTCTATAAAAATAAAATTTTGGCAAAATTTTCTATAAAAATAAAATTTTGGCAAAATTTTCTATAAAAATAAAATTTTGGCAAAATTTTATAGAGAAATAAAATTTAAGTTTAACCTTTTTATATTGTTATCTTTTATTTACTATAAGACCAAAAATAAACAATAAATAAACTGTTAATTTTCCACTACGAATAAATTTTTATTTGCTGTATGGCTTACCTTTTTCTTTGGAATTTTCAGTGCGCAATGTAACCGATGGTACATTGCTAACACTGTTCACAGCACCAGTTGTTAGATTTGAAGATGCAGCACCTGAGGAATTTACACCACTAACAGTGGAAGTAGGGTTATTTGTTGTAGAGCCACTACTGCAATTACCAGTAGTAGAACTAATAGATGAAGAAGTAGTCTTTTCATTATGTACAATTGTGGATGCAGAGGAAGGAAGAACCCCTGGGGATGTTGCAGCCATGTCTAGTTTGTTAACAGCAACAGGTGACGACGTTATTGCAATTGTTGACGTTGTATTTGCAATATTATCATCCTTACGTTGTGCTACTTGAGCATAACTTAAACGAGATGCCGATGATCCTCCGGTAGTAGCAATAGCAACTGTAGTATTTGTGGCATTTAGAGGAGTCGCTATGGCAGCAGCAAGATTTTCTGTGGAGGTCGAGTTCGTCGATGTAGATGCGTTTTTTTGCTTGGTAGCTTCTTTTGGCATTTCTTTTTTGGCAATTAATGCTACAATGGCGGGAGGTTTCTTATGATTGTTTATGTTACATTCGGCCAGATTGGTGGTCATTGTAGCAACACTACACACCGCCGCTGTTGTAGTCGATGATCCAGCATTTTTAGCACTACGTTCATCGCTGTTAGGGGCAAAACCACTGCTGGATGCTGTCACAGTAGTTGATGTATACGAACTTCCTGATGGTGTTTTCATGGTTGGACCACTATTCCCACTTCCATTTGATTTATCCATGGCATACACCAAATATTCTTCAGTCTTGTTAGTTTTATCAATGGGATTAGCAGTTATGACATTGCCACCAATTGTACTACCAATGCTACCACATGCGGAATCTGTGGCAATATCCGGTAAAGAGGAGGAGGCGGAGGCAACATATGTCGCGGCAACATTGTTGCTAGCCTTAGTGTTTGTTGTTGTATTGTTATTTTGTTGTGTTATACACTTTATCACAGTTGGAGAGTTATTAGCATTATTAGAACTTGGTTTATTTGTCAATGTTTTGTTTATATTGTTATTGTTGCCGACAATTTGTTCACGTTTACTGTCATCTGTATTAGCATTCTCTATGGCGGGTGAATTTAAGAAAGATGAGGTGTTATTGTTGCTTGTATTTACTATTGGTGTTGCATTATTACTGGGTGTGGGGCTAACAGCTGTTACATTGCCTCGATGTTGCTGCTGTTGTTGCGTTTGTGGATAAAAGTATTGTTGTGGTTTGTTGTGGCTAGAATCTTTGCGCGACTTCTTGCCACTGCTAATACCACTATTACCTCCTGCGCCTCCAACATTACCGCTGTTGTTGCCGCGCACTACATCAGCTAGACGATTTTCTGACCAACCACTACCACCGTTAGCGACACCATTTCCTGAACCTATTGACGAGGAACTATTTTGCTGCAATGGAGCGCTATTGTTCATATTTGATTGTTGAGATTGCTGATGTTGATGGTGATAGGGTTGAGTATTGACGTTTTTTGGCTGCTGTTGCTGTTGTTGTTGTTGTGGTTGGGGTTGTTGATGGTGTAACTGTTGCCCATCTGTGGTGTTATTGCCGCTGTTGTTATTGGCACTGTTATTGTTATTGCTATTGATAGTCATGTTGGTGTTATTGGCAGATGTTGTAGCATCAGTTAAACTCACTTGTTGTTGCTGAAGCTGCGTATTGGCAGTTTGTTTACTATTGGTGTTATTTGAGCCACCGGATGCAGCAACATTACTAGAGGCCACTGACGAGGAAGAGGTGGCTATAATATCAAAAGAAAATACTATTATTAGTGACCTGAAATTTTGTTTATTATTTTAGAATTGATTTTTGTTTATTCAAAAGGGGCAAATACGAGACAAGGGAACCTTATATTTTACAGCTAAATTTGGTGTGGAGATGTCTCGACTAACTGAATGTGTTATATATATCAGAGAACGGCTGCGATCTACCGCAACCGATCAGTGTATTTAGTAAACACCAATATGTGCAATCTTAAAACACCAATTGGTAAAAAAAAAAAATTTTCAATCACAAATATCCAATGCAACCGACGACTGTCGGTGTTTGTTAGTATGTGTGTTGGTCTCTCGAAAACACCGTAGTAAAGCAATCACACAAATTGGTTACCAGGGCTGCCAATAAAATTTTAAGAAAAATCGTCACTTTTTCCCGAAAAAATCGTCATAATCGGCACTTGCATTATAAAAATCGTCCAAATCGGGAATTTAAATAATATTAAAATAAATGCATCCAGATTTTATATCCTAACCCACATAGTGTTTAGGGAATAATAACTATTATTGACTTTAGACTCCATAAAACATACTGATCGACTCAGAATCACCTCCTGAGTCGATCTATTCGTATTCGTCCGTTCATCGGTCGGTCTGTCTATACATTGTTCGCAGGATTCCTGTCGTAATTATTTGGATGAAACTTGGTTCAGTGCTTTTTGGGCACAAGGACGAACGCTATTGAATTTGGAAAAAAATCGGATCACATTTAGATATAGCCCCCATATATAGGCATCGTCCGATTTCAACAAATGGGGTCGTATTGAGCTAAATAGGTCATCTTCAAATTTAATACAAGGTAATTAAGTACCCTTAAAGTAAGCAAAATTTAATCGAAATCGGTTAAGATTTCGAATTCGCTCGATTGTTCCAAATTTTTGAACCGAGTATATATCGTCATTTTCGAGGCAAAAATCGGAAACCGCTATTTTTTGAATCAAAAATCGTCAAAATGCCGATAAATCGGTAAAAATGGCAGCCCTCTTGGTTTCCCATATCTCAGCAAATTAGTACACACAAAAAATTTTTTTTCTGATTCAATCACGAAATTAATTGATCCAATTAATTTTTAATTGAAATGTCTTGAATCACAGAAATGATAGTATCAATTAAAAAATTAATTGAAGGTCAATTAAAAAGTTAATTGATCCAATTAAAAAATTAATTGATACTATTATTTTTGTGATTGATTTTTGTTTCAATTAAAAAATTTGTTGAATCAATTAAATTTTATTTGAATATTTTTTAAAACTCAATTAAAATTTTAATTGGAAAAATGTTCGTGAAATTTTTTTGTGTGTATTCTCTTATTTGCTACTCTCTCAATTCTCTTGAGTTAATGCCAACTGCTGGTTGTTGTTGTTGTTGTTGTAACAGTTTATTGTGATCTCATCCATTTCATGTTATACGCTTGGTACATCAGCTTGTTGGCAGATCAAGGAACTCTGCGACTAAGATGGGGTGTGTCCAGAGTGATCTGGTGGTAAGTCGGGTTGGTTTGGCTGGGCAAGAGAAAAGATGACGCGTGTCGTGTGGCCCTTGGTTGCAAATTGGACAAACGTCAGCTACGCTGCTATCAATCACCGATAAGTAGGAATTGAGGCGGCTGCACTTGCCTGATCTTAATTGGGCCAAAACTACCCTAGTTTGCCGTGGGAGGTCTCTTTCCTCCGGTGCTATGGGCGGTGGTCGGACTCCAAGAACAGGATTAACCTTGTAGCTTCTCACCGCTTCAGCTACAGTATCCTCATGAATCCTGTTCAAACCTGCCTGGTACGCTGCTTGATCTAGAGGCTCTCTTTTATAGCGCTGGATCTCGCGCTCTAGATTATGTATATCAACCCTTACGTTCCTGGGTGGTGGTTGTGTATCCATAAGATGGTGGTTTGGATGATTACTGCGATAACAACCCAGGAGATACTGCTTTGACAACATGTAGTTGTGTCTTCGCACAGGGATGATCTTTGTCTCCACATAAAGGTGATCCAGGGGTGTGCTGCGGAGACACCCAGTTGCAGTTCTAAGAGCAGCGTTCTGGCAGGTTTGTATGTTATTCCACTGCGTATCACTGGTCTGCGGTGTCCACACTGGCGCTGCATAGTTTACCACTGACCGGCCAATTGCCTTATAAGTAGTTAGCAAGGTTTCTTTGTCCGCACCCCAAGTACTGCCGGCTAGTGACTTGAGGACCTTGTTTCTACCACGGAGCTTATTACAAATTGCAGTGGCATGGGCAGATGACCTAAAAAGGCTGTCAAATGTGACCCCAAGAATCTTGGGGTAATTTGTGGTCGGAATTATTACTCCATCGACTCTGATATTCAACTGCCTGCGCACTTCTGCCGTCCATGTAGTAAATAGTGTGGCTGAGGATTTGGTGGGGGATATCCTCAAGTTTCTCGCAGTGAAATAACTGGTAAGATTAGCTATGTAGACGTTCAACCGATCGCAAATGTCATCAACATTGGGCCCAGATGCCAAGATTGTACAGTCATCCGCATATGATACAATCTCGACGCCGTCAGGAGGGGGTGGAATCGAGGACATGTAGAGGTTAAACAGTGCCGGAGATATTACCCCACCTTGGGGAACTCCCTGTTTAGCTCTACGCGGTCTTGACTTTCTGTCCCTGAATTCCACGTACGACTGGCGTCCACACATATAATTCAGCACCCAACGCTTCGCTCCTGACGGTAGGGACGTATTCTCGATGTCCTCAAATAATGTGGCATGGTTGACCGTATCGAATGCTTTCGATAGGTCAAGCGCCACGAGGACCGTCCTGTGACACGGCCTGGGCTGGTTAAGTCCCTTATTAATATGTGTCGAAATGGCATGTAAGGCTGTTGTCGTACTATGTACCTTACGGAATCCATGTTGATGGTGGGCAGCTGGAAAATTCTCCACAAGGCTGGGGAGGAGTAATGCCTCAAGTGTCTTGGCTACTGGCGAAAGAAGGGATATCGGTCTGTACGATTCACCTTTGCTCGAATCTTTGCCCGGTTTCAGTAGTGGAATCACCCTTCCCATTTTCCAGACATCGGGTATAATGTGTGATTCCAAAGACAAATTGAGGAGTCTGGTCAGGTACTCAACTCCCAGTATTCCCAGATGCTTCAGCATTAGCATTGAAATTCCGTCAGGGCCCAGCGCCTTAGATGGTTTCGCGCTGTTGATGACATTGGTAACTTCGGCTGCAGTAAATTGTGGTGTGTCATCGGCTCGGAGACCACGTACACGACGGGTGGCTCTCCTTTTCGCTCTATCACTCTCGGGATGCTCGACAAACTGTCGGTTGAAGTATTTGGCGCACCTCTTCGGATCAGTCACAGTCACGTCGCCAAATGTGACTGAAATCCCATCATCCCTTGTGGAGGGGTTCGAGAGGGCTCTAACTGTTGACCACAATTTACCAGTTCCTGTTCCTAAGTTACATTGCTTCAGGTGCTCTAACCAAGTGTTCCGCTTGTGCTCGTCGACTATCTTACTAATCTCTAGATTTAGTTCTCTGATTCTAGGATCAGCAGGGTTAGCACGACGGCGTTCATCACGCTCGTCTGCGAGTCCCGCCGCTTCGGCTGGGAAGTTGGGCCTCACCTGGGCAATTCGACCAGCGGGTATGAAGCGAGCGGCTGCTGCGTTGATGATGTCCCGGAACTCCCTCTCGGCAACATGAACATGTGAGGGGGACGGGAGCTCACTGAAGCGGCGATCGGTGTATTCTCTGAAGCCTTCCCAGTTGGCTTTCTTTTGATTAATAAACGTCCGGCGTTCAGAGGTTATGAAATCGGAGGGTCGGTTGATGGTGAGAATTATGGGGAGGTGGTCCGAACCCAATGAAATGACGGGTTGCCAGGAGACGTCATTTATCAGACCAGGCGATGCTAACGATAAATCTGGCGAACTGCTGCAGTCACCCATAATTCTCGTGGGGGCCTCTTCGTTCACCGTGCAAAATGTGGAGTCGTCTATCTGCTCTGCCAAAGCTATGCCCCTCTGGTCATTACCCAGGAGAGAATGCCAAAGTTCATGGTGGGCATTAAAATCTCCTAGAACCAATCGGTTATGCCCGCTCAACAACCACTCAATGTTTGGGCTATAACCAGGAGCACAGCTACCAACCGGCGGTATGTACACATTGTATAGCTCTATCTCGGCAGCCCCACACTTAACTGCTACCCCCATACATTCCATGTACGGGTCATTAGTGTCTAGCACAAGCGTGATAGGTCTATACTGCACGGAACGGTGTAATATGAAAGCCAGGCCACCACCTCCATTTCTTGTGCGATCCTTCCGTAGGACATTGTACCCATCACAATGTCGTAGGCTGCAGGTGGGATTCAGCTTTGTTTCCTGGATCGCCGCGACCCTTATCCTTTTCCGATTCATAAAGTCTACGATCTCACTAATCTTACCACCGAGCCCGTTGCAATTAAATTGCAAAAATGATGCACTCTCCGGAACTGGTACAACAATATTCGGTGTAAGATGCTGCGGCGGAGAATATTGTTGTGCGGGAGAAGTCGGTGGGGTCACATAATCAGATGACCCACTGCTGCTGTCATTGGCACAGCATCCTGCCACGAAGTCAGTTTGACTATACTCACGCAGCGATGTTAGGCCGGAGCAGTTCCGGAAGTGCACCCATTCCATGCACCGGTTACACCTCACCGAAACCGAGCGATGGTGAATTCGATTTCGGCAGACGGCACAGTACCATGGTCCGGGGTTTTCCTCTATCCCGGCTCGGACCAAAAGCAGGCGGAGAAGGCTCCCCGGGATGCACCTTCTCCAACACGAAAAAACGGACGAGACAACACGTACACTGAGGTGGCAGCCGCTGGCCGATGGCTGGTATCCATCGGGTCAATCCGGTGCGTAGAACCCGCCGCCGTGGGATTGGCCAACTGCTGGTAATTGTTGTTGTTGTTGAGTGCAATCACACTTAAGTGCCACTCTCGTTTTTTGTTTACCGAGCGTTGTTACGATGTCGATTGGTTTAAGATTGCAAGCACTGCATACGAATATTCCCAGTCAGAAATTCCTGATGGTTATAAATATTGAGCGTTGCAACAACGTTGGAAGCTAACGTTGAAATAACGCTTGCTAAACAAATTAATTGACGGTTTTTAAAAGTATATTTGAAAATGCATTTTCCTTCAACGCTTAATTTTTTTGTATGAATAATAAAGGTATTACTGTTGATTTGAATTGATTTAGAATAGGATAATATTCATTTTTCATATAAATTGAAGGTGTGCACTAAAAACACAGTGAACCTACCAGGAAGAACAATTTTGGTTAATTTTACAAATGTAGGCAATTGTACACAGTTTTAACTAAACTAAACGCTGATTTCACAAATATAAGTGCGTATCTGTGGATTTATGATAAAACCCCATAAGTCTAAAAAATTAATTTTACAGGGGAGCGAAAATACACCTATATGAGGTCTCAAAAACTTCTGTAGAAAAGATCTGGAAAATGTTTAATATTTATGTGATAGATCTTTTCGTTAGCTTATTTTTAGAGAAATTTAGGAATTACCGACTTATGTTGTTTTGTCATATGATATTTTATTTAAAACAAAAAAAATCAACAAAAAAAGAAACATATCTACTTATTATTTATGTGTTTTGTCGCATTGAATCCTGATCATATTCTGACTAAAAAACAACACAACTGAAGTTTTTTTTTCGACAAAACACCATGACTCGAAATATGTTGTTTTGTAAAAAAAAATTGTCAATTACACAAACCTTATGTGGACTTCTGTTGTTTTGTCAAAAGTATCACACAAGTATTTCGATTTTATTTTACAACATATGATGAGATATGTTAGGTTAGGTTAGGTTAAAGTGGCAGCCCGATTAAGATTCAGGCTCACTTAGACTATTCAGTCCATTGTGATACCACATTAACTAAAAGTACCTATTACATATGGGCACTTCTAGCTTTAACCGCTGAACCTTCTCGATTATTTTTCTTCGCTGAACCAACCAGATTGTTCCAAAAACATTAGCAGACTGCTTAAGTTAACGTTTTCCAGATCCGCCAGTAATCTGAAGCTATATGCTCCTAAAAGTTGCTTGCGCTTTACACAAAATGCAGGCCACTCACACAAGAGGTGTTTAATTGATTATTTTTCCTCCACATCATGACAGCTCATACAATAGTCATTATACCTCGCGCCAATAGTTTTTGCAAAATCGCCTATCAGGCAGGGGCCCGTTATAGCAGATATCAGGAGTGATATCTGACGTCTCGAGAACATTAGCATATCTAGTGTGCGGTTTAAGTTGAAATGGGGCCATATTTGCTTGGTGTCGTTACAACCCTTGCAATTCTCCCATCGAACATTTGCCATCATAACAGCCTTCTCACGCAGCATGAGCTTGCATGTACCTAGGGTCATACCAACAAATTCTAGTTGCCCTGGAATATGTAAGGTAGTCCCTAGCCTTGCCAACTCATCCGCTTCGCAGTTCCCCGGTATGTTCCTATGGCCAGGCACCCATATTAGGTGAATATTGTACTGCTAAGCCATCTCATTGAGAGATTTGCGGCAGTCGATGGCCGTTTTCGAGTTGAGTAACACAGAGTCCAAGAATTTTATTGCAGGTTGACTGTCTGAGTATATATTAATGCCCACATTTTTTGGAACATTACTTCTCAGCCAATTCGCCACCTATCTTATTGCTAATATTTCAGCCTGAAAAACACTACAGTGATCAGGTAATCTTTTCGCTATTCGAAGTTCCAGATCTTTAGAATATACTCCGAAACCCACTTGTCCATCCAATTTGGAGCCATCAGTGTAGAAATCTATATATCTTTTATTCCCCGGGGTCCGTGTACACCACGCCTCACTGTTGGGAATTAGAGTTTCAAACTTTTTGTCGAAAAGTGGTTTTGCCAGGGTATAATCCACTACGTTAGGCACATCTGGCATTATTTTGAGGACCGAACTATGACCGTACATTTTTTCCGACCACAGCGATAGCTCGCGCAACCGCACAGCCGTTGTTGCAGCTGACTGTTTGGCCAAAATGTCTAAAGACAATAGATGTAGCATGACATTAAGGGAGTCTGTTCCTGTCTTACTAAATGCGCCTGAGATACATAAGCTCGCCATACGCTGAACTTTATCTAAACAAGTCGGTTTCTGAAGTGCCGGCCACCAGACTACAACACCATATAGCATTATAGGTCTAACTACTGCAGTGTATAGCCAATGCACAATTTTTGGTTTTAGTCCCCACTTTTTTCCTATTGCCTTTTTGCACGAGTACTCACCAAAGGGAATTTCAATACCCCCTAAGGATATGGGCCTAACCGTGGGAGTTTTGCGATCTTTGCAGTACATGACTATTTCTGTCTTTGCAGGATTTACCCCAAGACCATTGTCTTTCGCCCATTTCTCAGTCATCCGGAGGGCCCTCTGAATAATATCTCTGATTGTGGATCGGATCTGCGTATGCCACCACTTTTATCCTTTCTTTTTCTAGGGTAACCAGAAGGTTATTTATAGCAACATTCCAAAGAAGAGGTGATAGAACTCCTTCTTGGGGAGTGCCTCTGTTTACATACCTTTGTATGTTTGCTTGGCCTAGTGTGGCTGAAATACGTCTCTTCATTAGAAGTTCGTCTAACAGCCTAAGTACACATGGATCAACATTCAGAGTTGTCAGTCCATTTAATATCGAGCTCGGATGGACGTTATTGAACGCCCCTTCGATGTCTAGAAACGCCACGATTGCGTATTCTTTGACAGATAGTGAGCTTTCAATAAAGCTGACTAGTTCATGTAGTGCGGTCTCAGTAGACCTGCCCTTCGAGTATGCATGCTGTCGTTTCGAGAACAAACTTGAATCGATGCTAGTTCTAAGATAAATATCTATCATCCTCTCCAGAGTCTTAAGTAGGAATGAGGATAAGTTGATTGGTCGAAAATCCTTCGCCCTCGAGTGAGAGGATTTTCCCGCTTTAGGTATGAAAACGACTTTTGTTTCCCTCCACTTTCCTGGGATATATGATAAGTTGATACATCCTTTATATATCGCCGACAACCAGGGGATAATTTTGTCAGTTACTGCTTGTAACTCCGCCGGAGTAATTCCATCAGGTCCGGGGGATTTGAATGGTCCAAAGCTATTTAGCGCCCATCTTCTTGTAGTTTCCGATACAATTTCCTCGACGGGAAACGACCGCTGAGCAACTGTGGCACCGGGAGCCACCGTGGTGCAATGGTTAGCATGCCCGCCTTGCATACACAAGGTCGTGGGTTCGATTCCTGCTACGACCGAATACCAAAAAGTTTTTCAGCGGTGGATTATCCCACCTCAGTAATGCTGGTAACATTTCTGAGGGTTTCAAAGCTTCTCTAAGTGGTTTCACTGGAATGTGGAACGCCGTTCGGACTCGGCTATAAAAAGGAGGTCCCTTGTCATTGAGCTTAACATGGAATCGGGCAGCACTCAGTGATAAGAGAGAAGTTCACCACTGTGGTATCACAATGGACTGAATAGTCTAAGTGAGCCTGATACATCGGCCTAATACATAACCTAACCTAACTGTGGCACCGCCAGTACATGGTTCAACCGTCTGATTTCCAGGAAAATGTGTGTCCAATAGTACCTCCAGCGTCTCCTCACTGGACGTTGTCCAATTGCCCTCCGACGTTTTAATGAAACCTGGAGCGGAGTTGGTGGATGCTAGAAGTTCCGTAGTCTGGAAGCCTCGGACGTATTCTCAATACTGCTGCAGTAATCATTCCAAGAGTTATGCTGAGCCTTTCTCAGTTCTCGCTTGTATCCTCTCAGATTCTTCTTGTAAGTGTCCCAATCCTCAGGGGCTCTGGTGGACTTTGCCTTGTTAAAGAGCTTCCTGCAGGATTTCCTCATATTATTTAATTCCGTAGACCACCATGGCGGTCGATTTTTCCCCCTTGGCTTCCCTCTAGGGCATGTTGAAGGCCTTAGTAATCCTCTCCACTGAGTGTTCGATATCTTGCACATTTCTCATATTTGTCTCTGTTATTTCCGGTATCATCATATTGAACGATTCCCTATACCTATTTCAGTCAGCTTACCTAACATTTGGCGAAAATGTGGTCTTGGTGATATGAACATTAAATTTGAAACTGATGTAGCGATGATCTGAGAAGCTGTGTTCACTTAAACCCTGCCACTCAGATATCATTTCATTCAGTTCTTGCGAGGCCAAGGTGATGTCCAAAACCTCTTGCCTGTTTTTAGTGAGAAAGGTTGGGACATCTCCCTTGTTGCAAACTACCAGATTAGTACGCAAAATAAACTCTATTAGCGACTCTCCCCTTGCATTAATATCACTACTTCCCCATATACTATGATGTGCATTCGCATCGCATCCCATAATGAGTTTCGTCTTTGTTTTCAGTGACTCCTCCACTAAGGTCTTAACGGCACATGGAGGCATCTCCCTGTCATGTCCCATGTAGACCGAAGATTCCCAATATTTGCATTTGGCTATTTCTAAACTGGCAACGACAGTGTCTGTATTGCACATTGAAGGAAGCAGAAACAAGTTGAGCTCGTTTTTAGCAATTCAAAAGGGAGCCACCGTGGTGCAATGGTTAGCATGCCCGCCTTGCATACACAAGGTCGTGGGTTCGATTCCTGCTACGACCGAACACCAAAAAGTTTTTCAGCGGTGGACTATCCCACCTCAGTAATGCTGGTGACATTTCTGAGGGTTTCAAAGCTTCTCTAAGTGGTTTCACTGGAATGTGGAACGCCGTTCGGACTCGGCTATAAAAAGGAGGTCCCTTGTCATTGAGCTTAACATGGAATCGGGCAGCACTCAGTGATAAGAGAGAAGTTCACCACTGTGGTATCACAATGGACTGAATAGTCTAAGTGAGCTTGATACATCGGGCTGCCACATAACCTAACCTAACCTAACCTAGCAATTATACAGGCTCGATTTACATCATTACCAGTATACTGCAATAGTTTGAACCCCGGAGTACTTAATTCACATATTTTGTTTCTATAAACATATGGTTCTTGAATAAGAACTATATCTATGTCCCCTTTCATCAGGAGAACTTTTAAGGCAGCACATGCAGCCTTACAAAGATGAAGATTTATCTGGAGGATCCGTAGGACCATCGATATTTTCAACAACCGTCACATCAGCCGCTTCAATCGAGTCATCAAGAATGTCCTCTTCACAGATCTCGGTGACTCTCGCAATAACCATAGGTTCAACTTTGGTGAGTTCTGAGGCAATAGAAACCTCCTCTCGCATACGGTGTCTATCCATGTCTTCATCTTTGGTATCTCCCTCGACTTCGCAAGAGGATCCGCTTACTTCTGATTCAGACAGAGGCTTGTCCATTTCTAAATCCTTTAGCTGATCGTTTTTATATACCTTCATTTGGATATAATGAAAGCCATAACATACAGGGCCCTGAGTCTTTGCTAGATGTGGCAAAGACTGAGTGTTCAATATAAACACTGAATGCCGTCTTGGTCCATCCACTTCATCCCAACGGCCAACCTTCCAATCAGCTGTTGGAAGATCTGGATTGCATCGTTTCAGTCTATTTAAAATAGATTCAGGGTCAGAAGGGTTTGCAGGTATCCACGCATGTGCTCCAGGTCTAGCCGGTAGGTCTTTCTTCTCGACTAACTCTAGAGCAGCTC
Organism: Haematobia irritans; assembly: GCF_050003625.1. Lineage (NCBI taxonomy): Eukaryota > Metazoa > Arthropoda > Insecta > Diptera > Muscidae > Haematobia > Haematobia irritans. Next base: position 108,878,575 of record NC_134400.1, read on the forward strand.
CTTCCCAAACTTCACCAATTAGTATCAGAGCAGCTTTAAAACATTCTATAGACCTCTGGTCCTCAAATGCGACTAGCTTAAATTGTCCTTGATACCAACCAGCCTCTTGGTGTCGAGGATCTGGGCCGGGAAACTTTTCCAGCACCTGTGAGTAGACGCCAGACAAAGCATTCTCAATTTCCCCCCATTTTTGCTTTGGAACCATACCGTCCAATGCTCCTTTATTAATGATAGCCATCACAAGGCTGTCTTTAGCAACTGAGGCAAACGATCTTTGATCCCTTCTGGAGGATGGCAGCTCATCCGGTGATCGTTCCCTTTTTCCAGCCTCAAGAATTACTTGAGCCCATTTTAAGAAATCGCTTTGTTTAGCCGACAGCGTGCTTGGGTCGACTGATCCTAACTTCTTTAAGATAAACAAAGCATTTCGGCGTTCCTTGAATCTCTTTCGTGAGGGATTACCTCCTTTTGATGTCGTTACCCGTCTACAGGTCGACTAATTGGGCCTAACTCTTGGTCATTGCCCAAATTTATAACTCCAGTCGATACCCGTCCACTGGGCCCTGAAGTTAGCAACCCAATGACTTTGAATTTCGCGGTGGTTTAATATCCCACCACACTTGAAATTCTTAGTAGGTACCTATTACGATGAGTTTATCCGCTATTAAAAAACACGTCCGTTCCATTCGACGGTTGAATAAGAAAATGAGATATGTTGTTTTGCTAAAATTAAACTTAACAATTCGAGACATCATTCTATATCTCCCGATCTAGGGCAGATATTGCATCTGTATCTGTCACAGCAAGATGTGCCTTCAAAAACTACACACAACATAAAATTTTTAAGAAATTGTTCTATCTCGTCTTATGGGGTTTTGTCAGATATTTTTCGACCAATTCAAGAATTTTTTTTAGACAAAATATTTTTTTTTTCACATTTTAAAGATAATTTCGTTGTTTGAAGGAAAAAATTGGAGTTAAAAATTGCAAGAATGTTCTTCTGGCGCATTTGGGGTAAAATGTAAAAATTTTAAGAAATTCTTAAGTATTTTGTTTGAAATACGGACATTTGTGAATAACTTGTCCCCTTTTTTACCTTTGGTTTTTTGAATGGAAATTGTATAGTCAAATTAAAAACTTCAATTTGAATTTTCAGTGCTTTTTATTGGTTGTAAAAACCATCGATACACCGTATAACGATGTTACCATTTTGGGGTTGTCAAAGCGTTCGTTAAACAATCGAAAAAGCGTATAAAATATTGTTTTCATGGCGCTTTTAACGTTGTTAAATACGATCGATACACCGTAGAATGATGTTATCATTTTGGGGTTGTAACAACGCTTTTTCCCACCGTGTATCAACCGTTTAAAATGCTTTTATTTATTTTATTTTATTTCCGAACGCTTTTCCGATGGTTTTTTTCTGACTGGGTTGTTATATACTAGTGGTGTTTTTATTCTCGCATTTGTATCAATGTAAAAGATCGCATGGTAATTGGTGTCTTACTCACTGCCACCGACATTTTGTGGGTAAGATTGCAATACGAAAAAAGCCACCGGTTGCAGTTCTCTGATATATATTATATTACCAGACGCTTACGGTTACTATAGAATCCTTATATTTCCTATACCAAACTGTATGATCGTATATGTGTCTTTTGGGATAGAATAAAGAAGACATGTTATCTACGTTGCATGTATCTGTTGCAATCATTTACATTATTGCAAGCAATAAGCAAGAAATACAGTGTCATATGTTATTTCATATTTCTAACGCTATAACATATGCAACTCAAGATTATATAAAAATTCTGAACCATTCTAATAAATCAAGCATCTCTTTTTGTATGTACAGAATGCACCAATATATTCTAGGGAAAAAATGATATTAAACTCTACTACTACTCAGATTAATAATATTCCAAACGGTGGTGCCTTCTCTCTGCATGCGGCGGTTGCAATAACGTAAAGCAAAGAGCGATCATTTAGTTCTGAGTTTATTCGCTTTTTCTCTAAGTGTTTAATAAATGGTTCACCCGGCAAAAAATATGTCAGCAGTATAAGCTTTCGTGCTGATTTTCTGCATTAAAATGATGATGTCAAATAAAAAAAAAAAGAAAATATTGATATGTAATGCAATCGTACTTTTACTTCATAATTTAATTTCCCAGCAAAAAAAATTGAAGTTGTTCCACAAATATTTCTTTTTAAGAGCATCCCGGGGTCCTCCATCAATTTTTTCCACATCCAATAAAGTTATTTTGGAAAAATCTTAGCAATTACGTTTAAAGGGAAAAATTAAAAAACAATGAAAATAAAATTTAAAAATTTTCCCTCATAGGGATTTGAACCTGAGCCATTTAACTTTTTCGCTTCCATGGAAGTTAGTTTGGGAAGATTTTGCAAATTACAAAAAATTTCAATTTTCTGTTTAGTTTAAACGGAAAAATGTAATTATACACAAATAAGTGCCGAAAATAACAAAATAAAAACGATGTTTAATATAAAAAATAACTTTTTCGAAAAACATTTGTTAAAAAAAATTGACCGCTGGTGAGATTTGAACCTGTGTTCTTCATGTTTATTCATAATATTAAAAACATCTCGGGAAGTTGTTCAAATGTTATGGATTGTTGTCATATTACGATTATATCACAAACACTTTAATTGACGGTTCGAAGCTTTATGTTCAATGGCGTTTGAGGCTGAGTAATTAGCTTAAGGAGTTCTGTTATGGTGCTAGGTTAGGTTAGGTTATGTGGCAGCCCGATGTATCAGACTCACTTAGACTATTCAGTCCATTGCGATACCACAGTGGTGAACTTCTCTCTTATCACTGAGTGCTGCCCGATTAAGCTCAATGACAAGGGACCTCCGAACGGCGTTCCACATTGCAGTGAAACCACTTAGAGGAGCTTTGAAACACTCAGAAATGTCACCAGCATTACTGAGGTGGCATATTCCACCGCTGAAAAACTTTTTGGTATTAAGTCGAAGCAGGAATCGAACCCTCGACCTTGTGTATGCAAGGCGGGCATGCTAACCATTGCACCACAGTGGTTCTCTATCACCTGTCCATAATCATTGATATTTCTCACAACCTTCAAAATAGGAATGAGCTCCTTCCTGGCAGTAAAACTGTTTATTGACTATCCTTTAGGCAATTGATCCGTATCAACATAGAAGTAATACATTGAATTGAATGTTTGCTATGAGATGAAAATTTTATCATCCTAATACGTTCATTATTTTAAAAAGTGAGGTTAATTTTGTTAAATTAATTTTTAAAAAATTTTAAAATTATCTATGTTAATTATAATTTATAAATTAAGTCGCAGATTACATTTACTATGGTACCAACATTAATCACATACTGTAATTTAAAAGGTCTTTGTATATTTTGTAGTGTGTGAATGAATAAATAAAATAATAATATACAAAACTAAAGCAACTAAACTAAATTGACTACTACATATAATATGTCACAAAATTTGAAATATTCGACAAAATCGAATTTTGTCTTTTGTTTTATATAATGTATTTGTCCATATACGACCACACAAAATAAAAATAAAAAAATAATTCATCTATACTGATAAATATTTAAATTATTAATTTTAATGCATATTAGTTATGGTCAAATCTAAAGCAACTCCGCTGTGACGCAGGTGACCAAAACAATTGTTGTTGTTTATACCGTTATAATAATCGTATTATGCTTTTGGTTCTGTTTTCCTTCGTCATACACCATTTTTAAAAAGTATTAATTGCAATAGCACGTGTCTATGTTCGATTTTTTGAGGACTTAAGCAGAAATGATAAAAATTGCTAGAAACAAATACAATACTTGGATAAAACAGCAAATTATTAAAGACTATAAGAACAATTTATCACAAAAAAATATTTCGGAAAAATATAATATTGATAAATCAGTGATTTCGGAGAAATCAAAAAAAAAAAAAAAAACATTCGTCACTTCAAGAGAGTTAGTGAGGGAGTTATCATTAGATTTAAGCACAAGAACAGTACGTAGACGAGCTGCGGAAGCAGGATTACGTGCTCGAAGACCTTCAAAAACGCCATTCATTTCAGCGAAGAATCGGAGCCAGGCTAGCTTTCGCAAAAGCTCATATTGGTTGGAATGCGAATCAGTGGAGAAATATTTTGTTCTCGGATGAGTCCAAATTTAATATAAAAGGATCAGACATGAAAAATGTTACTGTAAGAAGACCCAAATATGCAAAACTTAAGCCTCAGTATTGTAAGGGTACTGTAAAGCATGGAGGAGTCTCAGTTATGGTGTGGGGCTGCTTTTCTTTTTATGGAGTTGGTCCAATTCATGAAATAAAAGGACTAACGGTTCCATTTATCTATAAGAATGTGTTAGAAAACGTAATGCTTCTTTTCGCAGAAGAGAACATGCCACTTATTTGGCAACACCATAATGACCCCAAGCACACATCGAAAATTGTCAAGGACTGGTTACGTGAATCAGAAATCAGGGTTTTGTCATGGCCACCGCAATCGCCTGATATTAACCCAATTGAAAATCTATGGAGTATCGTAGATAGGAAAATAAAAAGAGATTCTCAAACAAACACACGGATCAAATTGAGCATCTTATTGACTATATGCCTCGAAGATGTAATCATAAATAATGGTTATGCTATTGATTACTAACTTAACTAATTTATTTGTAGCCATACATAAGAAAGTTGCTTTAGTTTTGTTCACACAGAAATTGATTTTTACTTTCTTTTCTTTGTTGTCATAAATTCACAATGAAGTTTAAGTTTTTTCTTTTTCTTAATCCTAAGTAAATAAACTACATAACTTATAAAACAGAAAAAAATTTAAAATTTTGTTTATTATGAAAAAAAAGTTATAAGGGATTGAATTTGAACGCTACATCAGTTGCTTTAGTTTTGGCCACCAGTGTAGTTCTCGAGGGTATTATACATAAAAATTGTTGTTAATCGATGATTAACTACAATCGATATTTAAACTCTATATGTGGATGTTGTTTGAATAACATATTATTATCATTCTATAAGTCAGATGAATAATTTGACTTATAGAATGAGGATAGAGGATAATTTGGATAGCTGAAACATATGATGTAGGTTACGTTAGTTATAATGCCAGCTCTTTAGTTCGGAATCACTTAAGCTATTCAATTGAATTTATTAAGACAATCAGCGTTACCATTGAGAATTTCTGAAAAGTGTCACAAAATGTGGCATTCTCAATTTTAAAAAAGTGACACAAAATGGCACACTTTAATAACAATTAAATGCATTTATATTGGTGCGTTATATAAAATTGTAAAATAACTTTTTAAATAAGATCCTCACAAACCCAACAATTATTTTATATCTATTTTATTTAAAGATTAACCCGGTTTATTTGCAATAAAACATTTTCTTTGCATACTTTTAGGCGGAACTATTGACGGCTGAGAACATTATGACACCTTTATAAATGTCACCAGAAATACTGAGATGATATAAACTACCGCTGAAAAACGTTTTATTGTTCGACCTAAACTGGAATTGAGGTCATGTCTACTTCTATTGGACAAAGCTGGCATGTTACCTACACTAAAGGTCCTCACGGAGTGAGTACATATCTTCATGTGCAATTGCCTTAGTATTTTCTAGCGGAAATCATATGTTTACCAAACTTTATTTTAATGTAAGACTCTAATTTGTACAAAATGATTCAAACGATTTATGTTTTTAATCTTCATCAACTCACCTGGCAGTGGTGGAAATGCAGCTGCTTCTAAATCGAACTGCGGCGGCTGTGGTGGTGCAACATTTTGTTGTTGCTGTTGTTGTTGTTGATGATGATGGTGATGCTGATGATGACCCCCCTGATGATGGCTGTTATGATGGTAGTTATCATGGTGACGACCACCGCCACCATGACCTCCACCAGACCGATCATTGTTACCAGTATAACCAGATGAATTACCACCACCTCCAGTATGGCGGCCACCTTCATAGTTTCGTCCACCACCAACATCACGTCCACTACTAACCCCACCACCTCCTCCGCCTCCACCACCTCCACCACCACCACCTTCATTACTGTGATGATGTGGATTGTAATGATGCGAAGTGGATGAAGACATTTGATGATGTGCAGATGATGATGAAGCGGAAGAAGAATGATGTTGTTGCGCCTGTTGTTGTTGAGAGGAACCAGATGTCGTTGCATTGTTGTGATGTTGATTATGATGATGATGAGATGACGAAGTACTCGACGTGTGGTGATGGCTTCCGGAACCACTATTATAGTGAGGATTGTAATTGTTACCTTTGTAACCACCACGATGTTCATTGTCACTCCGATGGGACGAATAGCCTCCGCCACCACCACCACCACCGCCGCCGCCGCTACTACCATGATGACCACCACCACTAACATCATTTCGATTTGAATGATGATGGCCGCCTCCCTGAGATGAAGTAATATTGCCAGTTCCTCCGCCTCCACCATTACCACCTTGTTGAGAATGATGTCCCGAATTGTATGATTGCTGTTGAAAATTAGAAGAGTGTATTAGATGTTGTAGTTTCATTTGGTTAATAGTTGTAGTAGGAGTACAAGTGCTAATGTTGCTTTTAGTATCATTGTGGGATGATTTGCAACTGTTCGATATATTTGTAGAAGTTGACATTCAATAAATATTGCTGTATTTTTGTTTTTAGAGGCGTAATTATTGTTCAGTTTATATTTAAAGGCATAAGTAATTGGGAAGAAAATTGGTTTTTGGTTTTACTAGTGGTGACATTGGCTGATGTGAGGTTTTTATCACTGACGGTGGTGGTGGAGTTGCCGCCAGCAGCTGGAGACAAAAATTGTCCAGTACCTTTGACTACGCCGCCGCCTCCACCCCTATCTCTACTCCTATCACCATTTCAAAAATATTATAGCGCTGCACGCGCCGACGCTTACGTTAAATCTGACCGTCATACTTGCTCCTTGTTAATATCACATCCTACCAAACGAAAATCTAATCCTAATATAATTTTAGTATTCCTACTAATCGCATTCAAATGTTAACATTATTGTTGGTAGATATTGTAGTACACAAATTTGCAATACTAACCCCACCGCCAATGCGATTATTAGGAGAATAAGTCATGCCAGTATTATCATCTTCACGTCTTCTCCTCCTGGGTCTTGACTGGGACCAATGCGGTGTATCTTTACCAACAGCTCCACTGCCACCAACCGAATTGGCCAAACTTGATGATGAAGAAGTAATATTGCTTCGCTGATTATGGTGATGACCACCACCACCACCACTTACACCCTGCTGCTGAACGTGTTGTACTTGTGTTTGATGCATAACTTCACCAACATCTTCTTGCAATTCGTGTTGCTGCTGATGCATCTGTTGTTGCTGCGAATGATGATGCTGCGCCGCAGATACAGTTGGCGCTGAATGAGCTGTATAGGAAGAATGTTGTATTGCACCACTTTGTGTGTTTGAGGAAGGCATTTGATAGTGACTCTGTTGTATGTGTGTAGAAGATCCCGTTGGTATTTGTTGTGTCTGTTGTTGTGTTTGTACATGATGAGAGTTTTGATTTTGGACACTGTAGTGGTGATGGCTAGCAATTGTAACTGTATTCCCACCAGCATATGATTTGTCTATCGATGATTTTGGAATTCCACCTGAAAAACAGAGACAGAGTAAAGATTTCAGATTCTCTTAAATAAATGCAATTTTTATTAGTACTAAATAAATAAAACCCACACATTGTCCACACCAGCTTGTGGTGGTGTGAAAATTCACAAACTTTTCCAGAATGACGAGGTGACGAATACCTTGACGAATGTGCTACCACGTTAACACTTGTGTTGTAAATGGCCGGAAAAACAACCACAAAGCAAACCACATACCATAAAACCTTATGCATTTCCAAAAGCAATTTTGGTGATCAAAAAACTTCAAAAATACCCTGTACCACTCTGTGGGTATTATAAGTCAGTGCACAAGTAGATTATATTTGGTACGATTGCCAACCGTGTCAAGGATCTGTCAACCCTGATGAATTTAATTAGTATTTCCATGATTTAAGAAAAGAATCATCACAGCAGAGAAGGAGAAAAAGACCAATGGGAAGCAATCTGCTAATTTGGAACGATCGAATAAAGTTTCCAGAGCGCAAGCATGGCTGCAAATACGTACAAAGAAATAATGGAAACATCTACGTCAATGACAATAATGGGTGGAGACGGCAGTAGGTTTTGTTCCCTTATAAACGATTCTCTGTTTAGGTCATTCGCTGTTTAGTGCGAGAATCCTTGAAACGTTTAATAATGTCATCAACATTACTGCGATGTAATAAACCACCACCACGGAATGAATCAAGACCAGGAAAATACTGAAAAAAGTCCTATAGCAGTACGAACATAAGAATTATTGAGGGCACCCCTAGTCACTTCGTCATATTATGAAATACCCTATGGGACGGAGCCGATTTATATGCGATTTCATGCCTACATGTTATGTCTTTACTTCAGTAGACAACAGATAACTGAACTTTATTCAAATATTAAGATGAACTTACATACATACAAGTCGTGAATATGAATTGTCATAGTTAAAGCAAATGGATAATAAAGAACAATGTTACCATATTTATATGTAAATTTAGATATGATAATACGGAGTAATGACGACACTACACTCTCCCAGGCTTAATAACGGACATGATCCGAAAAGTGAGCAGGCGGTCTTCTCGTCCTATTAGATCGTCTAATGATGCTTGCATTACTATCTGATGGGATGCGCACTGGAGGTGTAGATGGTGCCGGTTCAATTGGTGGTTTATTGGTTGATGTCTCAATCCAGATTTCATCCTTTAATGGCTTGGAGTTACTACTTGGTTGGACCTGCTCTTCAACGGCTTCATCATCTCTTTGAACCTCAGTCTTTTGGATTTGATTGATATGCCTCTTTAACTTGTAACCACTATCCAATAAAACTTCATAGTGTAGATGTCCCCACTTTGCTGTGATGATACCAAACTTCCATACCGTCTTCCCCTTCTCATACCAATGTACTTGTACTGTATCACCAATGCAAAATTGACGAACTTTGGATTCAGATGGTTTAGACTTTTCTGGTTTACTTGGTCGGATGACATCTAGCTTGGATCTAATTTCTCGATTTAAATATAACTTTGCTGGTGTATCACCGCTGGCCAATGGTGTTGCCCGGTAGCGCCATACAATTTCTTGAACCTTTTGATATAATGGTGTTGTATCATTTTCCATAGCCTTGAGTTTGGTCTTCAAGATTTGAACATATCTTTCAGCAAGGCCGTTTGTTGCCGGATGCCCTGGCGCAATAAATTTCTGTAAAATTCCATTGGCTTCGCAAAATTCTTTGAAAACAGCGCTTGTAAAAATTGTGGCGTTGTCAGAAACCAGAATTCGAGGCAATCCGTGCGTGTAAAAAATATTTTGCAATAAAGATATTGTTGATTGTGTTGTTGGTGCATTCTTCAAAATCCGTATTTCTGGCCATTTGGATTTAGCATCTACTAGGACCAGGAAGTGATGGTTCATAAATGGTCCGGCGTAATCGATATGAACTCGAGAAAAATTCTCCTCAGGCTCTTCCCAATGGTGCACTGTAACTTTTGGGGGACTTTTCCTTACTTTTGCACAATCTGCACAAGCTCTTACCATTCTTTCAATATCCATATCGATGCCGTTCCAAAACACATACCTGCGGGCCAGTTGCTTCATCTTTACAATTCCTATGTGGGTGTGGTGCAATTCTTGTAACATTTTTTCTCGTAGCTGTTTTGGAATAATAATCCGATTTGCTTTTAGAATTATGCCATTTTGAATAGAATACTCAGCTTCATTAATGTTTCCATTCGTCAAATCAGATTTTAATTTTGATAATTCCGGGTCTTCGTTCGTTGCTTTTGCTATAGTTAAAGCAGTTATAGAATTAGTTGAAATTTCGTTAAAAATTTGTTCTTGAACAATATTAATTTCTTGATCGAGAAAATGTATATATTCCGAATTTTGACTTAATGGTGCTCTTGACAAACAATCAGCATTCACATTTTCATCTGCGCTACGGTGTTTCACTTCATAGTCGAATCCTTGTAAAAACGATGCATATCTTAACAATCTTGCTGAAGTCATAGCTGGTATTTTGGACGACTGATGAAGAATTCTTGATAAAGGTTGATTATCGGTTATTAGCGTGAATTTTCTGCCGTATAAGTACATAAAAAGCTTGTCTACTGCAAATATGATGGCTAAAGCCTCCCTGTCCAATTGGCTGTAGTTCTGCTCGGCTTTTGTCAACGCACGTGAAATGAAAGCCACTGGCCGTTCTTCGCCTTCTACTACATTCGACAAAACTGCAGCAATGCCTGTAGGGCTAGCATCACACGCGACCGTTATCGGCAATGTTTCATCATAAGGCCGAAGAACTCTATCCGAAACTATTTCACGTTTTAGAGCATTAAAGGCATCTTGGCATTCTTTCGACCATACGAATTTTTTGTGCTTTTGTAAAAGTTCACGTAATGGATGGGTTAGGGTTGATATATTCGGAATGAATTTTGAATAATATGTTATCATTCCTAAGAAACGTTTTACACCGTCAGCATCCTTGGGATGTGGTAGCTCTGAAATGGCTTTTGTTTTGCTCTTGCATTTTGCAATTTTATTATGGCTTATAACATAGCCTAAATATGTTATTTCTGTTTTAAAATATTCACATTTGCTCTGGTTTACATGAAGATCGAATTTGTGTAGCCTTTCAAAACATTTTTCTAGTCTTTGTAAACATTCCATTATAGAAAACCCACATACAACGATATCGTCGAAATACGATATGGTACCTTCTAGCCCTTGTAGTATCTGGTCTAGAATTCTATTGAATTCACTCGGTGCCGTTTTAATTCCAAATGAAAGTCTGTTCATTTTGTAGGTGCCACGATGGGTAGATATAGTTTGTATTTCCTTGCTGCGCTCGTCAACTTGAATGTGGAGGTATGCTTTGTACAAATCAATTTTGCAGAAATACTTTGCGTTTTTTAAGCTGTTAAAAATTTCGTCTATACGCCGAATTGGGTAGTGAGCAGACTGTAGTTGTTGATTCACTCCAATTTTGTAATCTACGCAAAGCCTGACATTGCCATCTGGTTTTTGCACTACCACTAAAGGCGACCCCCATTCGCTGGTATTAACTTTAGTTATTATACCATCTCTTTCTAAATTGTCAAGCTCCTTTTCTACCTTCGCGCGCAGTGAAAAAGGAACTTGTCTTTCTCTCACAAATATTGGCTTAGCCCCATCTTGCAATTTAAGATTACAAAGGAATCCAGGTACACAACCAATTTTTGGTTCGAAAATTGCAGGATATTTCTGCATTATTTTTTCAATTGAATATTTTGAATACAGCTTACCTTGATCAAAACTTGTTGTGACATTATCAATTTCATTTAGATTTATTCCTAAATGCCTTATCCAAACGCGGCCCAGAAGTGCAGCATGGTTAGAAGCTACTACATACATTTGCTCATTTGATAAAGTTTTATCGAACTGCACTTGTACATCCACAACACCCAATGGCTTAAAAATATCCCCGGTGTACGTTCGAAAAGCTACACTGGTTGGTTTTAAAGGTGAGCTGATGTTAAGTTTGTCGAAGTCGTTTTTGGGAATTAACGTGAACGCCGCACCTGAGTCTACTTCAAACCGTTGTCTTTTCCCTTCGATCAAAACATCAACAAAAAATTTCTGCATCTCTACATTGGAGGATGATGTTTTGAAAATATTGAATATTTTGTTTATGCCGTAACCGTTTGTTTCGCAAACTTCCAGAGTATTGGCAGACATTTCTGTTTTGTTTTTATTCATTCTTTCTTTAATGCACACTAATTTTACATGGCCAAACTTTCCACAGGCGAAACATTTTACCTTATTCTTTTTTATTTTACACTCATTCGCAATATGGTTGGATTTCCCGCATCTAAGACATAAACCATCCAATCCTAGTTCGCTGTAATTAACTTTAGACTTTGCTGCTCTGCTTTTATAAACACTGTTTCTGCTTGCTCTGCCTCGGCTATGATCAACGCTGTCGTTTTTTTGAGTTGCCTTTCGAATTTGATTCACATTTGTCGAAGAACCTGCCTCATTATTCCCTATTGCGGTGTTGTCTATTTTCGCTGCTTCCAATGCTGATGATTTTTGCACAATATCCGAGAAAGATGCCGTTGGATTTTGAAGTAACTGTTCTCTTATGTGGCTGCTACGCAAGCCCCTTATAAATTGAGCTCTAAGAAAAATATCAGACACGGATTTCTGGCAATCACACACAAATGCACAATCTGCTGCTCTTTTTTGGAGAACCGAAACGAATTCCGCAATTGACTGGTCTTCATTTTGTAATTCGGACAGAAATTTATGTTGCTCAACCAAAATGTTCTTTTTGGGACAAAAATGCGACTCCAACAGTTCAATTATTTGTTCGTAATTTAGTTCACTTATAGCTTTTGGCGCTGCCAAAGATGTTAATAGAGCATAATTCGATGAACCAATGTATTGCAGAAGAAGTTTCGCACACATTTCTTTATCTGTAAAAACCTTCTTAAGTTGGAAATGTATTTCAAGACGTTCTTTATAATTTTTGAATGATTCCACTTTTGGATCGAACGATTCGAAGCTTGAAATCACGCTGACATTTGTTGTTGGAAGTGCACTTTGGCTTCCCCCACTCATAGCTGTCGTCATTGCCGTAATCGCTTCTAATAATTTATGCATTTGTTCTTCCATATCTAAAGTCCTTTTTATTTAATTGATCGATGTTGATTTGATACAAATTTTTGATTTGCACAGCGTAAATTTAGTTATCTTTGCACTTTGACGTTTTGATCCTCGTCGCCATTAAATTGTTATGTCTTTACTTCAGTAGACAACAGATAACTGAACTTTATTCAAATATTAAGATGAACTTACATACATACAAGTCGTGAATATGAAATGTCATAGTTAAAGCAAATGGATAATAAAGAACAATGTTACCATATTTATATGTAAATTTAGATATGATAATACGGAGTAATGACGACACTACACTACATAAATTTCATAATTGTCATCACAATAACAAAAATGTATTAACAATAAATTATTTCCACTATTTGGCGTGGTATCAATCAAATTAGACAACAATACCTGTATTCGATTTCATGCTGGAATAATGTCTAGAAGTATTGCCTTGCTGCGGAGCAGATTGCTGTTGACTTGTAGTCGTTTGTGGTGGCTGCTGTTGCATTTGATGCTGTTGTGCCATTGGTTGTTGTTGATGCGGATCGACAATAGCTGCTGGCAATACGCTCACTAAACCGCCGGAGCCTCCGACGCCGACGTTGGATACAATTATATTGCTTCCAGTCAATTGTGGTTGAGGAGCTTGTTGCAGTTGCATGTTGGTATTACGAGATTGTTTCCTATGGCCTCCACCTGAGTTACCACCCGAATTGCCTGAATTGTTCCGATGACTATTATTATAGCGATTATTACCACCACCGCCGCCACTACTACCTCCGCCAGCACCACCGCTTTGCGGCTTGGTGCTTCCAGTTAAACCAGGAGTTGCTGATGCTGGCTGAGTAGTACTGTATGCAGGTACTGCAGGGGGTAAGCCATTTGCCGCAAATACATTGCCGATATCATAGAAATTTTGACCATGTGCTGAAGACGCGGCAGCTGCTACAGCGGCCGCAGCCGCCGTTGGCCATGGTGTTACAATACCGGGAAAGAATTGCTGTTGTGGAAATTGCTATTGGATAATGGAGAATTGTTAGCTATATAATTTAACTTAAGAATATTTCGCGTATACTCACAATTAAATGTACCTGTCCATTATATGGAACTGGAGGTTGAGTCATTGCAGCCCCATTCGCTGCATACACATATCGTTGGGGAGTTGCACTATATGCCACTGCCGCCGCTGCAGCTGTACCAGGGTCATACACATTCGCTGGAGGTGATGTTAAGCGGTAGCCATTTTTTAGGGCTGACACAGGGCCAATTGGTAATCTATGTATGAGTGGTTTCGCTTTCATGCGAGCCATTATTGGCTTACCCTAATATGCAAAAGATACACAAGATTATTTGTACACGGTCTCTTCATGTAAAATGTCAATGAATGTACCTGAAATTCTTTAACATCTTCTCTTAAATATTTAAAAGCTTTTTGTGCATCGTCGTCAGATTCAAATGTTATATACCAGGAATTATTGCCAGCAAATTCACAGGACAATACACGTGGACAATTTTCACTATTGAAAATATTCTATGCAAAACAAAAAAAAACTATTACTATATGTACATACATTTGATTTGAGGTCTATATATTTACCTTAACACTCTCAACTGTGGTTGATTCAGGAATTTCACGTAATATTATTATACATCGCTTATGATTTGGCCTTACCCTGAGACCCTCTTCATCGACTTGAACATTTGGCGATTCTCTGAGGACTTCTGTTATTAGTTTTAGATCTTTTGTTAGCTTTTTAACTAAGTTAAAATTAGCAACAGTCCATATTGGTACATATTGATCGCTGTCCATTTGCGATAAGAGCCATGTGTCATTAGCTAAATTTTCTCTGAAAATATATAAAAAAATAATTGTGAGATTATTTTGAATTTATTAATCTATTTAATATTTGAGAAATCAATCAGAAGTATATATTACATAGATATTCAGAATATCTGTTATGACGAAGACATCGAAAGGTATTTCAAGAAATAAAACTCAATAAGCAAAATTTTGGTCACGTCGTTAAAACGCAAAGATTCCAAAATAGTCCTTTCTATTAGCCGGCTACTGGCGAACTGACTGCTCCTGGGCGAATGCTTCCCTTTTAGACCCTCACTTACACATGACAGACAACTAAACTGTGCCGCCAGTGTACCCACTACACTGGGACGTTCCCACTCGTTACTATTAATGTGTGGCCTATCTGCTAGAGCACTTTCCGTTACAGTTTGCCCATTCAAATTCACTGAAAGCTATTTCTTCTTTTTAAACCCTCCACCATAGGATGGGGGGTATATTAACTTTGTCATTTCGTTTGTAACACATCGAAATATTGGTTTAAGACCCCATAAAGGATACCCAGTCAGAAATTTACGATGGTTATAAATATTGAGCGTTGTAACAGCGTTGGAACCCAACGTTGCAACAACGCTTGCTAAACAAATTAATTGACGGTTTTTAAATAGTAAATTTTCCATAAAATTATCGTTGAAAATGCATGTTCCATCAATGTCCAATGGTTTTTAATGAGTAATGGAGTTATTATTGTTGATAGGAATTGATTTATAATAGGATAATGTTCCTTTATCATATAAAGTGAATATGTACATTAACAGTGAAACCACTAGGAACAACAATTTGGGTAATTTTACAAATGAGTAGAAAGTTTTAACTAAACTAAACGCTGACATCACGCCAAAACCCAAATATAAGTACTTATTTATCGACTAATTGAAGAAATTTTGTTAGACATAATTATTTTTTTTCACATATTAAGGTGAGTATTAACTTCGAGTTTAGCCGCTTAAATCGCTAAAGTGAAAACTAAATCAGTAAGAAAAATTCACAAAATCATACATATTTGTTGCAAATTTTATTATAACTTGATGGGGAAAAGCCCAAAGCAAATTTTCACAAAGTTTGTATTCCTTAAAATGGATTATTAAAGAAAAGTAATCGTGAAAAATGACGTTTTATCGCCTAAACTCGAACTTAATACCCACCTTTAAAGAAAATTTCATTGTTTGAAGGAAAAAATTGGAGTTCAGTATTGCAAGAATGTTCTTTTGGTGCATTTGGGGTAAAATGTACAAATCTTTTGGCGCATTTGGGGTAAAATGTACAAATCTTAAGAAATTCTGAAGTGTTTTGTGTGAAATACGCACATTTGTGTATAACTTTTTCCCTTTGTTAAGTTCATTTTAGTGTCGTAGAGGATTCTCTTTTTAATGTACCTTAAAATTTTTCCAAGAGTGAATTTTGAACTATTACCTATAGGAAATAATAAAGACATATGACTAGCCCCTAAAATCACAAAATTTTCACGATTACTTTTCTTTAATAATTCATTTTAAGGAATACAAACTTTATGAAAATTTGCTTGGGCTATTCCCCATCAAGATATAAAGAAATCTGCAACAAATATGTATACTTTTATGCCTTTTTTACTGATTTAGTTTTCACTTTAGCGATTTTTGACCATATTAAAATAATTTTTTTTACCAATTATAAATGTCAATCTTAATCTTAGTTATGTATTTTTCCTATTAACGGCCATTTTCATGTAGCTCCGTTAGGCTTTAACTGCCAAATAACAGAAAGTAAATTGCAAATATCTTCTCTCCAGTTATCTTTAAGTGAAAAATGCTCGTCAGTTGTGTTCCTAACTGGCTATGGAATATATATGCAAGATGATAATTTCGTCCATAATACGGTTCAAAAGTTGGTTAGTTAACGGAACACTAACGGAGCTTTATGAAAATGGGGGTAATTGTTAATTGTTAAGTTTTCTGATGTTCCTTTGTAAAGTGTAAAACACTAATTTTGTTTCAATAGCGGTTTTAAGGTACTGTAAAATTATAATTCTAACCCTCCTAAAGCATTCTAGAAACAATTGGAAAGACGTATGAAATTTTGTTTTTCAGTGCTTTTTAATGGTTGTAAAAACCATCGATACACCGTATAACGATGTTATCATTTTGGGGTTGTCAAAGCGTTCGTTAAACCATCGGAAAAGCGTATAAAATATTGTTTTCATGACGCTTTGAAAACGCTGTTAAATACAATCGATACACCGTGGAATGATGTTATCATTTTGGGGTTGTAACAACGCTTTTTCCCACCGTGTATCAACCGTTCACAACGCTTTTACAACCGATGGTTTTTTTCTGACTGGGTATATATTCTGAGTCGTGATGAACGTGATGAAAGTCTATCTAGATATGTCCTTCCGTCCGGCTGTCCGTCCGCCTGTGGAAATCACGCTATCTTCGGAACGAAACAAGCTATCGACTTGGCACAAGTAACTGTTATTGATGTAGGCCATATCGGACCATGTTTACGTATATCCCCCATATAAACCGACCCCCCAGATTTGGCTTGCGGAGGCTCTAGGAGGAGCATATACCATCAGATCTGGTAGAAATTTTGTACGTGTTGTTAGTATATGGTCTCTAACATTCATGCTAAAATTGGACCATATAGGTCCATAATTATATATAGCCCCATATAAACCGATCCCCAGATTTTGTTTACGGATCCTCTTGGAGGAGCAAATTTCATCCGATCCGTTTGAAATTTGGTACGTGGTGTTAGTATATGGTCTCTAACATTCATGCTAAAATTGGTCCATATAGGTTCATAATTAAATATAGCCCCCATATAAACCGATCCCCAGATTTTGTTTGCTGATCCTCATGGAGGAGCAAATTTCAGCCGAATCGTTTGAAATTTGGTACGTGGTGTTAGTATATGGTCTCTAACATTCATGCTAAAATTGGTCCATATAGGTCCATAATTATATATAGCCCCATATAAACCGATCCCCAGATTTTGTTTGCGGATCCTCATGGAGGAGCAAATTTCGTCCGATCCGTTTGAAATTTGGAACGTGGTGTTAGTATATGGTCTCTAACATTCATGCTAAATTTGGTCCATATAGGTCCATAATGATCTCTAAATACCATGCAAAAATTGGTCCATATCGGTCCATAATAATACCGATTACCAAATTTTACTTCTTCCTGGATAAGCAATTTCATTTCATCTTGCTAAACGTTGGTACTAATCATACAAACTTTGGACCATATATGTTCATAATTGTATATAGCCCCCATATTAACCGACCCCCATATTTCACTTCTGCCTCTCTTTTACCGCGCAAAAATTCATACCGGTCTAGAATTGAATTATATAGTTTTTTTTTGCCCAATATATACCCGATATGGACGAACATCCAATTTAGAAGATGTTAAGGAGTTTCAAGATACCTTGCCATCGGCAAGTATTACCACAACCCAACCCGTATATACTTGTTTAATATTTATTTCGGATGTTGCCGTCAGTTGGGCTGTGATCGACTGGGAGTTGATGAACCTTGGCAGGGGTGTTCTCACATGTATAAAAATTCGGAGTAGGTTAGGTTAGGTTAAAGTGGCAGCCCGATTAAGATTCAGGCTCACTTAGACTATTCAGTCCATTGTGATACCACATTAACTAAATGTACCTATTACATATGGGCATTTCTAGTTTTAACCGCTGAACCTTCTCGATTATTTTTCTTCGCTGAACCAACCAGATTGTTCCAAAAACATTAGCAGACTGCTTAAGTTAACGTTTTCCAGATCCGCCAGTAATCTGAATCTATATGCACCTAAAGGGAGGCACCGTGGTGCAATGGTTAGCATGCCCGCCTTGCATACACAAGGTCGTGGGTTCGATTTCTGCTACGACCGAACACCAAAAAGTTTTTCAGCGGTGGATTATCCCACCTCAATAATGCTGGTGACATTTCTGAGGGTTTCAAAGCTTCTCTAAGTGGTTTCACTGGAATGTGGAACGCCGTTCGGACTCGGCTATAAAAAGAGGTCCCTTGCCATTGAGCTTAACATGGAATCGGGCAGCACTCAGTGATAAGAGAGAAGTTCACCACTGTGGTATGGACTGAATAGTCTAAGTGAGCCTGATACATCGGGCTGCCACATAACCTAACCTATGCTCCTAAAAGTTGCTTGCGCTTTACACAAAATGCAGGACACTTTTGCAAAATCGCCTATCAGGCAGCGACCCGTTATAGCAGATATCAGGAGTGATGTCTGACGTCTCGAGAACATTAGCATATCTAGTGTGCGGTTTAAGTTGATATGGGGCCATATTTGCTTGGTGTCGTTACAACCCTTGCAATTCTCCCATCGAACATTTGCCATCATAACAGCCTTCTCACGCAGTATGAGAAATTCGGAGTAGCAGCAGGTTTCTTGTTGGTACCAGCGGGCGAGTTCTTCGCATAGCCTGGAGTTAGATTTACGCACGTGAGTATTCAACTCACGCTCACGAAAACTCACGACGGAAAAATATTAACCTAACCTAACCAACTCACTCACGAATAGAAAATCCTTACTCACGCACGAAAAACTTTTAAATACTCGCAGTCACAACGAAATCAACTCGTAAGCGTTTTTATGTTCGTCACGACTATTTCGTGTCACTCTTCCAGAGGCTGTCGAGTTCCAAGCTATTCCAGGTCATGATGACATATTCATGGTGATATTTTATGCCCTAGGTATTGTGGCGGTTTCCCGGCCGTAGGTGTTTCTTTTTCAAAGACCATCTTTAGCGAGAAGTTCCATTCGTAGCAATGGTATCCCTCTCCGTTGTAACATTATTTTGACATTGTCTCCCACGCGCACCTTATTTGTTGTGTCCAGTGAGGTGGCATTGGCAGCTACTCCTCGAATTCATAGATATGCACCGCAAAAAGCTGTGCCGAAACTTTAGAAGCTGGTATTGGGTTTCCTTCTCACACCTGGTCACTCTCTGGTACTTAACTAATGACGTCATTAGTTAACAAACATCTTCCAGTCCTACCAATTACTGCGGAAATAATCGCCTTTCGGTGGTTATCTCATTTTCTGATCGAGACCGCGCTTACGTAAAACTTTCGTGGGTTATTCCGACACTTCTTGGGGCGGAATTTCATGCATGGCTCATAGCGTTTCCAAGCGGTTTTATTGAAAAACATACTATCGTTAAAAATTCATTTTCGACCCATGTTTAATGTTTTTAATGAGTAATGGTGCTATTACCGTTGAAATTAATCGATATAAAATTAGTTTGATGTACTATCGAATTGGGATAAGGGAATTAATATGTTCTTTTTTCGTGGATTTTCTTTAAAACGAGCATCGGAAAAAATGTTTGTTCGGCTTAAACAGTAAGTAATTAATTTAATTTTTTAAGGATAATAGTGTTAAAAACGGAATTTTAATTGAATGTATAACGTTGATTTTTCTACAATGTTTATAAAGTAGTCAAACTGAAAACTACGGATTTTAAATATAAAAAAACTAATTTCTAAGTAACAAAACAACTTATGTATTAATAACTAAAACAATTCTTATTATAACAGAATATGTTGATGTACTATAAAACAGTAATAAGAACTGTTATATCGCCTTCCATGTGTGATCAGATTGTTTTGTTTGGTTTATGTTAATAAAAGAAAATTGAACTATAATAATATCGCAAAAAATAGTGAATTTTGAACTACTACATAGAGGAAATAATAAAAGCATATGGCTAGAAGATTCTCATTTTGAAAAACCTGTAGTTTTCTGTCGATTTGAGAAATTGGGATGTTTGGTGATTTAACCCTCTAATGCCCCAGTTTTTTTGCCAGCTGATTAAATATTCAATGTTAACGACACAAAAGCAAGAAAACGAAATATATGTATATGCTGCAAAGCCTTTTGAACAGATTTTACTAAGTTTTCTTTTTATTTTATGCATTTTTTGAGGGTTAATTACAGGGTTAATTACAGGTTTTATAAATCCAATACTATTTTCAATTTCAAAAGATGAAAACACAATCGATAACACCGTATTACGATGTTATCATTTTGAGGTTGTCAATGCGTTCGCTAAACCATCGGAAAAGCATATAAAATATTGTTTTCGTACCGCTTTGGAAACGCTTGTAAATACAATCAATACACCGAAGATGGATGTTATCATTTTGGGGTTGTCAGAACGCCTTGTTCCACCTTGTACAAACCGTTCACAATGACTTGTTCGGGTCAATTCATTAAACATCCACATATAAAATTAAGCACATGAACTTTAAAACAGCAACTCGTATAACATGAAAATTAATGGGTTCATCTCAAGCTACTAACAATTTTCAAAACGATATTGGTATGGGGAATCATCGAAGATGATAACCTAATATTAAAATGTGAAATACCAACCTTGAAAAGTAATATTCCAACTGCGTTGCTAACGATTGTTTTAATTGCTCCAATGACATTGTACTATTCTCACCACCTCCACTATTGCCACTTGAATTTGATGTAACGTTATTATTATTACTACTAGCCATATTGATGTTGTTACTTCCAACTCCAACAAGATGTTGTTGCTGTGATTGTTGAGGTTGATGTTGTTGCTGCTGGTGTTGTGCTATCGCATGTTGTTGTTGGGGTGGTGGTTGTGGAACATTGGTAAGAATCACATGGTGTTGAGCATGGGCATTGTGTTGCTGTGCCGTTGCAGATGTAACTGGTGTGCCAGATATTTGATCAACAGTGACTAAGTTCGTTGCACCCGGTGGTCCAACACCCATACTCACGCCGACTGGCAACTCTTCTTGACTATAACATACGACTGTACCATCTTGGGCTATAGCGCCATTCATGACTGTATATTCGGTGTTATCAATCGTTGTTGTTGTAACTGTTGGCCCTTGGCCTGCTGCAGCAGCCATGGGGGCTTGATGAGCGTACTGTATATGGGGTTGCTGAGGATGGCTTTGCAATTGATGTGGAGGTGGTGCTTGTGGAGTGGCAGCTGCAACAGCAGCAGCGGCTGCTGCGGCCTGTACTGTTTGTAGTGTTGGTTGTTGTGTATGCCCGGCCGCCGTATGGGTAATTAGAGATTGGTGTTGGCCCGGTGCTGGAGCGACTTGTAAAGCTTGGTGATGGGGTGGTTGCGGTCCAGGGGCTGCTGCTATTAGTGGTATATGTGTTGCGGCCGGAGCTGCCAATTGCGCTGGTTGACCATATAAATTGGTAGCTAACATTGCCGTATCAACAGGAACATTTGTGTAAACGGTGGTGGCAACAGGTTGTTGTATCTTCACTGCATCCCCATTCATATAGACGTATCCTCCTGCTTTATATATACGAACAAAATAATTGATTAAAAAGTTGTAACAAAAAATTTTAGAAACTTAAGACAAAAATCTAATGATTAAAACGAATGAAAAATCAATATTCAAAAACTTTTATCCATTAAAACCTCAATGTCACTGCAAATTTATGAAGGTTTGTAGTTTTGTAGATCAACTAACAAAAAGGTCGTATTACAATCATAAAAAAAAATCCAGCAAATGGAAATTTCCCCGGACAATCAAAATCTGAGCGATCCATGAATCGGATTGTTTCACAATATTCATGCTAAAAAATACAATTACACGAAGTAGTCGTGATTCACTTTGATTTCTGTGCCAAAGACGTCTGTTACATTGATCATATTCTTTGCCCCTTACTGCGAGCTTAAGTCAAGATTTAAACAAAATCGATTTGTGAGCGTATTAATGTATCTAGGTTGAAATCATGAGTGTAAGAAGACTTCTTCGAAATGCTACTACTGGTCATGTCCGTGAAAATAAAGTTAACTTTAACTGTAACTGTTACTTCTCTACGCCATGGTAAAAACGGATATTGAAAAATTTGTTTGGGATTCCTATTATATGGCCTACAAAAAAGGGAGTACTCTTCGAGAGAAATGTGGTGTTAGTAAAGTGTTGTATATTTGCACTTTTAGTCTTGGTTATTTATATAATGAAAGTGTGATCGGTTGTTAATGTATCAGCAGACACTCGAACAAATGATTTTAATAAAATCGACTAATCCATCTTTAAGGAAAAAGTCGAATTTGTTAAAAATTCACTCAAAAATTTATATGTATTCATAAACCATTTTTGGAATTTAAATTTTATTGAAGCATTTTATTTATTTATTTATTCAAGGGTTTTGTATGGGCTCCTACACTGTGTGGTTATATAGGTTAGGTTAGGTTAAAGTGGCAGCCCGATTAAGATTCAGGCTCACTTAGACTATTCAGTCCATTGTGATACCACATTAACTAAAAGTACCTATTACATATGGGCACTTCTAGTTTTAACCGCTGAACCTTCTTGATTATTTTTCTTTGTTGAACCAACCAGATTGTTCCAAAAACATTAGCAGACTGCTTAAGTTAACGTTTTCCAGATCCGCCAGTAATCTGAAGCTATATGCTCCTAAAAGTTGCTTGCGCTTTACACAAAATGCAGGACACTCACACAAGAGGTGTTTAATTGATTCTTTTTCCTCCGCATCATGACAGCTCATACAATAGTCATTATACTTCGCGCCAATAGTTTTTGCAAAATCGCCTATCAGGCAGCGACCCGTTATAGCAGATATCAGGAGTGATATCTGACGTCTCGAGAACATTAGCATATCTAGTGTGCGGTTTAAGTTGAAATGGGGCCATATTTGCTTGGTGTCGTTACAACCCTTGCAATTCTCCCATCGAACATTTGCCATCCTAACAGCCTTCTCACGCAGCATGAGCTTGCAGGTAGCTAGGGGCATACCAACAAATTCCAGTTCACCTGGAATATGTAAGGTAGTCCCTAGCCTTGCCAACTCATCCGCTTCGCAGTTCCCCGGTATGTTCCTATGGCCAGGCACCCATATTAGGTGAATATTGTACTGCTCAGCCATCTCATTGAGAGATTTGCGGCAGTCGATGGCCGTTTTCGAGTTGAGGAACACAGAGTCCAAGGATTTTATTGCAGGTTGACTGTCTGAGTATATATTAATGCCAATATTTGTTGGAACATTACTTCTCAGCCAATTCGCCACCTCTCTTATTGCTAATATTTCAGCCTGAAAACACTACAGTGATTAGGTAATCTTTTCGCTATTCGAATTTCCAGATCTTTAGAATATACTCCGAACCCCACTTGTCCATTCAATTTGGAGCCATCAGTATAGAAATCTATATATCTTTTATTCCCCGGGGTCTGTGTACACCACGCCTCACTGTTGGGAATTAGAGTTTCAAACTTTTTGTCGAAAAGTGGTTTTGCCAGGGTATAATCCACTACGTTAGGCACATCTGGCATTATTTTGAGGACCGAACTATGACCGTACATTTTTTCCGACCACAGCGATAGCTCGCGCAACCGCACAGCCGTTGTTGCAGCTGACTGTTTGGCCAAAATGTCTAAAGACAATAGATGTAGCATGACATTAAGGGAGTCTGTTCCTGTCTTACTAAATGCGCCTGAGATACATAAGCTCGCCATACGCTGAACTTTATCTAAACAAGTCGGTTTCTCAAGTGCCGGCCACCAGACTACAACACCATATAGCATTATAGGTCGAACTACTGCAGTGTATAGCCAATGCACAATTTTTGGTTTTAGTCCCCACTTTTTCCCTATTGCCTTTTTGCACGAGTACAAAGCTACCGTGGCTTTTCTCGCCCTCTCTTCAATATTAAGCCTAAAATTCAGCTTCCTGTCCAAAATAACGCCAAGGTATTTTGCACACTCACCAAAGGGAATTTCAGTACCCCCTAAGGAAATGGGCCTAACCGTGGGAGTTTTACGATCTTTGCAGTACATGACTAGTTCTGTCTTTGCTGGATTTACACCAAGACCATTATCTTTCGCCCATTTCTCAGTCATCCGGAGAGCTCTCTGTATAATATCTCTGATTGTGGATGGGAATTTTCCCCTGACTGCTAGCGCCACATCATCTGCGTATGCCACCACTTTTATCCTTTCTTTTTCTAGGGAAACCAGAAGGTTGTTTATAGCAACATTCCAAAGAAGAGGTGATAGAACTCCTCCTTGTGGAGTGCCTCTGTTCACATACCTTTGTATGTTTGCTTGCCCTAGTGTGGCTGAAATACGTCTCTTTATTAGAAGTTCGTCTAACAGCCTAAGTATACCTGGATCAACATTCAGAGTTGTCAGTCCATTTAATATCGAGCTCGGATGGACATTATTGAACGCCCCTTCGATGTCTAGAAACGCCACGATTGTGTATTCTTTGACAGATAGTGAGCTTTCAATAAAGCTGACTAGTTCGTGCAATGCGGTCTCAGTAGACCTGCCCTTCGAGTATGCATGCTGTCGTTTCGAGAGCAAACTTGAATCCACGCTAGTTCTAAGATACATGTCTATCATCCTCTCCAGGGTCTAAGTAGGAATGAGGATAAGCTGATTGGTCGGAAATCCTTCGCACTCGAGTGAGAGGCTTTTCCTGCTTTAGGTATGAAGACGACTTTTGTTTCCCTCCACTTTTCTGGAATATATGCTAAGTTTACACATCGTTTATATATCACCGTCAACCAGGGGATAACTCTTTCAGCCACTGCCTGTAACTCCGCCGGAGTAATTCCATCAGGTCCGGGGGATTTGAATGGTCCAAAGCTATTTAAAGCCCATTTTATTCTAGATTCCGACACAATTTCCTCGATAGGAAATGATCGCTGAGCCTCTGTTACACCGCCGGAACATGGTTCAACCGTCTGATTTCCAGGGAAGTGTGTGTCCAAAAGTACCTCCAACGTCTCCTCACTGGACGTTGTCCAATTTCCCTCCGATGTTTTAATGAAACCTGGAGCGGTGTTAGTGGATGCTAGTACCTTCCGTAGTCTGGAAGCCTCTGACGTATTCTCAATACTGCTACAGTAATCATCCCAAGAGTTTTTTTGAGACCTTCTCAGTTCTCGTTTATATTCTCTCAGATTCATCTTGTAAGTGTCCCAATCCTCCGGAGCTCTTGTGGACTTTGCTTTGTTAAAGAGCTTCCTGCAGGATTTCCTCATATTACTTAACTCCGTAGTCCACCATGGCGGTCGATTTTTTCCCCTTGGCTTTCCTCTAGGGCAAGCAGCTTTCAGTGAAATGTTGAAGGCCTTAGTAATCCGCTCCACTGCGTGTTCGATATCTTGCACAGTGCTCATATTTGTCTCCGGCATTTCCGGTATCATCGAATTGAACGATTCCCTATACCTATTCCAATCAGCTTTCCTAACATTAGGCGGAAATATGGTATTTGAAGTACGAACAGCCAATCTGAAACTGATGTAGCGATGATCTGAGAAGCTATGTTCCCTCAAAACTTGCCACTCAGATATCTTATCATTCAGTTCCGGAGAGGTCAACGTTACGTCCAAAACCTCTTGTCTGTTCCTGGTGACGAAGGTTGGTGCATCTCCCTTATTGCAAACTACCAGGTTAGTACGCAAAATAAACTCTATTAGCGACTCTCCCCTTGCATTAGTATCACTACTTCCCCAAATACTATGATGTGCATTTGCATCGCATCCCATAATGAGTTTTGTCTTTGTTTTTAGTGACTCCTCAACTAAGGTCTTAACGGCACAGGGTGGCATCTCCCTATCATGCCCCATGTAGACCGAAGATACCCAATATTTGCATGTGGATATCTCTAGACTGGCTACGACAGTGTCTGCATTGCTCAATGAAGGAAGCAGAAACAAGTTTAGTTCGTTTTTAGCAATTATACATGCTCGATTTATATCGGTTCCGGTATTATGCAAAAGTTTGAAACCCGGAGTGCTTAATTCACAGATCTTGTTCTTATATATGTATGGTTCTTGAATAAGAACTATATCTATGTCTCCTTTCATCAGGAGAACTTTTAAGGCAGCACAAGCGGCCTTACAATGGTGAAGATTTATCTGGAGGAACCGTAGAACCATCCAAATTTTCAACCACCGTCACATCAGCCGCTTCAATTGAGTCATCAAGGGCTTCCTCTTCACAGATCTCGGTGACTCTCGCAACAATCCGCGGTTCAGTTTTGGTGAGGTTTGAGCCTGTAGAAACTTCCCGCATATGATTTTCGCCATAGTCTGCAGGTTTTATGTCTCCTTCGGCTTCGCTAGAAGATTTTTCCACTGCTGACTCTACCGGAGGCTTGTCCGTTTCGGAATCCTTTGGCTGATCGCTTTTGTATACCTTCATATGGATATCATGAAAGCCATAACTTACGCGTCCTTGGGTCTGGGCTAGATGTGGCAGCGACTCTATGTTTAATATAAATACCGCATGCCGTCTTGGTCCATCCACCTCATCCAAACGACCAACCTTCCAATCGGCGGTTGGAAGATCTGGGTTACATTCTTTTAGTCTCTCTAGTATTGACTCAGGATCAGGAGGGTTTGCCGGTATCCATGCATGTGCTCTAGGTTTAGCCGGTATGTCTTTTTTTATCGACTAACTCCAAAGCGGCTCCTTCCCAAACTTCACCAATTAGCATCAATGCAGCTTTAAAGCAATCCATAGACCTCTGGTCTGCAAAAGCTATTAACTTATATCGTCCTTGATACCATCCAGCATCTTGCCGTCGAGGACTTGGTCCGGGAAACTTTTTTCGCACCTCTGAGTAGACACCAGACATCGCGTTCTCAATTTCCCCCCATTTTTGCCTTGGAATCATACCGTCCAATGCTCCTTTATTAATAATAGCCATCACAAGGCTGTCTTTTGCAACTGAGGCAAACGATCTTTGATCCCGTTTAGAGGATGGTAGCTCATCCGGTGATCGTTCCCTTTTTCCAGCTTCAAGAATTCCTTGAGCCCATTTTAATGAATCGCTTTGCTTAGCCGACAACGTGCTTGGGTCGACTGATCCTAATTTCTTTAGGATAAACAAAGCATTTCTTCGTTCCTTGAATCTCTTTCGAGAGGGATTGCCTCCTTTTGATGTCGTCACCTTAGAAAAGGTTCGACTTGCCAAAGTGTCACCGCCAGTCGACCCGTCTACAGGTCGACTAATTGGGCCTGACTCTTGGTCGATGCCCAAATTTATAACTTCAGTCGTTACCCGTCCACTGGGCCCTGAAGTTAGCAACGCACTTTGAATTTCGCTGCATGGTGGTTTATTATTTCCACCACACGTGAAATTCGTAATAAGTACTTATTACGATGAAATACTCCGCTATTAAAAAACACGTCCGTTCAGTTCGACGGTTGAAGAACAAATTTATATAGATATTTGAAGTTTTGTTATGTTGCAGGTTTTTTGGTCTATTTATTGACTTTTTTATTACTTAGTATACTTATAAAAGGAAATGAAAGCCAACATTTTCAGCTTTTGAAAATGTCCAAAAGTTGAGTAGTAAACTTTTTGATTCTCATTAGAATGCCTAATTTGTAGTTCAAATGGTGACATAATGACTACAGAGCCTGAACTACAAGGATGCTACCATGATGATGCAGATTGTTAGATATAGCGACATCCTGTTATTTTTGGCTCACTTTTCACTACCCAGTCCACTGTGATACCACAAGTGGTGAACTTCTCTATTTTTCAATAAGTGCTGTCCAATTCTTTCTTTATTAAAAGTAAGATTGAAAGCCTTAAAAGCCGATTACAATTCAATGTTTAGCTCAAAGACAAGGACCTCCTAGTTACAGCTCAGTCAGAACTGCGTTTCACACTACGTTAAAACCGCTTAGAGGAACTCAGAAATATCACCAATTGCTCGAAAATGGCTTCATACCCAAGTCGCCAATTGTTTTTTTCCAAATTGTCCATGATACATATGTATCATGATTTTTAAAATCACAATATGTTCATTGTATTCATGGCCATGGATTCCTCGAAGTTGAGGAAGTTAATCGTCTTATGTCATTTTTTCTTTTTATTCAGCTGATGAAATTATTCACGCCTAAAGGCTTTGACTTGAAGGGTTAAGAAATTGTTCACAACCACTGGATAACATCTTTTGAACCATTTACTGACAAAATCATAGATGGAGGGTATATGAGATACTGATTTGAAGCCCCCGGAACTGATGGTGTATATGCAGATGGCTGACATCCCGTTCTATTTGAGGCTCACTCCGAGTATTCAGTCCATCACGGTACCACATCACCTAATACATATAGGATTTCCTGGCTTTTGACGTTAAACCTACCCAATTATTTGCTTCTATTGAAGCAAACCGATTCTGACAAAATATACTATGGGACATTACGAAGACAAACAATGGACTTGATTGTCTCATTTTCAGTAAAAACAGGCAGCACATCTACCTATTCCATATACTACTACTTAGTTGGATATAAATATTGGATTAACTGATGAGGGCGTTTTGATTTCTGTGAAAATATGGACAATTGT
Organism: Haematobia irritans; assembly: GCF_050003625.1. Classification (NCBI taxonomy): domain Eukaryota; kingdom Metazoa; phylum Arthropoda; class Insecta; order Diptera; family Muscidae; genus Haematobia; species Haematobia irritans. The sequence goes on from NC_134400.1 coordinate 108,907,615, forward strand.
TACAGTCGTTTTTCTATCGTTTTCATTCCACCCAAATAATCGTTCTATTCTAAAGATGTTGCAAATTCAAAAGCTATGCCAAAGTCCTTTATATTATTGCAAACAATTTCGAAAATGTTGTATTTTTATTTTTATTTCTTCTAATCTTTCATTGCCACCGTGGTGCAATGATTAACATGCCCGCCTTGCATACAAATTGTCATGCGATCAATCTCAATTTCGACCAAGCGCCAAAAAGTTTTCAGCGGTGGATTATCCCGCTCTCTGTAATGCTGGAAACATTTCCAAGTGTTTCAAAGCATTTCTATGGTAAGTGGTTTCACAATAAGGTGAAAAGTCGGACTCGGCTATAAAAAGTTCACCACTTAATTATCACAATGGATTTAAAACACATTTTTTTAATATTATTACAATTTAAATACGAACTTATTGGAGGACATCAATATCTATTTTTATCTCTAAAATAGTTATTGAATCAGGAAAAGTTGGTGTGATTTTATGTGGGTTATTTTATTTTTTAGTTGTTGTTGTTGTAACAGTTTTTAATGTAATTTCATCTAATTTGTTCAATGCTTTGGTACTTCAGCTGGTGTCCAGATCTAGGAACTCTGCGACAAGGGTGGGGTGCGTCCAGAGTGATCTGGTGGTGAGTCGGGTAGGTTTAGCTGGGCAAGCAAAAAGGTGACGAGTGTCATGTGGCCCTTTGTTAGAAATGCGACACACTTCAGCTACGCCGCTATCAATCAATGATAAGTAGGAATTGAGACAGCTGCACTTGCCCGATCTTAATTGGGCTAAAACCACCCTAGTCTGTCGTGGGAGGTCTCTTTCCCCCGGTGCTATGGGCTGTGGCCGGACTCCGAGAACAGCTTGTAGCTTCTCACCGCTTCAGCTACAGTATCCTCATGAATTCTGTTCATACCTGTCTGATATGCTGCCTTATCTAGAGGCTCACTTTTGTAACGCTGGATCTCGCGCTCTAGAAGGTCAAGATCAACCCTTACATTCCTGGGTGGAGGTTGCCTATCAAGATGGCGATTTGGATGACAAGTTCGATAGCAACCCAAGAGGTACTGCTTTGATCCAGGAGTGTACTGCGGAGGCATCCTGTTGCAGTTCTAAGGGCAGCGTTCTGACAGATCTGGATGTTATTCCACTGCGTGTCGCTTGTTTGAGGTATCTACACTGGCGCTGCATAGTTTACCACTGACCGGCCAATTGCCTTATAAGTAGTCAGCAAGGTTTCTTTATCCGCACCCCAAGTGCTGCCGGCAAGTGACTTGAGGACCTTGTTTCTACCGCAGAGCTTGTTACAAATTGCAGTGGCATGGGCAGACGACTTAAACAGGCTGTCGAATGTGACCCCGAGTATCTTGGGGTAGTTTACTGTCGGAATTACTTCCGCCGTCCATGTAGTAAATATCTAGCAATGAAAAAACTGGTAAGATCAGCAATGTAGGCGTTTAAACGATCGCATATTTCATCAACAATGGGCCCGGATGCCATGATTGTACAGTCATCCGCATATGATACAATCTAGTTTGTTGTTGGTTGGGGAACCAATACTTAAGTTATCACCAGTTAATTTATGTATATAAAATATATATTTCATACAAATTGTATATAACTTACGGTACGGTCAAACTGGGTAATATTTGTGACAGTGGGCTTTTGTATTATAATTTATGAAATGAAATGAAAAAAACATACCTAGTAAAATATATAAACTTCAAAATTACTTATTTTAATAATGTAATAGGGAAAATATGAATAAGAAGTTCACCACTGTGGTATCCCAATGGACTGAATATTCTAAGTGAGTCTGAAATATCGGGCTGTCACTATTCCTAGCCTAATAGGAAAAATTTCGACGCGAAAAACAAATATAGAACCGGCCTTAAAGTAGAGCCCAATATTTTACGTCATTTAAAGTCAGAATGCTATTTGCAAAAACATATTTAACTCCTACACAAACTTACAAACTCTCTACTACCTTCAACAATATACAGTGCTATTCAAAACACTTGCAACCACACCGCCTGTGGGAATTAACGACAAAGCCTTTTTGACAATTTTTAAAATTATTTAAAAATAAGAGTTTTCCACCTGTTCAAAACATTGCAACTAATCTTAAGTGTCCCATATATTTAAAATTTTATAATTAGTTTTTGTAATTTTTGATGATAAATGTTGATAGTTGATACTGTAGCCATGTCGTTTGATTACTTCTGCGCAACTTGTTGCCATTGGTTAGGATTAAATGGTCATTGATATCCTATGTTTCAGGTTCAAATAGATATCATAAACTTTTTGCAAATTTATTTAATACCAATTATTCATTTGCAATTTTCCAAAGGTTATTTTATGACTTTTACATTAGGCGACTGAACAGGCAAGTCAAGCACCCGCAATTTTTGGTCGGAAATCCACTGTTTTATTACCTTACGTTTGTGCTCGAGGTCATGAATACGCTGAATAATCCATGCAGAAGGAATTTCCCGATATGCTTACGGCAATATCACATGGGAGAAATGTTTTTGTAGACTTCCAACAGCATAATACCCTTGACTCTATGAATCGGGCCAATAAATTGTCCAGGAAAACACCCTCAGACCATAATATTGCCCTCACCATTATTAACGGAACTTTTTGTATTTATTCGATTAAAACTTTCCTTCCTTACCTTCGTACTAAACTTCTACCAACCGAACCATACAAGTTAAATTTTGATTGGTAGGAAAATATAATAAATTTCCCCTGTTCCTCAGCCCATTTACAGTATTTTTGTGAAAATTGAAGGTGCTCTAACCCATTTTTCTTGGAAATAAGTGATTTTTGACATTTTTCTATAATCGCACTCCGACTCCTAAAGCTCTATCCAGTCGAATTCAATTTTTTACTCCTTTAGATAATATTTGAGTCAATTGTTGCATAGTTCATTTGATCATATGATCTTCTTTTCGGGAGCCACCGTGGTGCAATGGTTAGCATGCCCGCCTTGCATACACAAGATCATGGGTTCGATTCCTGCTTCGACGGAACACCAAAAAGTTTTTCAGCGTTGGATTATCCCACCTCAGTAATGCTGGTGACATTTCTGAGTGTTTCAAAGCTTCTCTAAGTGGTTTCACTGCAATGTGGAACGCCGTTCGGACTCGGCTATAAAAAGGAGGTCCATTGTCATTGAGCTTAACATGGAATCGGGCAGCACTTAGTAATAAGAGAGAAGTTCACCAATGTGGTATCACAATGGACTGAATAGTGTAAGTGAGCCTGATACATCGGACTGCCACTTAACCTAACCTAACCTAATCTTCTTTTCGCGTAGTCTTAGGTTTTGTTCCACCTCAGAGCACAGTTTTGGTGCATCCTCAGTTTATAACTCGATACGCAGTTGATTTGTGGACATTGTACTCTTCCGAAATTCATTTTTGTGATACCCGAACTTTAAAATCATCGCTATTTCGCTTTTTGATATCTTAATTACACTTATTGCTGGTCGTTTTAACGAATTATTCAGTTTATGGCCAAATTAGGTAATGAACTAAGCCATATTCCTACAATGTCCGTTTTGTACGCTTAATGTATCCTTTTATGGGGCCTTATAACAATTTCAGGTAAAAATATAAAAAATAATGCCATTAAAGAAGAAAATAACAACGGGTGTAGGTAGTTGCAAATGTTTTGAACAGGTGGAATCATACGATTATTTACCTTTCGGGAAATATCAATATTTTATAACAGCCCATTCCTTTACCCAATAGGAATTTGATAATACCACTCCATAAAGATTATTTTTGAAGCGAAAGCTAAACTATGACACTCTTATTATGGGATAGATTAAGTTCATGGTAGGGCTAGTTGCAAATGTTTTGAACAGCACTGTATGTTTATGGACTCAGAAAGATTCGATAGAATTGGCGTGTATGCGAACCAAATATTAAACATACCGTTAACATAACATATACATACAGTGATTCACACGTCTAACCGGACGCGTGCAACTTCAAATTAAAATGTACGAGATATTTGGAAAAATAGAGATAATTTATTATTATTATACACAATCTCAATATTAACGAGCACGTTTGGCACGCAATTGGCATTCCAATGTACAGGAGCTCAAGTCATATATTTTGGAAGCATGGATCAATATGGATCCTCAAATTTGCAAAAATCTTGTGTCTTCAATACCAAAGAGACTAGAAGCTGTAATATCTGCTAAAGGATATGCGACAAAATATGAATAATAATACGCTGTTTGAATAATCCAGTTAGATGTGTGGAATGAATTTCATATGTTTTGTTACATTTTTTAAATGTATATATTAAGAGTGGCCGTTTTGTGTCTTTTTGCTTTATAATAGAATAATAAACAAAATTTCCTTTATTATTTTGGTGTATCATTTGAACCATAAATCTATATTTTTCACAGAGATTTGATAAAATTAAACCTAAGGCCAAACATTTTTCCAGAACCATTTTCCAAATATCTGGATACGGGTTTTGGAAAATAATCCTACCATGATGTTATATATCCAATATGAGCTAATTACTAATTAATGAATGAATAAATAAATAAATAAATAAAAATGTTTGCTGGTTTCGCTGTGGCGACGGATTTTTTTTTTTTTGATTTCTGTTTTGCCTAGTGTGACCAAAGTATAACTTTTGTAGCGTCCGGTTAGACGTGTGAGTCACTGTATATAAGAACCGAGCTACTTTTATAAAAGGACAACCTTCTCTAAATCAAGGAGATGTAGAAATATAAAGCAACAATTTCAGGAGTCAAATATAGGAAAGGCAATTCTATGTTCTATCCGTCTCTGGAATCAATTACCAAACGATATTCAAACTGTTGCCAATACAGCTAAATTTAAAACTTGTTAAAAAAAAAACTTCTTACAAAACTCTTCGTAGATTTAGATACTTATTATAAAAATTATACTAGTGTTAAAAACTATATAATATTTTTATGTTATAAAATTAAAATTAGTATTGAATAAATTAAATGTACTAGCAACAAATACACAAAACGCACATTTTCCTAGTACTATTTGATCTCAATAAATAAATAAAAATAAATTAAGGGGATTGAAAATAGAATTAAAGCAAAACTCAAATTTGTGAACATTTTAAGGGCGTTTTCGTTTCGCAAATAAAATTGTTGCCTTAGTGAACACTACTCTTTCCCTTATTGCATTTTCGCCTAAATGATAGTGTCATTGCAAAGTTAATTAGTAATATTGTGAGGAATTCAGGCCCCAAAATCTATAACAGTGTCCTTCATAGTTTGCAATCAATTTCGAGAATATTGCACATATTTTCCCAATCGAAATCATAAGATACCATAGTCATTTCACGTGACTAAATATATCGTCATTGTTCGCTGGGAGTGCGTTATAATCATGTTTGACTGTAATAAGTACTTCTGTGTCCATACTTTTTCTATGGTTCTCTTTGCACTCGCCCTCAACATTACCGATATCTACAAAAAGGCCATATTGATTCCATTTCGATAGATATATTTAATATGGGTTGATATATTCTAATTAGATATTGAAACTGGACGGAGTATTGCGGAAAATATGTCGCATCATCGAATTTTGTTCAATTCTAAGGAATTCCAAAACTAAAAAGTTTCCTAAATAATATGCTACACATTCAGCATGAAAATATTCGGTAGAAATAAAAACAACAAAAAATCGAATCGACAATAAAGAAGGAATACAAAATTCACCTTTATTATCACTATTCCAAAGGACCTAAGCACATAGATAACTGGCAAAAAGATTTATTCGCCGAAGATATGTGGCAAAGAAATGTAAAACGAAGAAAGAAATGAAACAAGGAAACCAAAAAAAAAATGTAACCAAACACATGTTTTTCTCTTCCCACTTGGTGCAAGGAAAATAAGTCGATATTACACAATAATTATGATACAAATTTCCATTTACAATAAAAAGAAAAACAAAACAAATTTGCACATATGAAAAAGAAAGAATACTACAAGGAGCATATGAAAGTTATTTACGAACCCAAAAAATAATCCATTTTGAGTCGATGTGTAGTAGATTCACTCGAAGGAAGAAAATCTTTAGAAAATTTCCTATTTGTTAGTTGTTGTTCGCTATGACGACGACGCTATTTCCCTCTTAGTACTGAGGAGCGGTCATTGGAGAAATATTTGCAACAATGATGATGTTGTAGTTGTTGTGAATAGCGATGATATTTTCGTAGCTTTTTAGGTGGAGCTTTTCTTGTTTTCACTTTATTTTAGATCTATTTCTTTTGCTGCTGATACTGCTGCACTGCACCTTCTCTCCTCACACTCCACCAACACAACTTGTTCGTCGTGTGAGTGTTTTGTGTGGCAAAATAGCAAAAGTGGTTAAGAAAATATGCCAGTGCCTCTGTTGTCCGTCCAGCTGGCGACTAAATAGCTTCTGCCGCTTCGCTTGTTGTTGTTTTTGGCTCGCCGATTTCTTTAGATTTTGATGCTACTTGGCGAACGACGAACAACACGGGTGTACGTACGATCGACGTACGTACGTACCCTTAGAGAAAAAAATTTAAGCCTTTTTTTTACCGTTTTTTCCTCTTGTAGTGTTTTGGAAAGTTCAACCGAAAACGGAAATCATTGCTGTGATTTTCCACACGGAGTTTTAATGTTCCGCGATTTCTTTCCACAAAGAAATATATTTGCAATATTTCGGTCAGTACTTATTTAATTTCCATATTTCTGCTTGCGTTAGACTTTTTATTCGGTATTTTGTGCACTGTATTCTTTAGTATTCTTCTTTTGTGCTCTTCGCCGTTGTCGTCGTTTTCGCTTGTGTGTAAATGTCAAAACCGAAATACAAATTTGCTATTATCCCACTTCCTTTCTTCGACGAGCTACTGCCCAATGACTATTGTAATTTGTCTGATAGGTTTCTTCTCCTTTTTTTCTTAATGTCGGGCTCCACTAATTTTTTCTTTAATGGATTTCTTTCGTATTTTACGCCACTACACATACAACATATGTATCTGAGATGGTTTTAATTTTTCAATCACTTCTTGTTGTTGTGGAATTGTGTGGAATATTTTTCTAATTTGCAAATTCACCACCACCTTTTTCACAAATATTTTTTCTTTCCTAACACAAACGTACAAACAATTCACACAGATATTTTATTCTTGAATTTAAATGGTTTTTAAGCTTGAAAATCGTAGCTATTCACTTTTAATCTTGAAACCACTTTTCAGATTAATGTGATACATAATATTTTATTAATTTTCACCATGAATTTCCCGAAAAGTACTTTTTTCTTTGACCATTGAATAAGTCGACGTCGTCACCGTTTAACTTTCGCCCCGTTTTTACAATTGTCAATTATTCTCATCCGTACCGTTCATATCAGTGATGCCAACGTTTAATTTGAAATAGTCGCAGCATAGAAGTACCAGTGTGGATACGGAGCGTTTTTATTTTTCAAGACGATGAAAGGTGTCAACTTGCAAACAATTGGCCACAGCGGTGTTTCTTAAAGAAGCATAATTCTATATATTTTGCAAGTATATTTTGTCACTATTTTCAAAATATAAGAAAGATACTTGTTATCGTCAATCGAATATTGAGATTCATTATGCGGAATCAAACTACGGATTACGTGCCTTGTCTTGCTATAGAATTACTTCCGAAAACTGGATATAGTACCCACCTTTCTATATATATTAATCTTGATATTACAAACTCGTTCTGTTAATAACAGAGAGGAAATACAGAACACCAAGAGCTGATACTATCAAACAGTCAGACCAGGACTGCCAATTTTGCCGATTTATCGGCATTTTTACGATTTTTTACTGAAAAAATAGCAAATGCCAATTTTCCGATTTTTTACCCAAAAATAACGATATTACCTACGTTCAAAAATCATGAATAGAAGCCGTTAGTTTATACGTATAGAGCCTGCAAAATAGTTGCGAGATAGGGAATTGCACGTTTTTGCTAGAAATGTCATACATGTAGGAGCTACATATCTTTGGTTGCCACTCGTGCCAAAAATAATCTACCAAATTTGGAAGAAATTTTTACCAAAAATCTACCAAATTAAAAAATATATTTTTTTTAATTGTTGATCAAATTTCTCTGGATAGTATATACCAAAATATTGTTTTATTCGAAATGTTTTTATTGAAATTTTTATATCGAATTTTAAAAAAGTTTTATTAAAATTTTGTTTCTACAGAAAATTTTGTCAAATTTTACTTCTATAGATAATTTTGTCAAATTTTTATTTCTATAGAAAATTTTGTCAAAATTTTATTTCTATAGATAATTTTGTCAAATTTTTATTTCTATAGAAAGTTTTGTCAAAATTTTATTTCTATAGAATATTTTGTCAAAATTGTATTTCTATAGAAATTTTATTTCAAAATTTTATTTCTATAGAAAATGTTGTCAAAATTTTATTTCTACAGAAAATTTTATCAACATTTTATTTCGGTAGAAAACTTTCTCAAAACTTATACCTGTAGAACATTTTTGCACATTTTTATTTCTATGGAACATTCATGGAAAAATTTATTTCTATATAACATTTTTGGCAATTTTTTTCTATAGTAAATTCTTGCACAATTTTATTTCTATGACAATTTTTGCAAAATATTTCTATAGAAGATTTTGTTAAAATTTTCTTTATATAGAAAATTGTATCTCTTAGTTAGAGAGTCAATCAATAAGAGTTTTATGATCAAATTTTGGAAAATCGTTGCCCTATTATATACGTAAATATTAAAGATCTCTATTTTTTTTTAATAAAATCTTAAATCTAATCATATAAGCGTTTGTTTTTTTTTTATTTTATTTTTATGCAAAACTGAATTCATTATGCTTTTGTTGTTGAAATGGTAACTGTGCATTTCAACAACATGTTCATTTTCTGTTCTTTATATGAAATAAATAATTTTGTTTTTAACCAAAAATTAGTTTATTTACATTTCAGATTTTTTTGACGATTTTTAAAATAGAAGTGACGATTATGACGATTTTTTCGGAAATTTTATTGGCAGCCCTGAGTCAGACACATTCGTTTAGAGTTGCCCCAAAAAGACAAAAAGGTTGTAATTAATTACATGGGTAGAATTAATAATGCTTAGTTGTAATTATTCATGTCAAATTCAGCTGCTCGTGTTGGATGGTTGCTTGTGATGCAATAAAAACTTGAATTCAAATATCTTATACTTCTACCTTATAAGTGCGCACTAGGGCTGTCATTCGGGATGATTTTTATAAATCCCAGGATTCATGATTTCAAAATATAGAGTCCCGGCATCCCGGGATTTTTTTCGGGATCCCGAAATTTTCGGGATTAGATTATTATCTTAAGTGATAATAATCTACAATTGTTGTAAATTAAGCCAAATCAATTTAATTCAATTTTATTAACAAAAGAACATAAGAGCAAATTAAAAAGCCATTTCAAATTGGTTTCACATTTAACGAACACAGTCCAACTGAACAACATGAAGAAAAACAAAAAATTATGATAAAAATAAATTAAAAAGCAATTTCATATCGCTATCTTACTCAGCAAAAAATTTAAGAATATTGATTAGATTAGGTATGTTTTCGTACTCTTGCGTTAATCCTTTGGCACTTCTTCGTTTTAAGTAACTTTTTACAAATATCAAGGCATCCAAATTTTTTTTCAGATAAACGCGAGCTTGTCATATTGTTGACGGACTTTTTATAATTGCTTTTTATTTCATGTGGCAAGAATTCCATTTCACATGTTACTTCGATTTTTGATGAAATTGTGATTTTATAATATAGCTCATGTATACCCTGCCAACATTTTTTGAATTTGACGGCGCTTCTCAGAATCCCCACCACGTCGAAAACAGTCGTATACGATATCCAAAACTCTTCGCAAAAGCGACATCACTATTGAGAAGTTGTACCACGCTAAGTTACTACAAAAAAGTATCGCATGAGTGCAATTATTAGGTGCCTTTTTAGATCAATTTAGAACGACGCCAATTCAAAATAAAAATTCCCTGGATTCGGCACTAATCCCGTCCCGAAAATTCCGAGATTTCGGGACGGGATTTATCCCGGATGACAGCCCTAGCTGTTTGAGATGCACAACAACCCCGAAGTGGTATTAACTAAATGTAAACAATTTGAAAATTAATAATAGGGCTGTTTTCTTTAGCAAGGGATACCCTATGCATGGACTGAAAGAAAACACAGTACTCGTTTATCCAGGACATCTCCAAAAAAATATGCAACACTGTCATCAGCTGTTTAAAAACAATCACATAAAACAAGTGAAATCTTGCATTTTTAATGTATGAAATGCTTCAACTAGTAATAAATATTTACTGCTGCGATTATTTATGACACTGTACCACTTTGAATTTCTTGTTTTTCGATAAATTAGTCACAATAAAGTGCTATTGTGAATCGAAGAAGCGTCACTTTATCAAAATACAATCTGGCAACATCGGCGCGAGTTGCACTGGTGAGATGTTCTGGATAGAACACCAGTGCAACGATCGTTGCGAAACATACGATTCAAATTTGCCATTATGCGATGCAATATTAGGCCTGTTTTCATTCGTATGAACTATGGGAGCAACTGCAGTTTATGGGCCCCTCATCGATTTGCTTGAAATTAATATATGTTATGTAACTTAGTATGCTGATTCTAACAAGGTAAAATTTTTGTCCCGGAAATACCCGGGTCTTGAGATATAGCCTTCCAAAGGGTCAGCAAAAAATTGATATATCTCCTTTGTTTTTTTGTTTGGTCCAATCTAAACAAACTTGGTGTCATATGAAAGCTTATTTTATGCACTTTTATACGCAAAATATATTTTTTATATATATTTAATTTAGTTTGGGAGACATAAATAAAAATAAGAAATTTTTACCCTAATTTTTTGTTATTTTCGTTATATCTCAAAAAGTCTTCGATTACACCATAGTTTTTTATACGCAGTTTGCCTAAACTCTGGCCTTTCGTTTGATGTAAATATAACATATCTTTATAGGTCAACTCTTAATAAAGTTATTGAGCTTTTATTCTGAGTAGGAACAAAAAAAATGATTATTACTGAAATATTTACCCTTTGGACTCTGTCCATAGGAGAAAGTCTTAAACCCCGGCCGAAGGCCGGCTACTTTTCCCCCCTTGGGATTGCGTTAGCCCACTTTGGACTCTATCCATAGGAGAAAGTCTTAAACTCCGGCCGAAGGCCGGCTACTTTTCCCCCTTTAAGATTGCGTTAGCCCACTTTGGACTCTGTCCATAGGAGATTGGGAGCCACCGTGGTGCAATGGTTAGCATGCCCGCCTTGCATACACAAGGTCGTGGGTTCGATTCCTGCTTCGACCGAACACTAAAAAGTTTTTCAGCGGTGGATTATCCCACCTCAGTAATGCTGGTGACATTTCTGAGGGTTTCAAAGCTTCTCTAAGTGGTTCCACTGCAATGTGGAACGCCGTTCGGACTCGGCTATAAAAAGGAGGTCCCTTGTCATTGAGCTTAACATGGAATCGGGCAGCACTCAGTGATAAGAGAGAAGTTCACCAATGTGGTATCACAATGGACTGAATAGTCTAAGTGAGCCTGATACTTCGGGCTGCCACCTAACCTAACCTAACCTAACCTACCCGGAACATCTCATCAGTGGAAATTTTCAAATGACGTTTATTTGATTCACAATAGCTGTTTATTGTGATTAATTTGTGCAATAATACGAAATTAAAAACAATAAAGTCGACGAACGGTGTTTATCTCAATGATGATGTATATTATAATTAAAAGCGACATTCCCTGTACAGAACTAATATATAGGAGTTATATAGATGTCCCTCTCAGTCATTTATGTGATTAAAATGGTTATAATAATATGTAATTTGGTCTCCTAAGTTGATTACATTATTATTAATATTTTTATGATTGGCTGATACCTCCACTGTCATGATCCAAATCATCGTACGCATGCTAACCCTACTAGGGTTATGATTCAATCAACGAAACTTGCAAACATAACTGGGTAAGGAATTGAGGCGGATGAACTGGTCTGACCTTAATTGGACCAAAACTGCCGTGTGAGGTCTCTTTCTCCGGTGCTATGGGCGGTGGTCGGATTCGGAGAAAGGATTAATCTTCTAGATTCTCTTCAGCTACGGTATCCTCATGAATCCTGTTCAGACCTGCCTCTTATACTGGGAACATAAGCGTAGGAAGGCCTCTGGGGAGGGGGCTTAGACCCCCCCAGAAAAATGTTAGCCCCCCCAGAATTTGAAACTCTATTTATGATTTTCCATTTTTCAATAAATGTCAATAGTTTTTTTTTAATTTTTATAAAAATTAAACAAGTATATACAATCGCACAAAGTTCCGCTAAAGACTTTCACGAACAATCGAATTACTTGGGTTGTGGTAGCAGTTGCCGATGGCAATGTTTGAAGTCAGATATTTATGAAATAAAGCTTTGGTTGAACTTATGATTGATTTAGTTTAATTTAATTAAAAAAATAGTAATTGATATTAAAACTATTCTTTCATAAATTAATATCTTAATAATGCTGCGAAAAAGCGTTGCCAAAAAAGTAGTGAAAATGTTCTTTTTGGGTCTAGAAGTGGTGCAAAATTGGCGGAGAAGCAATGAATGTAATATGAGCTTGTCATAGGACAAATGTCCACCGTTTCAACAGACGTTGCAATGAATTTGCATCACTTCTTAAGATGAGATCCGAATTCAGTGTTTTGAATGTGAATTAAAAAATTTTGTGATATTTTCCCAAATAAATAATTTTTATATTGTCTTTATGATTTTCAATGCATTCTGACGCTTGGTTAAAACGTTTTTCCTCGAATAATTTCCAAAATTATCGATTTTTCTATAATGGATTTAGCAGTTTTGTGCCAAAATTTGAATAATTTGTACCAATTTATTTATTCGTACTCTTATTTTTAAACTATTTGAAAAAAAAAGAAAACAAAAAATTACACATTAAAATATGAAAAAAAAGAAGTAAAAAAACGTCCTGTGTAGTTAAAATAATTGAGGACATTTTTGGAAGTACTTTTAAAGTTGTGCCTTTAGAACAACTCACAATTTTTTTGCTGGGAAAAGTGTGGAACTATTTTTAGTTGCTTTATTATAAATTAATTGTCGAGTTATTTTGATGTCTAATTTTTTATTCAATTTTATGAAATAAAACATTAATTGAACCTATAAGTTCAGTCTATAAATTTTTAGCTAGGGGGGCTATAGCCCCCCCTAGGAAAATTGTCTAGCTACGCTAATGACTGGGAACAAATCTACTTTAGCACAAGTTGTAAAACATAAACAAAATTTTTTTGAGTGTAGGAGAAGGGATTTCAAATCGAAAATGTAATGTAAAAAAATTGGCGGAAAAGCCTAGTTTCAGACTTTCTCCTATGGACAGGGTCCAAAGTGGGCTAACGCGGATCCAAAGAGGATAGGTAGCCGGCCTTCGGCCGGGGTTTGGGACTTTCACCTATGGACAGAGTCCAAAGTGGGCTAACGCGAACCCAGGACCTCTCCGGGTCCATGTTATTCTAAATATATTACTTTTAGGATGATTATGTGCGATGGATACTAAATCCAATATACGTGACAATGAAAACTTTAGGGGCTCGTAACTCCGAAAATAGGTCTTTCCGCCAAAAAGTGGTATATTACATTTTGTGTTTAGAATCGAAAACTCTACACTCTGATCAAAAATTGGACAAATCGGACCACTTGTACTAAAGTAGATTTAAGCCAAAAGGTGTTCCAGGGGTATGCTGCGGAGACACCCTGTCGCAGTTTTAAGGGCAGCGCTCTGGCAGGTCTGCATGTCATTTCACTGCGTACCACTTGTCTGAGGTGTCCGCACTGGCGCTGCATAGTTGACCACTGACCGGTTTCTTTGTCCGCACCCCAAGTGTTGCCGGCAATTAAATTGTGGACCTTGTTCAAATTTCTAGCAGGGAAATAATTGGTAAGATCAGGAAAGTGGATGTTTAATCCATGTGGACCTTGTTCAAATTTCTAGCAGGGAAATAATTGGTAAGATCAGGAATCTAAACAAACTTGGTGTCATATGAAAGCTTATTTTATGCACTTTTATACGCAAAATATATTTTTTATATATATTTAATTTAGTTTGGGAGACATAAATAAAAATAAGAAATTTTTACCCTAATTTTTTGTTATTTTCGTTATATCTCAAAAAGTCTTCGATTACACCATAGTTTTTTATACGCAGTTTGCCTAAACTCTGGCCTTTCGTTTGATGTATAACATATCTTTATAGGTCCACTCTTAATAAAGTTATTGAGCTTTTATTCTGAGTAGGAACAAAAAAAATGATTATTACTGAAATATTTACCCTTTGGACTCTGTCCATAGGAGAAAGTCTTAAACCCCTGCCGAAGGCCGGCTACTTTTCCCCCCTTGGGATTGCGTTAGCCCACTTTGGACTCTATCCATAGGAGAAAGTCTTAAACTCCGGCCGAAGGCCGGCTACTTTTCCCCCCTTAAGATTGCGTTAGCCCACTTTGGACTCTGTCCATAGGAGATTGGGAGCCACCGTGGTGCAATGGTTAGCATGCCCGCCTTGCATACACAAGGTCGTGGGTTCGATTCCTGCTTCGACCGAACACTAAAAAGTTTTTCAGCGGTGGATTATCCCACCTCAGTAATGCTGGTGACATTTCTGAGGGTTTCAAAGCTTCTCTAAGTGGTTCCACTGCAATGTGGAACGCCGTTCGGACTCGGCTATAAAAAGGAGGTCCCTTGTCATTGAGCTTAACATGGAATCGGGCAGCACTCAGTGATAAGAGAGAAGTTCACCAATGTGGTATCACAATGGACTGAATAGTCTAAGTGAGCCTGATACTTCGGGCTGCCACCTAACCTAACCTAACCTACCCGGAACATCTCATCAGTGGAAATTTTCAAATGACGTTTATTTGATTCACAATAGCTGTTTATTGTGATTAATTTGTGCAATAATACGAAATTAAAAACAATAAAGTCGACGAACGGTGTTTATCTCAATGATGATGTATATTATAATTAAAAGCGACATTCCCTGTACAGAACTAATATATAGGAGTTATATAGATGTCCCTCTCAGTCATTTATGTGATTAAAATGGTTATAATAATATGTAATTTGGTCTCCTAAGTTGATTACATTATTATTAATATTTTTATGATTGGCTGATACCTCCACTGTCATGATCCAAATCATCGTACGCATGCTAACCCTACTAGGGTTATGATTCAATCAACGAAACTTGCAAACATAACTGGGTAAGGAATTGAGGCGGATGAACTGGTCTGACCTTAATTGGACCAAAACTGCCGTGTGAGGTCTCTTTCTCCGGTGCTATGGGCGGTGGTCGGATTCGGAGAAAGGATTAATCTTCTAGATTCTCTTCAGCTACGGTATCCTCATGAATCCTGTTCAGACCTGCCTCTTATACTGGGAACATAAGCGTAGGAAGGCCTCTGGGGAGGGGGCTTAGACCCCCCCAGAAAAATGTTAGCCCCCCCAGAATTTGAAACTCTATTTATGATTTTCCATTTTTCAATAAATGTCAATAGTTTTTTTTTAATTTTTATAAAAATTAAACAAGTATATACAATCGCACAAAGTTCCGCTAAAGACTTTCACGAACAATCGAATTACTTGGGTTGTGGTAGCAGTTGCCGATGGCAATGTTTGAAGTCAGATATTTATGAAATAAAGCTTTGGTTGAACTTATGATTGATTTAGTTTAATTTAATTAAAAAAATAGTAATTGATATTAAAACTATTCTTTCATAAATTAATATCTTAATAATGCTGCGAAAAAGCGTTGCCAAAAAAGTAGTGAAAATGTTCTTTTTGGGTCTAGAAGTGGTGCAAAATTGGCGGAGAAGCAATGAATGTAATATGAGCTTGTCATAGGACAAATGTCCACCGTTTCAACAGACGTTGCAATGAATTTGCATCACTTCTTAAGATGAGATCCGAATTCAGTGTTTTGAATGTGAATTAAAAAATTTTGTGATATTTTCCCAAATAAATAATTTTTATATTGTCTTTATGATTTTCAATGCATTCTGACGCTTGGTTAAAACGTTTTTCCTCGAATAATTTCCAAAATTATCGATTTTTCTATAATGGATTTAGCAGTTTTGTGCCAAAATTTGAATAATTTGTACCAATTTATTTATTCGTACTCTTATTTTTAAACTATTTGAAAAAAAAAGAAAACAAAAAATTACACATTAAAATATGAAAAAAAAGAAGTAAAAAAACGTCCTGTGTAGTTAAAATAATTGAGGACATTTTTGGAAGTACTTTTAAAGTTGTGCCTTTAGAACAACTCACAATTTTTTTGCTGGGAAAAGTGTGGAACTATTTTTAGTTGCTTTATTATAAATTAATTGTCGAGTTATTTTGATGTCTAATTTTTTATTCAATTTTATGAAATAAAACATTAATTGAACCTATAAGTTCAGTCTATAAATTTTTAGCTAGGGGGGCTATAGCCCCCCCTAGGAAAATTGTCTAGCTACGCTAATGACTGGGAACAAATCTACTTTAGCACAAGTTGTAAAACATAAACAAAATTTTTTTGAGTGTAGGAGAAGGGATTTCAAATCGAAAATGTAATGTAAAAAAATTGGCGGAAAAGCCTAGTTTCAGACTTTCTCCTATGGACAGGGTCCAAAGTGGGCTAACGCGGATCCAAAGAGGATAGGTAGCCGGCCTTCGGCCGGGGTTTGGGACTTTCACCTATGGACAGAGTCCAAAGTGGGCTAACGCGAACCCAGGACCTCTCCGGGTCCATGTTATTCTAAATATATTACTTTTAGGATGATTATGTGCGATGGATACTAAATCCAATATACGTGACAATGAAAACTTTAGGGGCTCGTAACTCCGAAAATAGGTCTTTCCGCCAAAAAGTGGTATATTACATTTTGTGTTTAGAATCGAAAACTCTACACTCTGATCAAAAATTGGACAAATCGGACCACTTGTACTAAAGTAGATTTAAGCCAAAAGGTGTTCCAGGGGTATGCTGCGGAGACACCCTGTCGCAGTTTTAAGGGCAGCGCTCTGGCAGGTCTGCATGTCATTTCACTGCGTACCACTTGTCTGAGGTGTCCGCACTGGCGCTGCATAGTTGACCACTGACCGGTTTCTTTGTCCGCACCCCAAGTGTTGCCGGCAATTAAATTGTGGACCTTGTTCAAATTTCTAGCAGGGAAATAATTGGTAAGATCAGGAAAGTGGATGTTTAATCCATGTGGACCTTGTTCAAATTTCTAGCAGGGAAATAATTGGTAAGATCAGGAATCTAAACAAACTTGGTGTCATATGAAAGCTTATTTTATGCACTTTTATACGCAAAATATATTTTTTATATATATTTAATTTAGTTTGGGAGACATAAATAAAAATAAGAAATTTTTACCCTAATTTTTTGTTATTTTCGTTATATCTCAAAAAGTCTTCGATTACACCATAGTTTTTTATACGCAGTTTGCCTAAACTCTGGCCTTTCGTTTGATGTATAACATATCTTTATAGGTCCACTCTTAATAAAGTTATTGAGCTTTTATTCTGAGTAGGAACAAAAAAAATGATTATTACTGAAATATTTACCCTTTGGACTCTGTCCATAGGAGAAAGTCTTAAACCCCTGCCGAAGGCCGGCTACTTTTCCCCCCTTGGGATTGCGTTAGCCCACTTTGGACTCTATCCATAGGAGAAAGTCTTAAACTCCGGCCGAAGGCCGGCTACTTTTCCCCCCTTAAGATTGCGTTAGCCCACTTTGGACTCTGTCCATAGGAGATTGGGAGCCACCGTGGTGCAATGGTTAGCATGCCCGCCTTGCATACACAAGGTCGTGGGTTCGATTCCTGCTTCGACCGAACACTAAAAAGTTTTTCAGCGGTGGATTATCCCACCTCAGTAATGCTGGTGACATTTCTGAGGGTTTCAAAGCTTCTCTAAGTGGTTCCACTGCAATGTGGAACGCCGTTCGGACTCGGCTATAAAAAGGAGGTCCCTTGTCATTGAGCTTAACATGGAATCGGGCAGCACTCAGTGATAAGAGAGAAGTTCACCAATGTGGTATCACAATGGACTGAATAGTCTAAGTGAGCCTGATACTTCGGGCTGCCACCTAACCTAACCTAACCTAACCTACCCGGAACATCTCATCAGTGGAAATTTTCAAATGACGTTTATTTGATTCACAATAGCTGTTTATTGTGATTAATTTGTGCAATAATACGAAATTAAAAACAATAAAGTCGACGAACGGTGTTTATCTCAATGATGATGTATATTATAATTAAAAGCGACATTCCCTGTACAGAACTAATATATAGGAGTTATATAGATGTCCCTCTCAGTCATTTATGTGATTAAAATGGTTATAATAATATGTAATTTGGTCTCCTAAGTTGATTACATTATTACTAATATTTTTATGATTGGCTGATACCTCCACTGTCATGATCCAAATCATCGTACGCATGCTAACCCTACTAGGGTTATGATTCAATCAACGAAACTTGCAAACATAACTGGGTAAGGAATTGAGGCGGATGAACTGGTCTGACCTTAATTGGACCAAAACTGCCGTGTGAGGTCTCTTTCTCCGGTGCTATGGGCGGTGGTCGGATTCGGAGAAAGGATTAATCTTCTAGATTCTCTTCAGCTACGGTATCCTCATGAATCCTGTTCAGACCTGCCTCTTATACTGGGAACATAAGCGTAGGAAGGCCTCTGGGGAGGGGGCTTAGACCCCCCCAGAAAAATGTTAGCCCCCCCAGAATTTGAAACTCTATTTATGATTTTCCATTTTTCAATAAATGTCAATAGTTTTTTTTTAATTTTTATAAAAATTAAACAAGTATATACAATCGCACAAAGTTCCGCTAAAGACTTTCACGAACAATCGAATTACTTGGGTTGTGGTAGCAGTTGCCGATGGCAATGTTTGAAGTCAGATATTTATGAAATAAAGCTTTGGTTGAACTTATGATTGATTTAGTTTAATTTAATTAAAAAAATAGTAATTGATATTAAAACTATTCTTTCATAAATTAATATCTTAATAATGCTGCGAAAAAGCGTTGCCAAAAAAGTAGTGAAAATGTTCTTTTTGAGTCTAGAAGTGGTGCAAAATTGGCGGAGAAGCAATGAATGTAATATGAGCTTGTCATAGGACAAATGTCCACCGTTTCAACAGACGTTGCAATGAATTTGCATCACTTCTTAAGATGAGATCCGAATTCAGTGTTTTGAATGTGAATTAAAAAATTTTGTGATATTTTCCCAAATAAATAATTTTTATATTGTCTTTATGATTTTCAATGCATTCTGACGCTTGGTTAAAACGTTTTTCCTCGAATAATTTCCAAAATTATCGATTTTTCTATAATGGATTTAGCAGTTTTGTGCCAAAATTTGAATAATTTGTACCAATTTATTTATTCGTACTCTTATTTTTAAACTATTTGAAAAAAAAAGAAAACAAAAAATTACACATTAAAATATGAAAAAAAAGAAGTAAAAAAACGTCCTGTGTAGTTAAAATAATTGAGGACATTTTTGGAAGTACTTTTAAAGTTGTGCCTTTAGAACAACTCACAATTTTTTTGCTGGGAAAAGTGTGGAACTACTTTTAGTTGCTTTATTATAAATTAATTGTCGAGTTATTTTGATGTCTAATTTTTTATTCAATTTTATGAAATAAAACATTAATTGAACCTATAAGTTCAGTCTATAAATTTTTAGCTAGGGGGGCTATAGCCCCCCCTAGGAAAATTGTCTAGCTACGCTAATGACTGGGAACAAATCTACTTTAGCACAAGTTGTAAAACATAAACAAAATTTTTTTGAGTGTAGGAGAAGGGATTTCAAATCGAAAATGTAATGTAAAAAAATTGGCGGAAAAGCCTAGTTTCAGACTTTCTCCTATGGACAGGGTCCAAAGTGGGCTAACGCGGATCCAAAGAGGATAGGTAGCCGGCCTTCGGCCGGGGTTTGGGACTTTCACCTATGGACAGAGTCCAAAGTGGGCTAACGCGAACCCAGGACCTCTCCGGGTCCATGTTATTCTAAATATATTACTTTTAGGATGATTATGTGCGATGGATACTAAATCCAATATACGTGACAATGAAAACTTTAGGGGCTCGTAACTCCGAAAATAGGTCTTTCCGCCAAAAAGTGGTATATTACATTTTGTGTTTAGAATCGAAAACTCTACACTCTGATCAAAAATTGGACAAATCGGACCACTTGTACTAAAGTAGATTTAAGCCAAAAGGTGTTCCAGGGGTATGCTGCGGAGACACCCTGTCGCAGTTTTAAGGGCAGCGCTCTGGCAGGTCTGCATGTCATTTCACTGCGTACCACTTGTCTGAGGTGTCCGCACTGGCGCTGCATAGTTGACCACTGACCGGTTTCTTTGTCCGCACCCCAAGTGTTGCCGGCAATTAAATTGTGGACCTTGTTCAAATTTCTGGCAGGGAAATAATTGGTAAGATCAGGAAAGTGGATGTTTAATCCATGTGGACCTTGTTCAAATTTCTAGCAGGGAAATAATTGGTAAGATCAGGAAAGTGGATGTTTAATCGATCGCATATGTCATCAACATTGGGTTTGGATCAGAGTTGGCCTGTCGCAAACTGTGACTTTTGCGACATACATTTATAATACGTATATCGCAAAAGTCGCAAACCTAATCAATACATAGGATTTTTTCCATGCATAATTTGACAAGACTTGATAAAAATGTGATAGTCTTCATATACATAAATTTGCACTTTTAATTTTATGTGTTGGTGGGGAAAAAGGGTAATATCAAGGCATATTTAGTAAGGTATTTTCAAGTAAGGTGTCTGCACAACAAGTCTTATGGTATGAGCTCAGGACATTGCTTTGAGGAAATATATGGATAATTTCATTTAAGTGAATGAATTGCTTGTACAGATTTTTAAGTTAATATTTTCCGCACCAAGAGAAAAAATCTTTTACCATAAGGAAACTTTGTGTCAGAAGGTGAGTTACCTATAATTTTATCTACACGAAGAATTTTACTTCTTATGAAGAAATACGATCTAAGTTTCTACAGGTCACAAATGGAAGATGGAAAGATTTCGAACAATTATACACAGACGGTTCAAAATCTACAGAACGTGTCACATCAGCCTTTTGGCACCCAAATAGTGGAGAAGAACAATCATTCCAATTGAAAAATATTTGCTCAATATTTACTGCAGAAGCATTTGCAAAGTTTCTTATAGTGTCGGACAGTCGATCCACACTAGAGGCAATAAAATCTACTACACGGAATAAACTCCACCCATTCTACAAAATAAAACAATTAATATTTGATTTACATACATCTGGCAAAAGTGTTCACCTATTATGGATTCCAAGTCACAGTGGTATTACAGGAAACGAAAGAGCCGATCGTATTGCAAACAACGAATACATACGAGCACTTACCAGACAGGTATTCCACAGAGATATTTGTCAGTCTGACAAGAAAAACGCAATCGCTTCGTGGCAACACCGCTGGGATACAAGTGTATTTGGAAGAGCCCTCTTTCAAATGGAACCAAATATCAACAAAAGTCCGTGGTTTAAAGATACCCAACTGCCAAGACACACAATAACAACAATCAACAGAGTTAGATTTGGACATAACCAACTAAGACACCATCTACGCAGGATAAATATATCGGATACTGACTTATCTGAATGTGGTCTTATCCAAAATATGCATCATATCGTTTTTGAATGTGAACTAATCAGGAAGACATAAGAAGTGAACTCCGGAATGGCCTAACACAACTCGGGGTCAACACTCACAATATCGGCGACATTTTAAAGACCCGAAATGTAGAAACATATAAAAAACTTTACAAATTATTTACAAGGTCCAAGATACAAATATAATATTATATGTAAACCTTTATATAGATATATACTTATGTATTATAATTGGTATAGAACTAGACGCTAATGTCAATAAAACAAAAATAACGATTAGGTTAAGTGTCTCATGTTATTTTTTTTACTTAAATATCGGAAATGTCAATAAAGAAGAAGATATTTTTAGCTACATATGGGTTCAATCTCAGTTTCGATCGAACATCAAAAATCTTTTACGATGATTTGTCCTAAGTAGCTTTTAAGACACATCTGAGTGTTTCAAAGCTTATCTAATTGGTTCCACTGTAAGGTGAAACGCCAGCTAGAAAAAGGAGGTCCCTTGCATTGAGCTAAACATGGAATCAGCACTCAGTGATATGAGAGAAGATCACCACTGTGGTATCACAATGGACTGAATAGTCTATTGAAACTGATATAAAGTGCTGTCACTATAGCTAACCTACTTCTACAGAAACCTTTTGGTTTTATTCCGAATTTTATTAATTTCTTCAATTCTTAATTCTATTGTTCTACCATCATTACAACAATCCATTTTAATATTTTTGTCGTCTCATTTTAGTGCTAATGCTATAGATGGCGAATATAATATACAAAGCGACATCCTCTAGCCACAATAATATAGTAACATTTCAAATATATATAAAACGTTTTTAAACGTACATCAGTTATAACGAAAAGTTTTTTAGCACTATACGAAGATGGCACACTTTTTTCTTCATTTCATAAAGACACGTTAAAACATATATGTCCCAAAAGCAAACAGATTCACAAGCTACTCTACATTTATGGTAAAATTACCAAATTTTAAGAAATTATGAGAAATACAAATTTACTAAATCTCTATTCTTTTTCCTCTATTTTAGTTCATTTAATTAACATTCCCAAAAAACTAGTATGAAATCTATTTCATATTTTTTACTAAAACAATAAATGGAGTTGTGAAATAATTAACCTTTTAATAAGGCTGACTACAAATTCTGGAAATCATAACAGAACTAAGATGCAATAAGGTCGATATGTTTCTAAAGATAGAGTTAAATGGATTTATTGACTTGGAGGGTTCACTGTTTCTTGAGTTCATTTTTCTTTACCCACATCTTTCGAATTCGTTTTAACCGTGCTCTACTTTTCTAATGACTTCTTATAACTTATTTTATAAATTCAGATCACCATTGGTTCTTTTAAATGGTGATAAGGAATGGCAATGGCAATGGCAAGTCCAAAATTTATAAACAATAACATATACAGTAGTTTTCGCTTATAGTCCACACCCATAGTTGCACATTTTTTTTGACAATGTGTGAAATTCGACAATTAAGCAAATTCTTTTATATGTAATTTTGGTATATAATTGTTTCGCATATTTCCAGAAATATGACTATAAAATGAAAAATAAATAAAAGACTATTATTTATTAGTTAAGATATATTTGAATCAATGAGATATATTTCAAGAAAGCTAAATTAATTCAAGTAATATATATAAGATCCAACGCTTTTTCCATGATGTTGCCAACATTTTATTTTATTGTGGACTATATCTTAAACAGTCTTGACCGATTTATTTTTATTAGCACAATAAAAAAATAGAATATATGCAAAATTGGGCTAAAAGTGAATATGTGTGAAATTTAATTCATAATGATAGTAATTTTAATTATACCACGAATAAATTGTTCCCTTTTTGAGAAGGGGTTTATTGTTACTACTGCTAGGGTTTGGAACAATCTTCCTGTAGCAGTAAGGGATTTTGGGCTTCCTGAGAATAAATTTAGGAACTTGCTACTGACTAGTTTGAATGAATATATTTAATGTTGACTGTTATTTACCAATGGTAGGTGTTAGTTTACCTTTATTAATATTATGGTGTTTTCTGAAAAAAGTGCTTTGCCTTCATTTTGTCTGTACAGAATGCGCATTTTTAAAATGTTACCAGAAACCTAAAAAAAGCTATCATTTCAGCGGGCAGCAAAGAATTCAAAGAAGGAAACAGGGCAATCGCAGCACTCTCATTTGTTGGCAGTGCTGAAAATGCCCGTAATTTGCCTCTATGCGTGGCGCTATTTTCACAACAGAATTCGAAGCCTGTTCGCACTTTTGCCTGTTTTTTTTTTTAGAAAAGAACCTAGAGTGCATTTTCCGGGCAAAATGCAAAAAAAGTGTGAATTTTTTACAAGAAAAGAAAACGCCATTAGTTTTCTATGTGACTTCGGCAAAAGTGAGGATGGTGGAATGGTAGGCATTGTAGGGTAATTTAAGTATATATGATTAGGATTGATAACTTTACAATTACTATTAATGTATTACTATTTTTAAGAACAATACGATTTATTGGCCACGAAGGCTTGCTGTATTGTTAAATAAAATGAAAATGAAAAAAAAAATGAATTATTTTTTGACTATATGTGAAAATCTCGTATATGTGCTATAAGCGAAAACTACTGTAGTTCATATTATTTAAATTATAACGAAATGCAAGAACCATTTAAAATGAAGCCAACACACATATACAACCCCACTAATCAAAAATGTAAACAAAGATGGAACCCACTCATATCTGTAATATATTATGTATGCATACACGTGTATTTACGACAAAGATAGGAATAATTCATTCCAACTACCTCAAATATTCACCCCAATATTTGACGTTAACAAACCGTTTCGAATTGCTAACTTCAACTTGTTAATAATTGTGATTAATATCGTAATTGTTGCACTTACAATTTATTGCTGATTTTTAAAAACAAAACAATTGAAAAAATGAAGCAACACGAATTTCTGTGGGTTTGTATGGTGGACAGTTGCTTGCTAATCGGGATTTTTCGATAATGTTGATAACCACTATTAGTTTCATAACAATATAATAAAAACACTTTATAGGTTTTGTTTGTCCCCCTTTGTATAACTAACAATATCAAAAACAAAAATATAGTTTGATGGAACGTAGATTGCGGTCAAGTTCCTCAATTTACTTGAATTGTTCCCGGTCACCCGCACAATAAAACAATGATCATAATAGTTTTACTATAGGTCAGAGGGGGTAGAGGGCATGATGCTTATTGGTATGCACCGCCGTTCTTATTATTATGTAGAGATGAGCGATATTTTTGTACCTGTTGTATTGTCACTGTGAAGGCCTGGTTATGCATCTAAAAATGTAACGTAGACGTAACATAACGTCAACGTATGATTTTTTGGTCTAAAGGCCGGTATGCACCTTTACAGGTGGGTATTAAGTTCGAGTTTAAGGTGGGTATTAAGTTCTAGTTTAGCCGCTAAAATCGTCATTTTTTTACGATTACTTTTCTTAATTAATCCACTTTAAGGAATACAAACTTTGTGAAAATTTGCTTTGGGCTATTCCCCATCAAGTTATAATAAAATTTGCAACAAATATGTATAATTTTTTGCCTTTTTTACTGATTTAGTTTTCACTTTAGCGATTTTAGCGGCTAAACTCGAACTTAAAACCCACCTTTAGCGGCTAAAATAGCTAAACCATACCATACCCCGCCAACATTTTTTGAATTTGGGGGCGCTTCTGAGAATCCCCACTACGTCGAAAACAGTCGTATACGATATCCAAAACTCCTCGGAAAAGCGCCGTCACTATTGAGAACTTGTACCACGCCAAGTTACTACAAAAAAGTATCGCATGAGTGTATCAGGTGCCCTTCTACCATGAGGATGAAATGGATGAGGATGAGGATGAAATGGAACTTTCAAATGCTGGCAGGGTTAATATAGAAATATAAAATTATGTGCAATCAATTCCTTGGATCTTTTCCTTCCATTATTTGGTAAGACTTGATCAAAATATAATCGTCTTCATTTATTTAAGTCTACAACAAAAAAACAGGGCTGTGTACACAAATTTTAAACCAGCTAATCGCTTTTAAAAATTGTTAATATATGTTCCAAATATTCCTCAAACAAATTGTTTATTATTTACCGACCTTTTAAAACATTTACGCCCACAATGATTGTAATAAATTAAATGTTTGCAGCCAAAATATGCTTTTGACAACCCTGTTATTTTCATTAGAGGTGCGTACCAGCTTAAGGCCGGTATGCACCTCTAGCGAAATTTTCGGTAGCAAAAATTTATTTAAGTCTACAACAAAAAAATAGGGCTGTGTACACAAATTTTAAACCAGCTAATCGCTTTTAAAAATTGTTAATATATGTTCCAAATATTCCTCAAATAAATTGTTTATTATTTACAGACCTTTTAAAACTTTTACGCACGCAATGATTGTAATAAATTAAATGTTTGCTGCCAAAATATGCTTTTGACAACCCTGTTATTTTCATTAGAGGTGCGTACCAGCTTACGAAATTGAACGCTACCGAAAATTTCGTTAGCATAAATAGCAATGCATTTCTTATGGGAATGAAAATTTTCGCTAGAGGTGCATACCGGCCTTTACGAAATTGAACGCTACCGAAAATTTCGTTAGCATAAATAGCAATGCATTTCTTATGGGAATGAAATTTTTCGCTAGAGGTGCATACCGGCCTTTAGTGTTTTGGTGAAAACCCCGAACATAGTGTTACGTTTTTATATTTAGGCGTTTTTAATTACCCGACAATTAAAACACAGTTCTTTTAAATAACGACAATCTACAATGTATTTACTATGACTTCACACTTTACAATTCGTTCACACTGAAGTTATTCGTTTGACGCTTTAATTAAGACTGACTCGTTAGCAGCATGCAAACGCTTTTATATATGACGGTGTGGCGATACGAGAACATTCTGGTAGCACTTCAATATTCTGGCAACGCCAGAACATTCTTAGACAATGCTAGAAGGATCTACGACCATTAAGTTGTTTACCTGGTGGCTGCCAAACACATACACACTCACATAGATATATGCTCGCATTACTACAACAACAACAATAATGACAATAGACAATGAGATGAAATGAGAATGCAGAATAACAAAGCAAAGGGGTTGCTATTCTATGAGAGAGTAAGAACTAACATTTCGGTAAGCAAACAAAAGAACATAAAAGAAATTCAGGAAAATACTAGAAAATGAATAGATGATTCCAAGTGATAGCGAAATTTTATCGTTACAATTTGAAATTTTAAATTAACGGAAACTAATTTAAATAAACTTATATCTATAATTATCAAATTCGTAACACTGCCTCCCGCTTAAGCCTGTTCGTCCCGAACAGGCACAGAACCTGTTCCGTAAGGAGCCAATCGTTCCGGATGTACAACTTTCATCTTTGATCTAGGGCTGTCGTCCTTCTGAATCCGGTATACAACATCATTGATCTTCTTGATGACTTTGTATGGGCCTTCCCACTGTGTTTGCAGTTTAGGACACAATCCTTTCTTTCGTTGCGGGTTAAATAGCAGAACCAATTCTTCTTCTTGGAAGCCCTCAGTATTTACAGCACGATCGTATCTCGCCTTCATTCTGTTGCTGACCATTTTTATTTTGTTGCGCACTGATTCGTGAACTTCACCGAAAGTGTTTGGGATGTCGTTTCTGTTTTCTTCCATGGCAAGCTCATTAGGTTTAGCGCCGAATATAAGATCTCCAGGCAACTTCAACTCAGTTCCGAATAGAACATTGGCCGGTGTTCGAGAGGTGGAATCATGAATGGCAGATCTATACGACAGCAAAAACTTTGGTATATACTCGTCCCAGTCCCTCTGGCCGTTGTCCACTACTTTTCGAAGATGTTCCTCCAGAGTGCGATTAAACCTTTCTACCATGCCATCGGATTGTGGATGTAATGGCGTAGTCCTCGTTTTCTTGATACCAAGGGATTCACACATCTCTTTGAATATGGCCGATTCAAAATTTCTTCCCTGGTCTGAGTGAATCTCGGACGGCACACCGTAGCGACATATCCAGTTTTTGTTGACCACATCCACAATCGTTTTTGCCTCTTGGTTTGGAATTGCATACACCTCCGGCCATTTGCTGAAGTAATCCATGACCACAAGGACATAACGGTTTCCAGAATCACTTACTGGGAAAGGGCCTGCCACGTCCATTGCTATTCTTTCAAACGGGGCTCCTGGTCTATATTCTTGCATAGGACCTCGACTTCTCCTTGTTGGACCTTTCGCCTTCATGCACTTCTCGCAATTGGCTACCCATTCAGCAATTGATTTCTGGCATCCAACCCAGTAGAATCGTTGCTTCACTTTCTCGGCGGTTTTGGTTATTCCCAGATGACCTCCACTGGGACCATTATGGAACTCCGCCAAAACGTCTCTTATTTTGGAATCTGGAACGATGATCAAATTTCGGCTGCTCTTGCCATCTTCGCTTTCCCATTTACGTTGCAGGGATCCATTGACTAGAACTAAACTATCCCATTGAGCCCAGTATGATTTCATAAGTGGACTTTCGGCTGCTATGTCTTTCTTACTGGGCTTCTTGTTCTCTTCCTTTGCCGAAATAATTTTGTTCAAAATGGGATCTTTACGCTGTTCTGTTGGCCAGTCCACTCCAGATTCGATGTGTAACAGCCGAATATCAACAATCTCCTCCTTATGTTCAGCTTTCGAGCAGTGCTTGCATTCTATTCTGCAAGGTCGACGTGACAAAGCGTCAGCGTTACCGTGTTTTCCACCTTTTCTATGCTCGATACTGAAATCATAGCTTTGGAGCCTCTCGATCCAACGTGCCAGTTGAGCTTCCGGATTCTTGAATTGGAGCAACCATCGTAGAGCTGAGTGATCAGTCCTGAGCAAGAAGTGTTGTCCATACAAATATTTATGATAATGTTTTACACCCTCTATGACGGCTAGCAGCTCTCGTCGCGTTACACAGTAGTTCTTTTCGGGCTTGGACAACGTTCGGCTGAAATATCCGATGACCTTCTCCTTGCCGTCTATCTGTTGGGATAGCACACCTCCAATACCATGCGCGCTAGCATCTGTATCCAAAACAAATTTTTCGCCCGGAATAGGATACGCTAGAACAGGAGCTGAACATAAAAGTTCTTTTAAATGTTGGAATGAATCCTCCTGTTCGTCGCTCCACTGGAACTTCTGACCTTTTCGCGTCAATTTATGGAGACTAGCGGCGATGCTGGCGAAGTTTGGGACGAATCGTCGGTAATATGTACATAACCCAAGGAAACTTCTTAATTCGTGGAGATTTCGAGGTCGTGGCCAATCTCTGACAGCTTGGATTTTGTCTTCATCGGTGGATATGCCCTCTGCAGTCACATGATGACCCAGGTATTTAACTTCCCGCTGGAAAAGGGAGCATTTCTTTGCGTTAAGGCGTAGACCAGCGGCTGACAATTGCTGGATAACGTCTTTCAAGTTCTTAAGGTGCTCGTCAAAAGTTTTGCCCATCACTATGATGTCGTCCAAGTATATCAAGCACGACTTCCAGTGCAACCCCTTCAGTACCCGCTCCATCAATCTTTCGAAGGTAGCCGGAGCGTTGCAGAGCCCGAACGGCATTACATTGAATTGCCAGAGACCGCCATTAACGCCAAAAGCCGTCTTTTCCTTGTCTTTCTCGGCGATCTCTACTTGCCAATATCCACTCTGCAAATCAAGCGTAGAAAACCATGTTGTTCAATGCGTGGAAGCGGATAACTGTCCTTTTTGGTGACATCATTCAGTTTTCTGTAGTCCACGCAGAATCGGGTACTTCCATCTTTCTTTTTGACCAGCACAACTGGGGAACACCAAGGACTTGATGATGGCTCGATCACTCCACTCTCCGCCATTTCCTTTATGAGCTTTTGAACTTCGTCTCTTTTTGCCAGGGGAACACTTCGTGGTGCCTGTTTTATGTGCCTTTCTTCTGCGGTTTTAATTTCATGTTTCACTACAGATGTTCTTCCTTGATTTCCCTTTTCAGAAGCAAAAGCAGAGGCGTTTTTCCACAACAATTGCTTGGCTTTATTTCTCTCTGACGGCGATAGATGACGTGTCCAAGCCTCGAAATACCCTTCTAGGTGTTTTCTCACTGCTCCATGTGTCTTTGATGAGTTGCCTTCCAAATTGACTATTGCCTCGGCTGGTGTACATTTTCCAATATCAGAAAATTTTACAATTTGCTCATGATTGTCAGACAAGTTCAAGACACGAACTGGTATTAGTCTCTCTTCGTTCGTTGTTACCAGGGCATTTGCTATCAAGATGTTGTTGCTTTTGTTTTCTGCTGGTTCAACAACCCACAATTGGCCGACTTCACAATCTCCATTCATAGAAACCCATATAATTGCTTCGGCGTTCGGTGGTATAGACTCTGACTGGCTCGTTGTCAAACGTCTGACAGGTGTATTCTCGTCGTATCCCACGTTTACCGTTATTTCGGCATCGCACCATGTCATTACACGACGCTTCATATCCAGATTGAGGCCAAAAGCAATCATGAAATCCGCTCCAATTATAACTTCGTCTACTATATCGGCCACAATGAAATCATAAGTAACGGATTTGTTAGCAATAGTTAATTTTACGGCGACCTTTCCATATACGGTTGCGGGTTCCCCTGTAGCCGTGCGTAGCTTGACTCCAATCAGTGGTGTAACTTTTCCTTTTACTAAATCAGATCTAATGATAGACTTTGATGCACCAGTATCCAACGTCAAAGTACCCTTGTCGCCATTAATAACACCCGCAATAGTTAAATTGTTATTTTTCTGTTGAACTATTGCTATGGAGATGGTGGGGCCATCGTCTGTGGGAGCCAGCTCTTGCCCCGCTGAACTAGCTCGATTTAGTTTAAAGGTGACTCACTTGACTGTGGGGTCACCTTCTTATGGCTATTGTTTAATGGAGATGGTGATGTGGACCTTGACCGTTTGCGTCGTGCCTTGCATTCTCGAGCTAGATGTCCCGGCTTATCACAGTTATAGCATTTGATCCGGGATTTATTTGCCTCTTGCTTCATTTCTTGCATTGCCTGCTTAACGGCTTCTTTCACTGAATCAATCACGGAATTTGATTCGTCATTCTCGGTCTCCACCTTACGTACTTTGTGAATTTGAGGACGTGCTAGTACCCTCGCTGTCTCTTGTGTAAGGGCAAATGTTACAGTTTCCACAAATGTAGCTTTTTGTGACGCATATGTTGCACATTTTATGTCTGGGTCTCGAATGCCATTCACAAAGGTCTCAATTTTGATGCGGTCCACAAGTGGGTGACTCTCTCCTGGGTATGCCAATAGCACCAACCGCTTAACTTCTGTTGCAAAATCTTGTAGAGTCTCATTTGATTTCTGGACTCTTCCTCTTAATTCCATTCTGAAGATGTCTTGCTTATGTTCTCCACCGTACTTGCGTTGTAGCGCAGCTATTACTTCCTTATAGTTATTTCTGGAAGAAGTTGGGATACTTTGTATTACATCGGCAGCATTACCCTTCAATGCCAACAGAAGTTCAATTGCTCTGTCGTTGTCATTCCACATGTTTCTGGATGCCACCGTCTCAAATTGGAATTTGAAAACATCAAATGAAGATGAGCCATCAAAAACAGGAGTTTTGATTTTTGGGCCCTCGCTTACGCGCACTGGACCACCATTCATTTCTAGTTCTGACATTTTTTTCTCAAGGTGTAGAAATTTTTCATCGTGAACCACAAATTTCTTATCCAATTCCACAATTTGACTTTCAATGTGGTCTACGCGTTTCTCCATACCTTCCGAAAGTTGTTGTAACTTTTCATTAAGAATTCTAGAATTTTCGTCAAATTTCTCCACCAAAAGAAGAGAATTTTCTTCCATCATTTTTCTAGAATTTTCTTGCATTTTTAGAGCGTTTTCTTCCAGCAATTTTCTAGAATTTTCTTCCATTTTTAGAGAATTTGCTTCCAGTTTTCTAGAATTTTCTTCCATTTTTCTAGAATTCTCATCCATGATTTTTCTAGAGTTTTCCTCCATCATTTTACTCAAAACACTGAGCATTGATGTGTAATCTACAACACTCGAAGCCACAGACGGAGTTTCTACACTGCTGGTATTGACGAGTATTGATTCATCAATGTCTTCCTTATAATCAAACTCATGCGTCGCAATGTCCATATTACGCCGTTCAAACTCTTCCAGTAGACGCTTTTGAAGCTGGGCCTTATTGCCTGTTGTCGGCAGCTCCAGTTTGCTCAATTCCTTTTTTAAGTCTTCCACTCGAAGCTCATTAAACTTCATTGTAGAGTTTTTTCGTTATCCCACTTCTGACACCAATTGTTACGTTTTTATATTTAGGCGTTTTTAATTACCCGACAATTAAAACACAGTTCTTTTAAATAACGACAATCTACAATTTATTTACTATGACTTCACACTTTACAATTCGTTCACACTGAAGTTATTCGTTTGACGCTTTAATTAAGACTGACTCGTTAGCAGCATGCAAACGCTTTTATATATGACGGTGTGGCGATACGAGAACATTCTGGTAGCACTTCAATATTCTGGCAACGCCAGAACATTCTTAGACAATGCTAGAAGGACTTGCGTGAAGATACTTGCGTGAAGATACCGACGTAGGTAACTTTTTTAATTACAACAACCACCGAAATAACAGGGTGACACAGAGTTGCAAAAACCATATAAAATGCAAATAGTACGGAATTTATCAACTGTGGTGCCCACAAAAATTATGGAAAAACAAAATATGACCACAAATTTAGCGAATATAATGAATAAAGATATGTTTAACAAAATTATTAATGTTTAGATGTGAAGGTATTACTACCACAAATTGTTTAAACTGTGATTTAAAACAGTATGTGCACCCTTTCCGCGTAAAACAAGAGGACAACCTCAAGCACAAACTTCGCTCCTGGTGCCAAAATAATAGCTTCGTTCAAAATTCCGCTAATGTGACATCAAAGTGGAGGTCATTACCTACATTTTGATGTATGGCATGTGTTCCAACAGTGTTTTTTTACGAAGATATCCTGGATTCCAAGTTTTCAACTGGGGGAGGCAGAACATAGATTCTACCATGGAAGCCAGGAACGGACTTCGTTCAAAATTCCGCTAATGGGACATCAAAGTGGAGGTCATTACCTACATTTTGATGTATGGCATGTGTTCCAACAGTGTTTTTTTACGAAGATATCCCTGATTCCAAGTTTTCAACTGGGGGAGGCAGAACATAGATTCTACCATGGAAGCCAGGAACGGACTTCGTTCAAAATTCCGCTAATGGGACATCAAAGTGGAGGTCATTACCTACATTTTGATGTATGGCATGTGTTCCAACAGTGTTTTTTTTACGAAGATATCCCTGATTCCAAGTTTTCCACTGGGGGGCAGAACATAGATTGTACCATGGAAGCCAGGAACGGACTTCGTTCAAAATTCCGCTAATGTGACATCAAAGTGGAGGTCATTACCTACATTTTGATGTATGGCATGTGTTCCAACAGTGTTTTTTTACGAAGATATCCCTGATTCCAAGTTTTCCACTGGGGGGCAGAACATAGATTCTACCATGGAAGCCAGGAACGGACTTCGTTCAAAATTCCGCTAATGGGACATCAAAGTGGAGGTCACTACCTACATTTTGAGGTATGTCATGTGTTCCAACAGTGTTTTTGAACGAAGATATCCCTGATTCCAAGTTTTCCACTGGGGGGCAGAATATAGATTCTACCATGGAAGCCAGGAACGGACTTCGTTCAAAATTCCGCTAATGGGACATCAAAGTGGAGGTCATTACCTACATTTTGATGTATGGCATGTGTTCCAACAGTGTTTTTTTACGAAGATATCCCTGATTCCAAGTTTTCCACTGGGGGGCAGAACATAGATTCTACCATGGAAGCCAGGAACGGACTTCGTTCAAAATTCCGCTAATGGGACATCAAAGTGGAGGTCATTACCTACATTTTGATGTATGGCATGTGTTCCAACAGTGTTTTTTTACGAAGATATCCCTGATTCCAAGTTTTCCACTGGGGGGCAGAACATAGATTCTACCATGGAAGCCAGGAACGGACTTCGTTCAAAATTCCGCTAATGGGACATCAAAGTGGAGGTCATTACCTACATTTTGATGTATGGCATGTGTTCCAACAGTGTTTTTTTACGAAGATATCCCTGATTCCAAGTTTTCCACTGGGGGGCAGAACATAGATTCTACCATGGAAGCCAGGAACGGACTTCGTTCAAAATTCCGCTAATGGGACATCAAAGTGGAGGTCATTACCTACATTTTGATGTATGACATGTGTTCCAACAGTGTTTTTTTACGAAGATATCCCTGATTCCAAGTTTTCCACTGGGGGGCAGAACATAGATTCTACCATGGAAGCCAGGAACGGACTTCGTTCAAAATTCCGCTAATGGGACATCAAAGTGGAGGTCATTACCTACATTTTGATGTATGGCATGTGTTCCAACAGTGTTTTTTTACGAAGATATCCTGGATTCCAAGTTTTCAACTGGGGGAGGCAGAACATAGATTCTACCATGGAAGCCAGGAACGGACTTCGTTCAATATTCCGCTAATGGGACATCAAAGTGGAGGTCATTACCTACATTTTGATGTATGGCATGTGTTCCAACAGTGTTTTTTTACGAAGATATCCCTGATTCCAAGTTTTCAACTGGGGGAGGCAGAACATAGATTCTACCATGGAAGCCAGGAACGGACTTCGTTCAAAATTCCGCTAATGGGACATCAAAGTGGAGGTCATTACCTACATTTTGATGTATGGCATGTGTTCCAACAGTGTTTTTTTACGAAGATATCCCTGATTCCAAGTTTTCCACTGGGGGGCAGAACATAGATTGTACCATGGAAGCCAGGAACGGACTTCGTTCAAAATTCCGCTAATGGGACATCAAAGTGGAGGTCATTACCTACATTTTGATGTATGGCATGTGTTCCAACAGTGTTTTTTTACGAAGATATCCCTGATTCCAAGTTTTCCACTGGGGGGCAGAACATAGATTCTACCATGGAAGCCAGGAACGGACTTCGTTCAAAATTCCGCTAATGGGACATCAAAGTGGAGGTCATTACCTACATTTTGATGTATGGCATGTGTTCCAACAGTGTTTTTTTACGAAGATATCCCTGATTCCAAGTTTTCCACTGGGGGGCAGAACATAGATTCTACCATGGAAGCCAGGAACGGACTTCGTTCAAAATTCCGCTAATGGGACATCAAAGTGGAGGTCATTACCTACATTTTGATGTATGGCATGTGTTCCAACAGTGTTTTTTTACGAAGATATCCCTGATTCCAAGTTTTCCACTGGGGGGCAGAACATAGATTCTACCATGGAAGCCAGGAACGGACTTCGTTCAAAATTCCGCTAATGGGACATCAAAGTGGAGGTCATTACCTACATTTTGATGTATGGCATGTGTTCCAACAGTGTTTTTTTACGAAGATATCCCTGATTCCAAGTTTTCCACTGGGGGGCAGAACATAGATTCTACCATGGAAGCCAGGAACGGACTTCGTTCAAAATTCCGCTAATGGGACATCAAAGTAGAGGTCATTACCTACATTTTGATGTATGTCATGAGTTCCAACAGTGTTTTTGGACGAAGATATCCCTGATTCCAAGTTTTCCACTGGGGGCAGAACATAGATTCTACCATGGAAGCCAGGAACGGACTTCGTTCAAAATTCCGCTAATGGGACATCAAAGTGGAAGTCACTACCTACATTTTGAGGTATGTCATGTGTTCCAACAGTGTTTTTGAACGAAGATATCCTGGATTCCAAGTTTTCAACTGGGGGAGGCAGAACATAGATTCTACCATGGAAGCCAGGAACGGACTTCGTTCAAAATTCCGCTAATGGGACATCAAAGTGGAGGTCATTACCTACATTTTGATGTATGGCATGTGTTCCAACAGTGTTCTTTTACGAAGAGGCAGAACATAGATTCTACCATGGAAGCCAGGAACGGACTTCGTTCAAAATTCCGCTAATGGGACATCAAAGTGGAGGTCATTACCTACATTTTGATGTACGCCATGTGCTCCAAGAGTGTTTTTGGACGAAGATATCCCGGTTTCCATTTTTGACACCTTGAAATCACATTGAAAATGTTTCTTCAATTATTTTCAATAAAAATGCATTCATGAAGAAAACGTGGTAACAATGAAATTCGATTGTTTTGGCAACTCCGGTGGATTGGTTTGTTGTCGTGCAAAATTTAGAATAATAAAATAATTTTATTTATTATTTTATTAAAAATGAAGATCTCACGGTACAGCACAAACAGAAATGGTAAACATATTAGAGTTTTTATTGTTCGCTATGTTGTACATCAAAATATTCCACAGTCATAGCGTTTTGGCGCCAAAACGTGAATTGGCATGCAAATTGAGAAAGAAGGGAACAACAGAATTCATTCAGGAATATGATTTATGGAGAAGGCAATCGCCGTGAACAAATTGGATGTGTTGGAGGTAGTATGGAAATTATTATCTGCACTCCTGATCGTTTAAATTGTACAAGCGAATTTTATTGACACAGCCACTATTACTTATCTATTTTTAGATGAAGCTCATCGTATTTTGGATATGGGTTTTGAACCTCAGATTCGGAAGATATCATTGGATATCATTGGATATTTGAACAATCCCATACCGGTGCGTGATGTATCATTGGATTTGGTCGAGCAAACAATCGAAATTGTTGAAGAGAATGAAAAATTCTATTTGGTAAAGATTTTTATTAAATATGTGGAAGCTTTAGCTGATGATTTGTCTAATGATTTAAAATTAGATGATTTTCGCTATTGCAGATATTATCTCTGGTGAAGTAAACAATCTTATGGCAACTGATATCGCCTCACGTGGCCTGGCCATAGAAGATATAACCCATGTCATCAATTTCCAGTTCCGAAATATCGAAGAATACAGTAACAGTGCTATATTTAGTTATAGAACTCGATCCGATTGGGGCATAGCATCGGAATTAATTCCTATACCTGAAGAAGCTGGTCAGGATATACCATCTGACTCCCGACCATGGCTGAACCTTTTGCTAAAACCAAAGAACGTTGTGCTGAAGAAGCACATAAATTTAATCGAACGCAATGTGGCAGAGTAGGCGTAAGTTATTGCGGTCGTAGTGGTAGTAAATAACATGGAAAATCTTCCAAACCACCTATGAATTAGCACAAACATTTTTATTGATTTTCTGTTGGATTCCATAAAAATCTATTACATATTCATTAGTAACGTTAAAGGTGATTTTTTATTAAAATATGTATGTAGTAACATTTTTGCTGTTAAAGGTGGGTACTATGTTCGGTTTTCGAGTTGAAAATCATTTTATTTTCTCGATTACTTTTTCTAAAATAATCAAAATTGTAAATGAAAAAAAACATATTCCTGTAAAGTCTTGCCGAAATCTAGAGGAACAAGAAACTGTGCATCAATTGAGTTAATTTAAAGGTGAGTGCTATGTTCGGTTTTTCCACCAAAACACTAAACTAAAAGTGCAAAAATATATATGAAGACGATTATATTTTTATCATGTCTGGTCAAATTATGGATGGAAAAGATCCAAGGCGTTGATTGCGAAACATATAATATTTCAAATTTAATTGATTAAAAAAAGTAACCGTGAAAATGAGCTGGTTTTCAGCTTGAAAACTGAACATAGTACTTACCTTAGCCGCTAATATCAATGTAAATAATTAAAGTAAAAGCAGATTTAAATATTTTTGAAAGGGGAAGTTTATTTTCTTTAATATGAATTAACATCGAAAAGTAACTATGAAAAATTACTATTTCGGACGATAGTGCGAACATAATGCCGACCTTAAAGGCCATTATTAAGTTGGAATTATCGCGCTAAATTCGCCATTTTTTCATGGTTACTTTTCTTTAATAATCCATTTCACCGAAAATAAACATTTTCGATTTTTGCATTGGATCATTCCCCATCAAGGGGTATTATCCCACCTGTTCTGGTTTACGAATTCGCAAAATGCAAAATTTTCCTCTTTCGCTAGTTTCCGAACCACAATGATATATAATACGAAATTTTTATATACTTTTCCTATGGATAAGGAAATTAAAAGGAAGAAATTTCTTGGCAAAATATGAAGTGGTTCAGAAGTTATTTACAGATAAAAATTTTGCGTTTTGCGAATTCGTAAACCAGAACATGGGGGATATAATAAAATTTGTAACAAGAATATATAATTTTATTCTGTTTTTGCAGATTTAGTTTTGTTTTTAACGAATAAAATCGAACTTAGATTTTAAAATATACGATGTTTTCAATTACGGTCGTAATTGAACTGAGTACAATGTTTATCCAATTTTGTAGCCGAGATTAATTACCGTCGTAATTTAATTTATTACGATGGTAATCAATATATTTCAGTAAACCAATTACTATAATAACTGAGTTAAGTGCATAGAATACTGATTTTTAGATGAATAAATACACCTAGAATAATGTGTTTAGGCTTTTTATTGGAAATGATGTTTTTATAAAGAAACGTAAAATCGAAAAGAGAATTTTACACAACATCCCAGTCACACATCTACATATCTGATTTAACCCTCTAATGCCCAAACCCGCCTTTAGGCGGTCATCGATAAAACGGGAAGCTTTTAGTAAAACACACCTGAAGACAACAAAAATGGGTAAAATTAAAACAAAACTTAGCTAAAACTGTTCAAGAGGCTTTGCAGCATATCCTGAATTTTTCCGTATACATTTTTCTTGTTTCGTTTTCTTGCTTTTATGTCGCAAACCTCGACTATTTTATCAGTTGGCAGAAAAAATGGGGCATTAGAGGGTTAATGAAGACTCGAAAAAACGGGGGATTTGCACCACCTGGCCCAAATTGTCTCCACTTTATTTTCTCTTATAAAAAAGAAGAATTTAGATATATATACGAATTTATATATTTATAAGTTTTTTTTAACGAACATAGTAGTACCTACCTTAAGTCAGTAATTGCTAATTTTCTTTGGATCGGGGGGTGCTAGGTGGATTTGGTAAAGTAGAAAAAAAAGCTATTGAAAAGGTCTATCACATAAATATTAAAAATTTTCCACATGTTTTCTACAGAAGTTTTTGGGACCCCTTAAAGGTGTATTTTCGCTTTTGTCATAAATCCATAGATATTGAGTTTTGCTGTTTCAACTAGCGAATGTTTGTACATTGGCCGCTTTTTCAGCAGACAAAAACAGCTGTTTTAGCAAACTTTTTTTGCCGGTACTTTTCGCGCTGAAATTTTCGTCGTTACTTTTTTAAAATAGCTTCATTGATACACACGTTCTTTGTCATTGAGGTTTCGTCAAGATTTAAAAGAAATATGTTTGTTTTCATGTATAATTTTGATTATTTCAGAAAAAGTAATCGCGAAAATAAAGTGATTTTTTACTCGAAAACCGAACATAGTACCGGTCTATAGATAACAATTTGTATTTAGTGTACTTTTATCGATGCTGAATAATTTATAAGTCAATAAAACAACCTACGCGCACTAGAAGATGGAAAGGTCCTCCTAAAATCTCAGTACAATACAATATGATGAATGAGTAGGTTTCCACACAACCAAGAGGTACTACTCGTTGCGCGTTGCCAAATATTTTACTTGGCTGGCATCCCCAGTAGGCATACAATCCAAGATGTGCTTTGCACGTTTTTGCACACAATTCACTTCTTCGTTGGAAAAAAAAGAAAAAAACATTAGATTGGCTTATGGATCTAGGTCATATTAAAATTGTTGGTGCCTTATCAATACTACCTGGTATTAGAAGTATTGCCGATTGATACAATTCACTTGTCCTTTGGAATTCTCTTTAAGGAAAGAAAAATACATTAGATTGGTATTAGAAATATAACTGGTTGATATACAATACAGTGATAATTATAGAAAAATAAGTCACTGTTAAGGTTTTCCCTTACGGATTGCGATATCAATATCTAAATGGTATCAAAATTCAGTAGCAAAATTTTCTCGAACCCCTTATTATCAAAGGTATAGTGAACTATCAATAACAAAATGGTATTGATAATTTACCAGGAATGAAAATGATAAAGTAATGAAAATATAATATTAGATGAAGGCGATTAAATCGCTACTACTTTTGATACCAAACTAAAATTCATTTTAAACTATTTTCAAATTCACACAATTTACATGTAATGTCTGTTATATTTTCCTTAAAGTATAATGCCTATATTCATAATAATTTACTGTAGGTTTATCGAAGGAATTTGTAATGTAATAGTAGGTTTAAAGTTTATGTTAACTTTTATGAATATGGGGGTAAATCTCTGATACAACCAGAACAAAGCTTTTTGGTACATTGAACACACGCAATAGCAGTATTCCTTGTAGCAGAGCAATGCAAACATATATTTAGACTAGAATACTCCAAAAGTTTTGTATGCATTCTCTTTCTGTATGGGGATTTCGCTTCTAAATTTGTCATAGGCATACTCTTTACAAATCTCTCAGCATACTGTAATATAA
The DNA here is from genome assembly GCF_050003625.1 of Haematobia irritans. NCBI lineage: Eukaryota > Metazoa > Arthropoda > Insecta > Diptera > Muscidae > Haematobia > Haematobia irritans. The sequence goes on from NC_134400.1 coordinate 108,948,039, forward strand.
ATATACCGCATTCCACATTATCATGTTGTTTGTCGAAAATCAATTGCTTTTCCGACCATTTTTCATTTTTTAATATATTTATTTCGTTCACATAGTGGGATATTAATTTTTGGGGTATTTTCTTGCATTGCTTGGGATCAAGGCAACATATTTCCTTTGTTTCTACGTTGAGTATCATCAAATAATAGTGATTGTTGATTAAGTGAGGAACTAACAACGAAGTTGAACATTTACTTAATGCATTTTCTAGAATAATACGATTGCTGAAGGAGTACTCCTCGATTTGAACTGGAATTGCCCTGTAGTTGGAATTGTTTTCTTTAAGAATTATGGCCAAGCATCCATTAACAATGTTATTCCGCAACCATTGGCGAGGACGCAACGTTTCCAATTCTAACAATGATATTATGGTGTCTTCATAAACTTGACCAACTAGATATTTATCGTAGACATTCTTAAGGTCGCATATAAATAGTCTATCCTGGTTAAAGTTAGTCAAAGTTTCATAAGAATACAGTTTGTAGGGATTATACTGCGGAGTTTTTATCAAACTGCGATTAATATACTCATGATCGTGTTGAAGCGTAAATCTGTCGATTTCGAGATTTTCAATTTTATCCTTTATTTTTTGGAGACCGGAGAACTCTTTTGTGAACATTGGCTGTTTTAAGCGGCTTTGTTTTCCCTTCTTATTCCAACTTTCTTTGACACTTTTCATGTCTTTGTTGGCAATTTTCCCAAAAACATTTGATCCTTTTGTAGCCTGGTTTGTGTTGGAAGATTTGATTTTGGTTCCAGGAATTATGTTCTCCAGAATTTTGGAATCAAAATATATTGCATCTATATCGCTTGTAATGGACCGATAATATTTTTCCATTAACCTAATAGCTCGGCCAAGTTTATGTTTTTGTCCTTGGAGAACGAGGTGTTTTAAATTTTTATAGTGCACCTCAATTGGTCCATTACTTACAAGTTCTTTCTTATTGGAGACATGGTAACCAATTATGTTCGTCCAAAAAGGTAGGAATGCAACATACTTTTTCAACATAAAATCTAAAAATTCTGGACAATATAAGGGATTTTCTAGCCCATCTACTTCAAGCAATTGTAGTGTTGATGTATTTGACAAAATTTCTTGGAATTCCGCTGTAAATGGACTTGAGTTAGCTATATTGTCCAGAGTGTTAGTTTTTAGCTCCTTCAAAAATATTTTTCCATTTTGATCATCAAATATATTTTCTTCGATTGGGGTTTTTGCAAATTTTAAAAATTTGTTCATTACGCTGGAAACTTCATGGTTTAGATAGCAACCGTTCAGTATAATGGAAATCATTTTAAACCAATCTTTGCACTCCTTCAATGTTGTGAAGTTGAAAGCCAAGCCAATTGCTTCGCGTAAAAATTCTCGCAGCTTTATGTTTTTCAGTGGCACTCTTTCGTCGATGTCTTTGCAAATAATTTTTGAATAATGACTCGTGCAGAATTGGCATACTACGAAGTTTTGTTTTTGGTAAGGTACACTGTGCAAAAATTGGTAGCATTTTATTAAGTACTCTTGAATATTTTCAAGTCCATTAAATTCAGACAAAATCGAATTTATGATTGCATAGCTGCAATCAGTAACAATTCTGTTACATATAGGCCACAGAATATTGTTTTCTTTACAAGCATCCTTCAACTGGTGTAAAAACAGTGAAATCTCATAGCTAGTGTGGCATGAAAGTATGGCGTCCGCAACTGGGTATATTTTTTTTGAGTCTGGAAAGTGTGATATTATTGAATATAAGAAAACTCTTTTATTCGCACAACTTATTGGTTGAATAACTCCTCCTGTTGCATCAATTCGCATAGTATAATCTGATTTTTTCGATAACAAGGAGTCATATTTGTGCAACATTTGCAATCTTTCAATAGTATAAAGGTAAACTCTTAATGGTGTAGCCAGGCGTTGTATATAGTTTTTGTAACTAGTTTCGCTCATGATAAAAGCATCTATAAAAGGATCCTTGTCGTATTCGAAATCACTCATCGCTTCCGAACGAGCTTTTCTAATAGTTGCAAGTGGACGCACATTTTGTTTTCTCCCAATTAATCGCAAATACTTTGATTGTTTGTTTATGGCTTCCTTTCTATAGAGCACAGATTTCTTTTTTAGGAGCTCTGATTTTAGAACGTGTCGCTCTATACCTCTAATTTGGTAGCATTTGTTATATCCAATTTGATGTTGAAGTTCTTCCTTTGATCTGAAAACCATGCAGGTTTTATTACCCATGTTCAATTGGAATTTAAAGGTACAGCACGCGTTATCATTGCAATACGCATACATGGTGTATACAGAACGATCGTTATTGAATTTACTTGAATATACGTTGAGATCGCAAACATTGTTAAAGATGTCATATTGTTCACGAAGATAATCTTGCATTACTTTTTTATTGGAGAAGACATTGTTGTTTTCCAAAATATGATCTAATTCTCCACAATGGAATGCACAATCATTGTACTTACAATTTTTGAAAAAGGGTGTTTTAGCTGATTTTCCTTTCAGAATTTCCACCATCCGGACACTTCTATTGGGTTTTTCTTTAGGGCTCTTCGGACGTCGATATGCTGTATACACTCTCGCATCAATACTTTCTTCTTTTGTGCCTTCCGAGTCATGTTTAGGTATTAAAGAACTCTAAATTTTAAAGAAATTTAGAAAAAGTATTTTTGTTTAAGTAATGCACAAGCAGATTTTTCGAATACAACTATTAACATATACTATTAACATATACAAGTCTGCTAAAACAGCAGAAAGTCTGCTGAAAAAGGGAAATAGCAAACATTTCCTGCTATTTCTTAAGCTCGATTACACTAAAACATGTTTTATTTTGCCTGAAACAAGTAAAAATGTCAACTTAGGAGCTATCCTAACATAATTAAAGCAATATTTTATGAATATCTATAGTATTTGACCAAAAATCTTAATATTTATCCAATTGAGGCATAACAGAAGACAAAATGTTTGCTGGTCGTATTTAAGAGCTTGTAAGTATATTACAGTGCAAAAATATACCAAAAACTACTTTTGGTCCTTAAATATACTTTTGGTAAAAATTTATAACCTAAAAATTTTATAAATTGTTGTTCATTAGGACCTGAAGTACAAAAATATAACAGCAGACATCGACTACAGTCTAAAGTCGGGCCGGCCGACTAAATTGTACCCTTCACCATTGTGTAGATCAACATTTTTTGTACCATCTCAAATACATACAATGTATTGGTAACTGCATACAAGTCTAAATTGGAATACAAATGAATTTCTCTACAATTAATATTACACCCTGGGACGAAACACAATGTTAGTAAATGTGAGTGTTTAAGCCAATTTTATGCAAATTGGCAAAAGTGCATTTATGATTTGATATTACAGGTATTGGTAAAAAAATTAATTTTTGCTACTTAGCAATAGCAATGTTATAAGGATATGGGGTAGACCTCGTCAAGATAGGTGGTCAATTGTGGGTTTGAGTGCAACGTCGCGTTACGTTGCACTAACAACTGTCGCTCTAACAAGATATAATCGGAGCGTTTCTCAATTCATATTGTCCCCCACCCCCTTGATAAAAGAAATATAAACATCTGAGTGGGTAAGTACACGCTGGTCCTCATGATATTTTATAATTTAATTTTCTTCTTTTCCTTTCAGGATTTCGCTGCCTTGGATACCCGTCCGCTGCTACTTCCAAAATCCCTTATTAATCTATTCTTCTCTTTTTTCTTTCAGGATTTCTGACGGGCCTCAAATAGAATGGAAACATCATTGCATCAGCCAGAATATGTGAATTTTTGCAACAATTGCTAGCTGATGCCATGATGTTTCTATTATTTTACGCCCGCCGAGAAATTGAGGAGACTTGGGATGGGAGATGATTTCCCTCCACGGTACACATCCCTCTCTCCCCAACGGTGGACTTGGGAATAGGGGTGGGAGATGGTATTCCCTCACCCGCAAGACCCCCCTTTCCCCAACATGGCCAAATAAGAGGGAAGTGCCCAATAAGGAATTGTTCCTTCAAAATGTTGCCACCCTCCAACGCGGGATACTATTAAATTTTGTATATTTTTTTTTATGAAAAAAAGATGGTTCAAGAGGCCACCATAGCGTGAAAACGGCCTCACCTACGCGGAGCTCCACGCAATTTTTTTTTTACTTTGCGTTGGACTTTGCCGATGCCGCAATATTAGTGTATGATGAAATATATGGGAGCTACATCTAAATCTGAATCGATTTAAATTAAAATTAAGATCCAATGCAAAATTGAAAATGTTTATCTTCGGTGAAATGGATTATTAAAGAAAAGCAATCATGAAAAATGGCAAATTTAGCGCGATAATGCCAACTTTATAATGGCCTTTAAGGGCGTCATTATGTTCGTACTATCGGCCGAAATAGTAATTTTTCATAGTTATTTTTCGATGTTAATTCATATTAAAGAAAATAAACTTTCCCTTTCAAAAATATTTGAATCTGCTTTTACTTTACATTCTTGATATTAGCGGCTAAGTACACTCAAAAAAAGTGAACTCTCTATTTCACTAAAGCCAATTTAACTTTATTTTAGTTCATGGAATTACTATGTTTGGAGAAAGTTTTCTTTACTCTAATAATTTTTTGTGTACGTTAGTTAAATTAACTAAAACCGAGGAAAAAATATACTCGAATGAAGCATAAAGATTAACTAAATTCGTGTCTTCTACAAAATAGTTCAGAATTTCTTTAAATTTGTAAATTTGACCAAAAATGCGTCCATCATGAACTTCGTATGTCACCAAAAGACATTCTTGCAATTTTGAACTCCAATTTTTTCCTTCAAACTACAAAATTTTCTTTAACAAGTGAAAAAACTTAGTTATGTATAATAAATTTTCTTGAATTTGTTGAAAAATATTTACTTATTTTTATGACATCGGCGTGATGCCAACGTTTGTAATACTGTTTAGTTAAAATTTTCTTCAAATATTCAAAATTTTCTAAAATTAACCGAAACTTTTCTTCCTGGTGGGTTCACTGCTTTTTCAGTGTACTATGTTCAGTTTTCAATCTGAAAACCTGCTCATTTTTACGGTTACTTTTTTTAATCAAATAAATTTCAAATATTATATGTTTCGCAATCAATGCCTTGGTTCTTTTCCATCCATAATTTGACCAGACATCATAAAAATTTAATCGTCTTCAGTTTAGTGTTTTGGTGGAAAACCCGAACATAGTACTCAACTTTAACTCGAACCTAATACCCACCCTTAGTTTCGATGATTGGTAAAATTCGTGAATTTTCCAACATTTTCCGCTCTGGATTCAATTTCAATAACATTATTATACAATATTATTATATAAATTCATTTAGCAAATCACTCTTATTATTGGGCTATGATTTTGCGAGATAAGATGGAACTTACAATATTCAATCCAGTTTCCACAACATTCTGATCCCTACTAATTTTTGTCACTTGTTGGCTTGGCAATTCTTGTAATGTTTTATATTGTGGGATCTCATTTGCATTAAATATTTTCGTGCTCTCCATATCGGGATAAAAATTGGTATATGAGACGAATTCGTTATTTGTATACCATTCCATGTCATAAATTTCCGTTGTCTCAATTATGCAACCAGAATGGGGGTGCGATTGAAATGTTGACTTTGTATGGTAAGGTTTATATGTATTGTTGTTAATTGTAGATGAAACTGTAAATTCAAAAATATTTGTATATCAAAAGTGTTCAAAATTCGGATGAAAATTTTAAAAGCATTGTTTGTGTAAATTTCATCTAAAGGTGGGTACTATGTTCGGGTTTCGAGTTGAAAATCACTTTATTTTCGCGATTACTTTTCCTGAAATAATCAAAATTATAAATTAAAACCAAAACATTCCTGTAAAGTCTTGCCGAAATCTAGGGGAACAAGAAACTGCGCATCAATTGAAGTAATTTATCTGCTTCATATTGAACTGTTTTAATAAAGTAACCGCGAAAATTTCAACTCGAAAAGAGAACATAGTACTTACCTTAAAGGTGGGTATTAAGTTCGAGTTTAGCCGCTAAAATCTTCATTTCTTCACGATTAATTTTCTTTAATATTCCATTTGAAGGAATACAAACTTTAGCGGCTAAACTCGAACTTAATACTCACCTTAAAGGTGGGTACTAGCTTCAAGTTTAGCCGCTATAATCACAGCTAACCCCCATATGCAAAAAGAAAAAAATTAGGAAAACTTCAAGCCAAAAAGAAAAAAATTAAGAAAACTTCAAGCCAACTTTTGCCATATAAATTCATTCGATAAACTATCAACAAATTATTTTGCATATGGACATAAATCAGTAAAAAAGTAAAAAAAGTAATTTTAGCGGAAAACCTATTGGAAATCCGTAAAGAAGACTTGGCCTTATGCTTGTCTTATATATTAATAATATCGTTTTTATCGGTATACATTTGTATACTTTGTTCAGTGGTTTCCTTGCGTGAGTGTTGAATTTTAGAAGTTTGCCAAACGTTATCCCTAAATATTTCATATCATTTTTGAAGGGGATGTTAATAGCATTTAAAGGCAGGGATAAATGTTTACTTTCTGGAACAACAAAGTTTTTACATCTTCCCGAAGCATTTCTAATGCAGATTGCTTCACTTTTTGACGTGTTAATTCTTATGCCCCATTGATCGTAAAACTGTCCCACTCTTGCGAGGTGGTTCTCGTCTAAATTCAAACTTAATGCTCATTTTTTTTCTTATGAAATCATTAAATTAAGTGATTCAAAAAATTAAACGGCTCGCATCTTGGCTTGAAATCCGAGCATACTACATACCTTTAGACTTTTCTGGGCCGTTATTTTCCTGCATAATTTCGGTATCTTCAAAGAAATTCTTCTGAGTTTTTGCTCTTTCTTCCTGAAGGGGAGCACAATACGAGTGTTCTTGTGAAATTATGTTTTTGAATTCTCCAGGGCAGAAGCTGTCTTCCTCCAATTGGTTGATATCATTAAATGAAGTTAGTTCCACTTCTGCCATCTTTGCATCCAAATCGACTTTTGCCGCAGAATTGGTGTTACAAACAAGCTTTTCATTTGTTTTACGTTTTTCTAGCTCTTTTCTGGCATAGTATGCAATTATTCGCCTGTTACTTCTAGTGTTCTGGGACTGCAGGTGTATTGGACCACTTTTAAATTCATTCACAGTCTTAATAACTTCTTCAAACCTTCCATCATTGTCACGATAATAATACAAAAGTTTATCTAAATGATTATAATTTTTTAAAAAAGAAATTAAAATTGATTTATTAATTTTTCGCATTTTTAATCTAAATTAGTATCCACTCTTTGCGAAAATAGATCTATCTTTGTGTGTTAACAAACGGTTTATTTTAGACCCGTTATTTTCGCAAGTATTGCCATATGTTCTTGCATTTAAATAGGGTTGTTACCAATAAGAAAACGCTAAAAATGAAGGTAATGCGCTTTACACACTATCAGTTATTCCGGACGACAGTGCTCGTGTCGAACATATCCCACATATTGGACACATTATAAGTTAAGTCCGAAGGCATAATCGATACTGCTGCATGTTTATGGGATCGGTAACACATTTACCGATTATTTAGTCATCGCCGACAAGTCGTATCGATTCGACACACTGTAAGATTCTTTACAAACACCGACATTCCGTCCGGAATAACTGATAGTCTGTAAAGCGCATAATTGCCACTTACTTCCAAATTGCTAAAATGTTTATTTATACCCAATAAACACAAGCATTGGAAAAATGCTTATATTCAATACGCTTTCAAACATTTTTCCAAAGAATTAGATTAGAATTCAATTTGAGAAATTTTTGAGAAAATCGCGTTCTCAACAAAAAACAAAGCAAAAGGTTCAGCCATGGTCGGGAGTCAGATGGTATATCCTGACCAGCTTCTTCAGGTATAGGAATTAATTCCGATGCTATGCCCCAATCGGATCGAGTTCTATAACTAAATATAGCACTGTTACTGTATTCTTCGATATTTCGGAACTGGAAATTGATGACATGGGTTATATCTTCTATGGCCAGGCCACGTGAGGCGATATCAGTTGCCATAAGATTGTTTACTTCACCAGAGATAATATCTGCAATAGCGAAAATCATCTAATTTTAAATCATTAGACAAATCATCAGCTAAAGCTTCCACATATTTAATAAAAATCTTTACCAAATAGAATTTTTCATTCTCTTCAACAATTTCGATTGTTTGCTCGACCAAATCCAATGATACATCACGCACCGGTATGGGATTGTTCAAATATCCAATGATATCCAATGATATCTTCCGAATCTGAGGTTCAAAACCCATATCCAAAATACGATGAGCTTCATCTAAAAATAGATAAGTAATAGTGGCTGTGTCAATAAAATTCGCTTGTACAATTTAAACGATCAGGAGTGCAGATAATAATTTCCATACTACCTCCAACACATCCAATTTGTTCACGGCGATTGCCTTCTCCATAAATCATATTCCTGAATGAATTCTGTTGTTCCCTTCTTTCTCAATTTGCATGCCAATTCACGTTTTGGCGCCAAAACGCTATGACTGTGGAATATTTTGATGTACAACATAGCGAACAATAAAAACTCTAATATGTTTACCATTTCTGTTTGTGCTGTACCGTGAGATCTTCATTTTTAATAAAATAATAAATAAAATTATTTTATTATTCTAAATTTTGCACGACAACAAACCAATCCACCGGAGTTGCCAAAACAATCGAATTTCATTGTTACCACGTTTTCTTCATGAATGCATTTTTATTGAAAATAATTGAAGAAACATTCTCAATGTGATTTCAAGGTGTCAAAAATGGAAACCGGGATATCTTCGTCCAAAAACACTCTTGGAGCACATGGCGTACATCAAAATGTAGGTAATGACCTCCACTTTGATGTCCCATTAGCGGAATTTTGAACGAAGTCCGTTCCTGGCTTCCATGGTAGAATCTATGTTCTGCCTCTTCGTAAAAGAACACTGTTGGAACACATGCCATACATCAAAATGTAGGTAATGACCTCCACTTTGATGTCCCATTAGCGGAATTTTGAACGAAGTCCGTTCCTGGCTTCCATGGTAGAATCTATGTTCTGCCTCCCCCAGTTGAAAACTTGGAATCCAGGATATCTTCGTTCAAAAACACTGTTGGAACACATGACATACCTCAAAATGTAGGTAGTGACTTCCACTTTGATGTCCCATTAGCGGAATTTTGAACGAAGTCCGTTCCTGGCTTCCATGGTAGAATCTATGTTCTGCCCCCAGTGGAAAACTTGGAATCAGGGATATCTTCGTCCAAAAACACTGTTGGAACTCATGACATACATCAAAATGTAGGTAATGACCTCTACTTTGATGTCCCATTAGCGGAATTTTGAACGAAGTCCGTTCCTGGCTTCCATGGTAGAATCTATGTTCTGCCCCCCAGTGGAAAACTTGGAATCAGGGATATCTTCGTAAAAAAACACTGTTGGAACACATGCCATACATCAAAATGTAGGTAATGACCTCCACTTTGATGTCCCATTAGCGGAATTTTGAACGAAGTCCGTTCCTGGCTTCCATGGTAGAATCTATGTTCTGCCCCCCAGTGGAAAACTTGGAATTAGCGATATCTTCGTAAAACAACACTGTTGGAACACATGCCATACATCAAAATGTAGGTAATGACCTCCACTTTGATGTCCCATTAGCGGAATTTTGAACGAAGTCCGTTCCTGGCTTCCATGGTACAATCTAGCAAATGGCCCATAGTGGAAAACTTGCAATCCAGGATATCTTCGTCCAAAAACACTGTTGGAACACATGCCATACATCAAAATGTAGGTAATGACCTCCACTTTGATGTCCCATTAGCGGAATTTTGAACGAAGTCCGTTCCTGGCTTCCATGGTAGAATCTATGTTCTGCCCCCCAGTGGAAAACTTGGAATCAGGGATATCTTCGTAAAAAAACACTGTTGGAACACATGCCATACATCAAAATGTAGGTAATGACCTCCACTTTGATGTCCCATTAGCGGAATTTTGAACGAAGTCCGTTCCTGGCTTCCATGGTAGAATCTATGTTCTGCCCCCCAGTGGAAAACTTGGAATCAGGGATATCTTCGTAAAAAAACACTGTTGGAACACATGCCATACATCAAAATGTAGGTAATGACCTCCACTTTGATGTCCCATTAGCGGAATTTTGAACGAAGTCCGTTCCTGGCTTCCATGGTAGAATCTATGTTCTGCCCCCCAGTGGAAAACTTGGAATCAGGGATATCTTCGTAAAAAAACACTGTTGGAACACATGCCATACATCAAAATGTAGGTAATGACCTCCACTTTGATGTCCCATTAGCGGAATTTTGAACGAAGTCCGTTCCTGGCTTCCATGGTAGAATCTATGTTCTGCCCCCCAGTGGAAAACTTGGAATCAGGGATATCTTCGTAAAAAAACACTGTTGGAACACATGCCATACATCAAAATGTAGGTAATGACCTCCACTTTGATGTCCCATTAGCGGAATTTTGAACGAAGTCCGTTCCTGGCTTCCATGGTAGAATCTATATTCTGCCCCCCAGTGGAAAACTTGGAATCAGGGATATCTTCGTTCAAAAACACTGTTGGAACACATGACATACCTCAAAATGTAGGTAGTGACCTCCACTTTGATGTCCCATTAGCGGAATTTTGAACGAAGTCCGTTCCTGGCTTCCATGGTAGAATCTATGTTCTGCCCCCCAGTGGAAAACTTGGAATCAGGGATATCTTCGTAAAAAAACACTGTTGGAACACATGCCATACATCAAAATGTAGGTAATGACCTCCACTTTGATGTCACATTAGCGGAATTTTGAACGAAGTCCGTTCCTGGCTTCCATGGTACAATCTATGTTCTGCCCCCCAGTGGAAAACTTGGAATCAGGGATATCTTCGTAAAAAAACACTGTTGGAACACATGCCATACATCAAAATGTAGGTAATGACCTCCACTTTGATGTCCCATTAGCGGAATTTTGAACGAAGTCCGTTCCTGGCTTCCATGGTAGAATCTATGTTCTGCCTCCCCCAGTTGAAAACTTGGAATCAGGGATATCTTCGTAAAAAAACACTGTTGGAACACATGCCATACATCAAAATGTAGGTAATGACCTCCACTTTGATGTCCCATTAGCGGAATTTTGAACGAAGTCCGTTCCTGGCTTCCATGGTAGAATCTATGTTCTGCCTCCCCCAGTTGAAAACTTGGAATCCAGGATATCTTCGTAAAAAAACACTGTTGGAACACATGCCATACATCAAAATGTAGGTAATGACCTCCACTTTGATGTCACATTAGCGGAATTTTGAACGAAGCTATTATTTTGGCACCAGGAGCGAAGTTTGTGCTTGAGGTTGTCCTCTTGTTTTACGCGGAAAGGGTGCACATACTGTTTTAAATCACAGTTTAAACAATTTGTGGTAGTAATACCTTCACATCTAAACATTAATAATTTTGTTAAACATATCTTTATTCATTATATTCGCTAAATTTGTGGTCATATTTTGTTTTTCCATAATTTTTGTGGGCACCACAGTTGATAAATTCCGTACTATTTGCATTTTATATGGTTTTTGCAACTCTGTGTCACCCTGTTATTTCGGTGGTTGTTGTAATTAAAAAAGTTACCTACGTCGGTATCTTCACGCAAGTCATATTTTGTTTTTCCATAATTTTTGTGGCCACCACAGTTGATAAATTCCGTACTATTTGCATTTTATATGGTTTTTGCAACTCTGTGTCACCCTGTCATTTCGGTGTTTGTTGTAATTTAAAAAGTTACCTAGGTAGCTACGTCGGTATCTTCACGCAAGTCATTCATCGACATTTCACGGTCTTCAGCAACACCCTCAGAAACAGACGCAATATTCTCTTCTGTACGCATTCGTGTGGTTGGTTTAATGTCCAATAAAGTAAACTGAGTGCGAAACTTGGTCACAATCGCATTAATTGTTTGCTCACTTGGTCGATTATGTAGACCATAAAACGGACGTAAAGCGCGAAACACATTTCGAACCGAACACTGATTTTGGTAATAAAATTCAATGATTTGCAAGCGTTGCTCGTTAGTAAGTCTATTCATGATGAAATGTCAAAGCATACTGAGCATCTTTCTCTTTGACACCATGTCTGAAATCCACAGTGTTGCCAACTCCCAAAGGCCAAAAAGCACCAAAATATATTATAAAAAATATATTATAAATCTAATATACCACCTTCCACCACAAAATCGAAAATTAAATGCTCTCTAAAAAAAAAACTTCTGAAGATGTATTATAGAGCTTTTGTGAATTGAATTTTAAGAAGTTAAGGTGGGTATTAAGATCGAGTTTAGCTGCTAAAATAGTCATTTTTTTACAATTACTTTTCTTTAATAATTAATTTTAAGGAATACAAACTTTGTGAAAATTTGCTTTTGGCTATTCCCCATCAAGTTATAATAAAATTTGCAGCAAATATGCATAATTTTATGCCTTTTTTACTGATATAGTTTTCACTTTAGAGGCAAAACTCGAACTTAGTACTCACCATTATGAACCGCTATTCAAGTATACACTTTGATCAGTTTTATTGCTTTCGTCCAATTCATTTTGATCAGTGATGTTTTTCAACTTTGAAAATATTAATATATGGAAGGAGTCTATTGCTTATTTCAGTTGTGCGTGCTTTTGTGAATTTAATACAAACGTTTTTAATTACATCTTTACCAAATTCAAAAATTCGACACTCATCGCTCGACTTTCCTACAGAATACCCTAAATAACAATATTAATTACAAAATAATCAATACCAACTTCATAACAATCAAATTCTATATTTGGCAACAAATTTGAGTTTCTTGTGCTCTTGAAAGTCTAATCAAAATTGTTGTATCAATTAAACTTAATACTGTTCACAATAAAAAAAGCACCAAAAGCACTAAATGAAAATGCCAGAAAGCACCAAGTTGGTGCTTTTTTTGAAAAGGCACCAAAAAGGCAATTTGGTGCTGTTTAGAAATCAAAAAGCACTAAATTTGGTGCTAAAAGCACCAAATTGGCAACACTGGAAATCCATGTCTGAAAACCGCTATTGTAGGTTTTATATACAGTTTGGCATCACTGAGCAAAAACGATTCACAATGATATAGTGAGTACTTGGAAGAAAATACTCGTAGTTTTTCTCAACACTAGGTCATTCTAGGGATCTATAGTACAAATTAATAATCGATTTTTCGACATTTCGATTATTGACTTTTAATCAAAAATCGATTTTCGATTATTTTTACCAATGAAAATTCGAGTATTCGATTTTTCATAATCGATTTTCATAGAAATAATGATTCTAAAAAATATTCGATTTTATGAAATCTATTTGTCTTTTTGTGAGTATTATTAACCATATTTGGTAAGAAAAGCAAATAATTAGTGTTCCAGTCAAACATGTTAATTTTTAAATTTGTTTAAAAATTAAAATGTTCAATATAAAATTTTTAACATGTGCCAATCATTAATTTTTATTTCCCCAAATAATTACACTATAAATTCAAGGAAATTGAAAACACAAAGATTCATTTCCACCAATTTGATATTTTATTTAATAAAATCAGAATTTTTATTTTTCTAGTTCAAAATTTAAACTAAATTTTTGGTGGTCAAAATTAAAAATTAGTTGAAAATCTAAAATCGATTTTGCGATTATTTTTAGCTTAATAATCGATTTCGACTTTTTTAGATTTTCATGCCAAAATTCGAATAATCGATTTATAGATCCCTAGGTCATTCATTCCACCAAAGACAACGCGTTCGGATAGGAAGGAAATTATAAAAAGCTGAAATTCAAGTTAATTAATTAATATACATACGTGTAATCAACAACTAACTTGTCAGTCGTGAACAAATTTGGATTTTCTAATCGTAAAACGCAACTTTTAGAAAAAATAAATCTCGCTAAATAAGAAAAAGTATATTGAAAAAGTACGCTTTTTTATTTTTTGGCTGTTGGTAATTTTTTTAATATCGTATGTCCATCCAGAATTTAAATACATTTGGTAAGTTAATAGAAAAATTGAAATTGTTACGTGAGAAATGTAAAATTAATTATTGCTTCAGTGATCACGTAGTTGTTTTATTTGGAAATAGAATTGGGTGGGTATAAAAATGTGTGATACGTAGCTCGCAATATAGAATCAATTTTGATCGTTCATGAGAAGAAAGGCAAGGCACTAAAACTTGGAGAATTTAATAAATCATAGTAAATTTTTCCCCTTTTAGCAAAAAAGCCTATTCTAATTAATACCAGATCCTTAAATTAATTCGCATATGCACATATATAAGGAGAAAATGATAAAGGTGATGTGTGCTGTTGGATGAGTCAGCTTCTGAATTTATTTATTGGTATTAATATTACTGTGTGTGTGTGTTTTTTCGCTTATTTCAACATTTTCGAGAGATTTCGCCTTTGTCATTTTCTGCTTTCTATATGTACATACACACGCACATAATTGAGTGTATATATGTATGTGTGCATACTTATTTATTTTATTACACTTTGTAAAATGAAAAATAACAAAAATTAAAGTATACGCGTTCTTTCACATCGAGGATTTTCCCTGTATACGGGGACAGTTGTGTCAAATTATGTCTTCAAAAATGCATTTACAATATATTTATACATACAGATATGATAGTCGCCTTTTCCCCCACCTCTCATTTCACCATAGAACTCGCGTCACATTTTTGTTTTTATTTTGTATACTACCACGTTTCATGTGTGCTAGTGGAAGAGAGGGGTACATCTCTTTGTTGTTGACGAGGTGTAGTACAAATCATTTGAGGTTAAGTGAAAATCGAAGTGAAAATTTTTGACAAATGGTCTTTTCATAGATATTATTAACAAATTTGAGTCTTGTGCTTTTTTGCAGAATTCCTTTGTAAAGTCGGCACATTACGAAGATTTATTGGCAGTTGAATTTGAGTGTATATTTTTTTTTGTGTTAATAGAGGAAAGATGGCATTACGGAAGGGTTTAAAATTATCCGCTTGTGGAAATATAAATGTGGGCTAGCTTGGGAATAAGTTGACAAAACTTTTATTTGCCTTATTTGCAAGTGAGAGTGAATGCGAGAGTTTCTTATGATTTTTTATTTTATTTTTAAATGTCTGAAGAAACTCTGTAATTCCTAAACGGGTTTTAACAACTCTGCTTTCTAAGCTGCTTAATTGTCTGGGAAATTAATTTCTCGACGTGCTTCTGCATTAACAAGTGGCAACTTCATCTTATTGACTATATGATGACATAAACGTAGATATACATCAGAATTTGAAGTGCGATTCACCATATTATCAAAAACTTTGTAGTAAGCTGACGGATGTGATCATGGATGGGGTTATTACTGAATATCAGATATCGTTTAACATTAACGTTTTAATACAAGAATCAACTCTGACCAGGACTACAAAGGTCCAGGAGTAAAAGCTCTACCCTTACATATTGTTATTAACTTTACAAATCGGAAAACATACAAATTTATTAACTTATGTTTGATAACATTGGAAACTAATATCACAAAGTGGAAGGATTACTTGCAGACTGATTTGGTTTTGGAATTAACTTTCAGGACGCTAAAGAAGTCAAATCTGAGGATCAAAATTAGGAGAATATTGCCCTTTAATTAAATGGATCAGTCCCAAGACCGGTACTAGTCTCTGTTTAATTTCGAGCAAACGTATCGCACCAGAAAGGAAAAACTTTTGGAATATGTTGAACAATAGATTATTCTGATGATTGTAGATCCAACAAGATTTTAATATGAATATCTAAAAATTGCGCTGTAGATATGAGGCCTATATAGACCGATATGAACGAAATTACGTATGTTTTGGGACGTTTGGTTTCTTTAATCATAAGAAATTCTATGTCCAGTCGGACAGACGGGCGGACAGGGCCACGCCACAAGCAAGATATATTTATATATATTTTCAGTATATCTATTTCTTTGCTTTTCTCTCTTCTGTCCAATAAAGTAATTGCAATAAACTGCTCTCTAGTTTTGAATAATATGACTTATATAAAATAAAGCTAAAAATGAAACAATACTTAATGCAAAATTTAAAAAATATTTTATTACACTTTTTTTTATTCCTCTTTTATAATTGAGAGGAATACTTTGATAGTTCCAAAGACGAATGAAAAAACCAACATCTATTCTAAACATTAGCTAAAAAGTAGTACAAGAAATTAATAAATATTCTTTTTAGATACATATAGGACCTCCCCGTATGGTGGAGGTTATTAAAATAATTTTTTATTTATAATTCTTTTTGCCAAATTTATCTGACATAGATTATTTTGTTATATTTTAGACCCCTTTGCTGATGCAATCAAGGGTGCTGATGATGATGTTCAAGACGGTCTTGTGCACATAAGAATTCAGCAACGTAATGGTCGCAAAACACTAACTACAGTACAAGGCTTATCTGCCGAATATGACCTGAAGAAAATTGTGCGATCATGTAAAAAAGTAAGTTTTATAATTGTAATAAATAAAAATTGTTTGAAATAAATGTCCTCATTTGTTTTTAGGAATTTGCATGCAATGGCACTGTAATCGAACATCCCGAATACGGGGAAGTTTTACAACTCCAGGGTGATCAACGTGAAAATATATGCCAATGGCTGACGAAGTCTGGTTTGGCCAAGTCTGATCAACTGAAAGTGCACGGTTTTTAAACAACGTCCTCCTCCCATTAATCAACGCAAAATCTTCATCAAAAACAACAGTTTTGAAGGAGCAATAATAGTAACATATAAAAAAGACGACGTTTTTTGCGTGCCGCATGTTAGTTTAAATAGGAAAACAAACAATAAGTCTCACACAACGCAGGCCAAAACCAAGCAAAAACTGAACTTATTTGTATAACGCAAAACGAAACAACAATAACAACAACAATATATATATATACTCCGTGTTACTATTATATCAAGAAATTCCATTTTCATAAAGAAAATCATTCTTTGCTCATCACTTGAATATCAGACATTTCTATTCTACAAACATAGAGCCACAACAAGAGCAATAGCCTTCTAAACCCCATTTAAGCTAATAAAAATCATTACACTTTTCACAAATTTGAGCAGTGACCATATACATAGGAGAATTTCTTTTGAAACTCTCTTGACTAAACAAATTTTTGAATTGATTGAATGCACTGCTAGTAATAGTTAATATAAAACAATTTCTTCAATACAAAGATGTAAATTTCAATACAAAACAAAAAATATATATCTGGTTAAAACTACGTTTTAAATGCAAATTGTTACTAAAATTTGTAATAAAATGAAATTTTAATGATTTTTTTATATAATTATAAGCAAGACTATTTTTCCTCCACCATATAAAAACAGTCAGTTTATAAGTAATGTCAAAGTTTCAAAAAGGGATTTATAGTTATTGGGGGCGTCTCGAGGGATAATGATACAAGCTATTAGAAGTTTATTATACATTTACAGATTTTAATAATATTACTTCAAAAATGTTGATAATTTGTCAAGAGAAGGCTCATTATTATAATGCACTACCATCGCATAGCTTATGGAAGCGTAGAAAAAAGTTTATTGGTTTTTGATTAATTCATATTTTATTCTTTCAACACCACCATCCTTCATACCAATATGTTCAATCTAAAATTTTAGACATGTTTCTTTTGTCTTCACTGATACAACAGTACGTCTTTGTAATATTCTTTCAGTTTTTTTGTTAGGATATGGATTAATTAGTAATATAGAAAACAAAAAGTAAAAATGTTGAAACTAAAGATGTAATACATTATATATTATTAATAATAAAAACTAGAATGATTCAGAAATGAGATCATTGCAAAATCACATTCGTTTGAGATTACTTACTATGGGCTTTTTTGAGAAACTATTAAATTGATCAATCTATCTGGCAATTGTTCTTGCCATTCTAGTTTCTTCTACCGGCAGAACAAGGATTTAGAAGGGTAAAATATTTCGTTACATCTTAATCGAATTCTCTATGATTGTTAACATTAACCTTAGGTTAGGTATAGTGATAGCCCGATATTTTAGACTCAGGCTATTCAGACCACTGTGGTGAACTTCTTTCTTATCAATGAGTGCTGCCCAATTCTATGTTAAGCTCATTGGCAACGGACCTCCTTCTTACCACTTAAAGAAGCATTGATACATTCCGAAACGTTACCAACACTACTGAGAGGGTAGAATCCAGCGCTGAAAAACTTTTTGGTATTCGGGCGACCCTAATGCGTCTTAAAGACAATAAGTTTTTCCGGACGGAATGTCTGTGTTTGCAAAGAATCTTACAGTGTGTCCAATCGATACGACAATTCGTTCATGACTAAAGGTTAGGTTAGGTGGCAGCCGAATGTATCAGGCTCACTTAGACTATTCAGTCCATTGTGACACCACATTGGTGAACTTCTCTCTTATCACTGAGTGCTGCCCGATTCCATGTTAAGCTCAATGACAAGGGACTTCCTTTTTATAGCCGAGTCCGAACGGCGTTCCATATTGCAATGAAACCACTTACAGAAGCTTTGAAACACTCAGAAATGTCACAGCATTACTGAGGTGGGATAATCCACCGCTGAAAAACTTTTTGGTGTTAGGTCGAAGCAGGAATCGAACCCACGACCTTGTGTATGCAATGCGGGCATGCTAACCATTGCACACGATGGCTCTCAACTAAATAATCAGTAAATGTGTTATCGATCCCATAAACATGCAGCAGTATCGATTATGCCTTAGGACTTAAGTTATAACGACCACTGTCGTCCGGATAAACTTATAGTCTGTAAGGCGCATAAGTGTGCAAGGCGGGCATGCCAATCATTGCACACGGTGGCTCCCGTATTAACTTTATTTGAATCTGTTGTAATCACGCTACTACACCTGTCAATAATGGCGCTATCGTATGAAATTTGGCACAGATACGTTTTTTGTTGCAGGCATGTCAAGTTCGAAGATCGATCAAGGGTTTTGATCAAAGATGGCCTGTCGTAAACTGTAAGGTATTTGACATACATTTATGACGTATTTTACCATACGTCAAAAACGTTGTAAACTTTCGTAAAATACTTAGTTTTTGGCAACATAAAACTTTGTACAGTATAATTTTTAGAACCATTTATTTCGTACTTTTTATACCCTGCTCCACACTGTGGAACGGGGTATTATAAGTTAGTGCATATGTTTGCAACACCCAGAAGGAGACACATGGTGTCTTTGTCAAAAATGCTCAGGGTGGGCTCCTGAGTCGATATAACTATGTCCGTCTGTCCGTGAACACATTTTTGTAATCAAAGTCTAGGTCGCAGTTTTAGTCCAATCGACTTCAAATTTGGCACAAGTATGTGCTTTGGCTCAGAATAGAACCCATTTTGTTTTTGGAAGAAATCGGTTGAGATTTAGATATAGCTCCCATATATATACAGTAATCCCTCGATTTACGTCGTGATTGGTTCCGGAATTTGACGACGTTAATCGAAACGACGTAAACCGAATTAAAAACTGCTCATACTTACTCCTAAGTCCATTTACATACATAATAAAAAAAAACTTCAAAAATAAAGGTAATTCAGTAATTCATTCAGAGCTCTCCACCAAAATTAATTTCAAATATCATCACCTTGCAAACACTCATATTCTTTTGTGAATGCTAATTCTCGTCTTACATTGGGCTACATGGCAAAAGTGAACATTTAGAGTTTTCCATTCCAGAGGTTTATATTGCAGATCATACCTATTTACCTTTTTCAATTCACATGAAAGTCACAGAGATCTTTCATTTTATTTTTTACGTGAGGCAATAAAAAGAATTGCAGTTGATTGAGCCGATGTGTGAGTGCTCACATTCCAGCGGTGAAGAATAATCCGTCTTCGACGTTTGTTTTTCCTGATTTTTTAGAAGACAACTGACAAACAAATGGTTGTGTACCACTCAGAATAGACCGTTCTGCGTTGTTCTAGTGGTACGATTGTGATGTGTCCAGTTTTTCGTTTGCTTGGAAGTGCTTTGTTCGCGAGCAACCTCCATACAATAGACTGCTGTTTACATTCGGGCTCATACACGAAAATCCATGGTTCATCACTTCTCACGGTGTCATAGACGTTTCTCGAAGAGATCGTATTTTTGGAGCATTTCTCTCTACCAATCGAAACGAATCTTTTTGAGCGATTGACAAAATACGGGGGATCCAACGTGAATAAATGTTTTTGACGGTCAAATGTACATGCAATTTTGAATGTATGCTGCTCCCAGTAATGTCTAAGATTTCCGGAACAATTTCGGTAAGAATTTCAGAAAAAAATGTTACGATGTCATCATCGTTGATACTTACTTTACTTATGGAAGGCGTTCCTGATAAAGTGGGCAAAAAAAAATCGACGACGTAAATCGAATGGCGACGTAAATCAAAGTTTGATGGAACAACAAAATTTGACGACGCAAATCGAAACAACGTAAACCGAGACGACGTAAATCGAGGGATTACTGTATTTCGCCCGATATGGACTTATATGGCCCCAGAAGCCGGAATTTTACCCTAATTTGCTTAAAATTTTGCACAAGAAGAACAATTAGTACTATAGTCAAGTGTGCCAAATTTTATTGAAATCGGTTCAGATTTAGATATAGCTCCCATATATATCTTTCGCCCGATATGGACTAATACGGTCCCAGAAGCCAGAGTTTTACCCCAATTTGGTTGAAATTTTGCACAGGGAGTAGAATTAGCATTGTAGCTATGCGTGCCAAATTTGGTTGAAATCGGTTCAGATTTAGATATAGCTCCCATATATAGCTTTCGCCCGATTTACACTCATATGACCACAGAGGCCAATTTTTTGCTCCGATTTAGTTGAAATTTTGCACAGGGAGTAGAATTAGCATTGTTGCTATGCGTGCCAAATTTGGTTGAAATCGGTTCAGATTTAGATATAGCTCCCATATATACACCCAAAGAAATTTGTTAGTAGGGACAGCAGAAAAGTCTGCTAAAACAGCAGAAAGTCTGCTGAAAAGGGGACAGCAGTAACTGTTTGCTGAAATAGCAAACATTTCCTGCTATTTTTTAAGCTCGATTACAGAAAAACATGTTTTATTTTGGCTGAAACAAATAAAAATGTCAACTGACATATATTGTTTTAACATAAAAAACAATATTTTATGAATATCTATAGTATTTGACCAAAAATCTGAATATTTATCGAATTGAGGCATAACAGCAAACAAAATGTTTGCTGATCGTATTTAGGAGCTTGTAAGTATATTACAGTGCAAAACTATACCAAAAATTACTTTTGGTTCTTACATATGCTTTGAGGAAAAACCTTAAAATTTTATAATTTGTTGTTCATTAGGTCCTGAAGTACAAAAATATAACAGCAGACATCGACTGCTGTTTTTAGCAGACTTTTTTCTATGAGTGTATGTTTTTCTGATTTCGAAAAAAATTGTCAAAATACCAAAATTTTCCTTGTAAAATCGACACTGCTCAGTCGAAAAATTGTAAAAGTGACTCGAATTTTCCTAAACTTCTAATACATATATATCGAGCGATAAATCATAGATAAACTTTTGCGAAATTTCCTTAAAATTGCTTCAGATTTAAATGTTTCCCATATTTTTTTACTAACATTGTGTTCCACCCTAGCGCATTAGCCGACTTAAATTTTGAGTCTATAGATTTTGTAGAAGTCTATCAAATTCTGTCCAGATCGAGTGATATTTAAATGTATGTATTTGGGACAAACCTTTATATATAGCCCCCAACACATTTGACGGATGTGATATGGTATCGAAAATTTAGATCTACAAAGTGGTGCAGGGTATAATATAGTCGACCCCGCCCGACTTTAGACTTTTCTTACTTGTTTTTTTATTTATGAATGAAAGAAAATGCTAACCTTCAAAAAATACTTAGTTTTTTGCAATATAAGTATTTTTTGTAGAAGTATATTTTTTTGCAATATAAGTATTTTTTGTATACGTTTTTTAGAAGAATTTATGTCTTCCTTGATTTGAGAATGCCCTTTCCTTAAAAAAGTAAATATAGGCATACTTCTGCCAGTTGGATTTTACATAGCCGTATTAAAATCGGAGTTATTAATAAATTTAAATCTGCGTGGTTGGTATTTTGCATGCCCACACGTTGTACCTAAATCCGATTTTTGCCACAAGAAGAATTTTCACAGTTTCAGCAATTTGAAAATGCGTTGCATTCAAACGTTTATGCCTGCTTTTGAGTAAAAATTTCAAAATATTATTAAAAAAACATTAAAATACTTCAATATGACGTTTTCATGACTTAGGATATTAAAAATAGTTTTTGAAATCAAATCTAAGGATCCTGACATTTACTACGTTTTTTACGTTTTATACAGTTGTATGACGTTCTCCACGTTTACACCTTTTTGACAGTAGAAACCTCAAAAAAGTGCTATTCGGACCATCTCTGGTTTTGATACACCCCCCCGTAAAAATCGACCCCCGATTTGGCGTCTTGAGCTTATTCGATTTTGGAAATGAAGAGTTTTTCGGACCACAAATAGGTGTGTGTGTGTGAATATGGTGTATATCGGTCCATCGGTTTTGGTATAGCCCCTATATGAACCGATTTTATTTTTCTTGGGCTTCTATAAACCCCAAATTTTTAGGACAATTTTACTAGTGGGGATAATCCAAATGACTTGCGCTGATGTGGAATGTGGGTTTGCGAAACCTCGAAAAGCAAGCCATCCCATTAATTAGCAACTTCTTCATGTACAAGTATGTAGTTACAAAGTATCAGACAACTCAAAGCATCGGGTAGCTTTCTCCTTTATATCCTTTGTTATTATTACGTTCATGCACCTCTTCCTTAGTCACTATCATAAACACGGAACTAAACGTTTTTCGCTTTTATCTCAAGAAATAAATACAATTTTAATTCAAAATTTGTATTAAAATAAAACAGTTGACTTCGTTTGTTATTCCCTTCTCTTATGTTTAGAATAGGATTTTATTCCCGCGGAATTGAATGAATGTGTTCTATACACATTCCCCAGGGAATATTCAGAATTAGGCTATTTAAATGCACCCTTCAAACCCCAAATTTGGGAGCCACTGTGGTGTAATGGTTAGCATGCCCGACTTGCACACACAAGGTCGTGGGTTCCATTCCTGCTTCGACCTATACGAACGGTCCCATCGCCCACTTTTCCCGCCCCTTCTGACCGTGAGGGCCTCGACCCCATGACGTAGGGACAGCGTGCATACCATGATCCGGACCATGGCGGGGTGGAGGCAGAAGGATTTGACAAGCTACAGAGAAGGACTCATTAGCCGGATATATTAAAACACAAGATCAAATATTAGGTTATTCAATAAAACTAATGTATAGTCAAGGCCGTAGCCAGGATTTTAATTCGGGGGGGTTCAACTTTAAAAAAAAATATTCATATAATCTCAGGTGTAGAAAATTTTATTTATGCATAGGTATGTATACAATATTTTTATACCCACCACCATAGAATGGTGACGGGGGTATAATAAGTTTGTCATTCCGTTTGTAACACATCGAAATATCGATTTCCGACTATATAATATATATATATATATATATATATATATATATATATATATATATATATATATATATATATATATATATATATATATATATATATATATATATATATATATATATATATATATATATATATATATATATATATATATATATATATATATATATATATATATATATATATATATATATATATTCTTGATCAGGGAGAAATTCTAAGACGATATAACGATGTCCGTCTGTCTGTCGGTCTGCCTGTCTGTTGTAATCACGCTACAGTCTTCAATAATGAAGCAATCGTACTGAAATTTTGCACAAACTCGTCTTTTGTCTGCAGGCAGGTCAAGTTCGAAGATGGGCTATATCGGTCCAGGTTTTGATATAGTCCCCATATAAACCGACCTCCCGATTTGGGGTCTTGGGCTTATAGAAACCGTAGTCTTTATCCAATTTGTCTGAAATTGGAAATCTAGAGGTATTATAGGACCATAAAGAGGTGTGCCCAAAATGGTGAGTATCGGTCCATATTTTGGTATAGCCCCCATATAGACCGATCTCCCGATTTTACTTCTTGGGATTATAGAAACCGCAGTTTTTATTCAATTTACCTGAAATTGGAAATCTAGAGGTATTGTAGGACCACAAATACGTGTGCCAAAAATTGTGAGTATCGGTCCATGTTTTGGTATGGTCCCCATATAAAACGACCTCCCGAATTGGGGTCTTGGGCTTATAGAAACCGTAGTCTTTATCCAATTTGTCTGAAATTGGAAATCTAGAGGTATTATAGGACCATAAAGAGGTGTGCCCAAAATGGTGAGTATCGGTCCATATTTTGGTATAGCCCCCATATAGACCGATTTCAAGATTTTACTTATTGGGCTTCTAGAATCCGAAGTTTTTATCCTATTTGCCTGAAATTGGAAATCTAGAGGTATTTTCGGGTCATAAAGAGGTGTGCCGAAAACGGTGAGTATCGGTCCATATTTTAGTATAGCCCCCATAAGAACGATCTCCCGATTTAACTCCTAGGGTTTCTAGAAACCGTAGTTTTTATCTGATTTGCCTGAAATTGTAAATATTCTGGTATTTTAGGCTCACAAAAACGTGTATCGGATTAAGTTTTTATCGATCCATTTGGTAATGCCTCCATATAGACCGACTTCACTTCTTGAGGGTGTAGAAGGCGCACTGATCATGAAAATTGCTTGAAACTCAATGTAAAATTTCCAGATTTTACTTCTACAGATTTAAGATTTCAAATCAAGACTTTATTTTATAATTTTCTTGCATACTTACAAGAGATGTTAATGATTCCTCTAAAATGGTTCAAAAATGGTTCTTATCAATCCAGAATCTGATATAGTCCTCATAGGTGAAATCTTTAAATTTATCTTCGGGAATATCCTCAAGTCCTCAAGCCCTCCTGAAATTTCAAAGGAAACCCTAATATTTGGTTCATGGTGGTGGGTATTTAAGATTCGGCCCGGCCGAACTTAGTGCTGCATATACTTGTTGTAATATTAAATTGAGCCGACGGGCTTTTTGGGCAGCAAATAAATCAATGACTTCTTCAGTCGGCACATTTATTCGGCGATGAACCGACATTAATGCCAATCCTTTGAGTCTACTCTCGCTAGTCGAATTTCTAAGATACGTCTTTAATCTCTTCATCAGTGCTGCCGCTAATGAAAAATTGAGTGAAGTAGATTTTGGAAAAAAGTGGAGTAGATTGAATAAAATTGAAGTAGCATACATTTTTGAAAACAAAACAATAGAATTCATTTTATTATACCCTCCACCATAGGATGGGGGTATATTAACTTTGTCATTCCGTTTGTAACACATCTAAATATTGCTGTAAGACCCCATAAAGTATATTCTGGGTCGTGGTGAAATTCTGGGTCGATCTGAGCATGTCCGTCCGTCTGTTGAAATCACGCTAACTTCCGAACGAAAGAAGCTATCGACTTGAAACTTGGCACAAGTATTTGTTACTGATGTAGGTCGGATGGTATTGCAAATGGGCCATATCGGTCCACTTTTACGTATAGCCCCCGTATAAACGGAACCCCAAATTTGGCTTGCGGGGACTCTAAGAGAAGCAAATTTCATCCGATCCAGCTGAAATTTGGTACATAGTTTCAGCATATGATCTCTAACAACCATGCAAAACTTGGTCCACATCGGTCCATAATTATATATAGCTCCCATATAAACTGATCCCCCGATTTGGCTTGCGGAGCCTCTAAGAGAACCAAATTTCATCCGATCCGGCTGAAATTTGGTACATGGTGTAAGTATATGGTCTCTAAAAACTATGCAAAAATTGGTCCACATCGGGTAATAATTCAATGATTAAAACCGCTATGTTCATCGTAATTAAAGGAATAGGAAAAACAATTAGGTAATATGGGGGAAAATTTTAAAATTTGAAGCAGAACAAAAAGTGAAGCAGATTTTTGGAAGAAGGAGTGACGAAGTAAATTTTGTGAAAATGAAGCAAAATACTTCGATTGAAGTAGTAGCGGCAGCACTGCTCTTCATAGTTGAAAATGAACGTTCGGATGAGCACGTAGTAACTGCAGGGATAGAAAATGCAGTACTATAGTACTTTTTTCAAACCTCTTTCACCCCGGTCAGTACCGTAGTACCACCGCGAATGATTTAGTACCTTTTGTGTAGACATTTTTGAGTCGATATCAGATTTATGGTACAATAGCTTTGACAAAATATTTTAATATTTTGAGAAAGTCTTTATCAACCTTATTTGCTAATAGTCTTTTACAAATATGGCAAAACAGACATGTTCATGTGGGAAGAAAATCTCGATTTTGTAAAAGACATAGTCAAAAACAGGATTTTATTGAACTTCAAGAATGTTTTAGTCGAAAAAAGAATGCGATTCTATATTATCGATTTTTTATTTCGGTATAGAATTTTTGCAAAATTTTATTTTTATAGAAAATTTTGTTAAAATTTTATTTCAATTGAAAATTTTGTAAAAATTTTATTTCTATAGGAAATTTTTGCAAAATTTTATTTCTATAGAAAAAATTTTGCAAAATTTTTTTTCTATAGAATTTTTTTGCAAAATTATTTCGGCATAAGCCGGCTATCATACAAAACCTTTTTTCGGAGGGTTCAAGTGTGGTTCATTGTTGGGTTTAATGAACTGCCTGAATTTATTCTGATAATTGGTTGATAGTTTTGCTGCAAATAGGGGATGCTGATAAGGAATGTGGTAATTCCGAAACCATCCAACCATCTTGCAGATTGCAAATAAATTTGACAAACATTCTTTTCCTCTGTTGGTTAAGCTACACTTGTAGTTTAGTCAATGTATGGTTTTAAGCTGCAACAAAAAAACAACAATGCTTAAAGATCAAAACCAACAATAACAAAACAAAACGAATGGAAAATTTTATTTCTATAGAAAATTTTTGCAAAATTTTATTTATATAGAAAATTTTGTCAAAATTTTATTTTCTTTAAAATTCAGTCTCTTGACAATAATATTCAAGTGAAATTTTGTTGAAATTTAGTAACAAGTACCTTTCCGATCAAAAAATACCTTTTTTGTACTTTCTTAAAAATTGTATTTTCCATCCCTGAGTAAGTGGCAAAGTGACCAAAATTTTTAAAATATGCACGTTTGGAAATATCTCTTTATTGCCTCCATCGCTAAATTAGGCAGGTTCTTTTCGCATTTCATTTCCATTTCCATTTCATTTACACACGTGCGTTTGGCTGTTTCGTTGTTGTTCTATGGCCAAACAAAGCGAGTCATGTTCACAAAAAGAACAACAAACACACATAAAAAGCAGAAATACATTTTCCAAAAATGAAATTTGTGGTGCGAGAACAAAAACAATTTGTTTTTTTCGACCGTCGTTTGACGGACTTTTCAACTAGTATTCTATGATTTGTGCAAGTTTTATAGGTAAGCGTTTTTCAAAATAAAACCTCCAGCTTTTCTTCAACATCTTCGATAAGATTTTTCTATGAAGCTAAAAATATATATTTATTTATATAAAAATATTCATTCATTTCGGGGGGGGGGGGGGTTTGATCCCCCTCATCCCCCCCCTTAATACGGCCTTGTGTATAGTTATCCAAATATGCTAAAATTCTAGACTTCATCATATCAATACTAAAGTTAGTGTCAACTAGATGATAGATTGAATTAAAAACAAGTATATACGGCCGTAAGTTCGGCCAGGCCGAATCTTATGTACCCTCCACCATGGATTGCGTAGAAACTTCTACGAAAGACTGTCATCCACAATCGAATTAATTGGCTTGTGGTATCTTAAAACTTCTTAACATCATTTTCTAAATTGTGAGTTAGTCCATACGTGGTATATATTAGACAAAAAAGGTATGTATAGGTAAGTCTACAAACAATTACGAATCGATATGGACTTTTGCACGGTACGTAGAGAGCCAGAATTGAAATATGGAGGTCGCTTATGTGTGGGCTATATACAATTATGAACTTGATATAGACCAATTTTTGTGTGATTGGGGATCTATTTATCTGAGGGCTATATATAACTATAGACCGATATGGACCTAGTTAGGCATGGTTGTTAACGGCCATATACTAGCACAATGTACCAAATTTCAACTGACTCGTATGAAGTTTGCTCCTCCAAGTGGCTCCAAAACAAAATCTCGGGATCGGTTTATATGGGGGCTATATATGATTATGAACTGGTATAGACCACTTTTGACATGGTTGTTGGATACCATATACTAACATCACGTACCAAATTTCAACCGAATCGGATGAATCTTGCTCTTCCAAGGGGCTCCGGAGGTCAAATCTGGGGATCGGTTTATATGGGGGCTATATATAATTATGGACCGATTTCGACCAATTTTTGCATGGGTGTTTGAGGCCATATATTAACACCACATACCAAATTTCAACCGAATCGGTTGAATTTTGCTCCTCCACGAGGCTCCGGAGGTCAAATCTGGGGATCGGTTTATATGGGGGCTATATATAATTATGGACCAATATGGACCAATTTTTGCATGGTTGTTAGAGACCATATATTAACACCACGTACCAAATTTCAGCCGGATCGGATGAGATTTTGCTTCTCTTAGAGGCTCCGCAAGCCAAATCTGGGTATCGGTTTTTATGGTGGCTATATATAATTATGGACCGATGTGGACCAATTTTTGCATGGTTGTTAGATACCATATACCAACACCATGTACCAAATTTTAGCCGGATCGGATGAAATTTGCATCTCTTATAGGCTCGGCAAGCCAAATCGGGGGATCGGTTTATATGGGGGCTATATATAATTATTGACCGATGTGGACCAATTTTTGCATGGTTGTTAGAGACCATATACCAACACCATGTACCAAATTTCAGCCGGATCGGATGAAATTTGCTTCTCTTAGAGGCTCCGCGAGCCAAGTCGGGGTTTATATGGGGGCTATACGTAAAAGTGGACCGATATGGCCCATTTGCAATACCATCCGACCTACATCAGTCACAACTACTTGTGCCAAGTTTCAAGTCGATAGCTTGTTTGAGACACCGTGGTGCAATGGTTAGCATGCCCGCCTTGCATACACAAGGTCGTGGGTTCGATTCCTGCTACGACCGAACACCAAAAAGTTTTTCAGCGGTGGATTATCCCACCTCAGTAATGCTGGTGACATTTCTGAGGGTTTCAAAGCTTCTCTAAGTGGTTTCACTGGAATGTGGAACGCCGTTCGGACTCGGCTATAAAAAGGAGGTCCCTTGTCATTGAGCTTAACATGGAATCGGGCAGCACTCAGTGATAAGAGAGAAGTTCACCACTGTGGTATCACAATGGACTGAATAGTCTAAGTGAGCCTGATACATCGGGCTGCCACATAACCTAACCTAACCTAACCTAGCTTGTTTCGTTCGGAAGTTAGCGTGATTTCAACAGACGGACGGACGGACATGCTCAGATCGACTCAGAATTTCACCACGAGCCAGTATATACTTTATGGGGCTTAGAGCAATATTTCGATGTGTTACAAACGGAATGACAAAGTTAATATACCCCCATCCTATGGTGGAGGGTATAATAATGCACATCCTACGAATAGGCTCCACCTAACCTAACACCAAGAAGTTTTTCAGCGGTGGATTATCCCACCTCACTGTAATGTGGAACGCCGTTCGGACTCGGCTATAAAAAGGAGGTCCCTTGTCATTGAGCTTAACATGGAATCGGGCAGCACTCAGTGATGAGAGGGAAGTTCACCACTGAATAGTCTAAGTGTTGGAAGTAGCATTGTAATGCTACTGGACAAAAATATATCGGTCTAATATACTTTGCATTATTTTAACTTGCTACTTTAATTTTGAAATTTATTTGTTTCATCAAGTATGCTTTTTGAATATTTTAATTTGAGTTTTCTTCTACTTTTAAATATTGAGTATGACAATAATTTTTATTCATTCTGTTTTAACTTTTGAATTGACAAGTTGTGAGACTAAAATATAAAGACTTAAAAAAACAATTTTTGTGTGTGTATTCATTTGGAAAATTAGATTGTTCTTGAATTGTAATAGGTTATGGGCCCAGACAACGCCCCGTAACTAACAAAAAAGACATGGATAAACTAAAAAGAAATATTAAGCCTTTTGATGGTGAAAGATATTCCATATGGAAATTTCGGGTTAAATCTCTTTTGGCTGAAATTGATGTTCTAAAAGTGGTTGAAAATGATGCTCCTGATAATGTTACCGAGGAATGGAAAAAGTGTGAAAGAAATGCTAAGAGTGTTATAATTGGGTATTTAGGAGATTCTTTCTTGGGATTTGCCAGAGCTGAATGCTCAGCTAAACAAATTTTCAAGAATCTGGATGCTATATATGAGCGAAAGAGTATTGCATCACAATTGGCTATACGAAAAAAATTATTATCTTTGAAATTGAAGGAGGATATACCACTATTGAACCATTTTAATATTTTTGATGATTTAATCACGGAGTTGTTGGCTTCAGGTGCAAAACTTGAAGAAATGGATAAGGTATCCCATTTACTAATAACATTGCCGTTATCCTATGATGGAGTAATTACTGCTATTGAGTCATTATCTGAAGACAATTTTACACTGGCATTTGTAAAAACTCGTTTACTTGACCATGAAATTAAACTGAGAAATGATAGCAAAGACACTAGCTCTAAAATACTGCAAGCAGTAAGCGAAAAGCCGCATTCATTTAATAACTTCACTCAAAAGGATAAACAACGTAGGACGCAATTTAATACCACAAAACGTGTGAAACCCTCCCTGAAATGTCATCATTGCCATAAACTTGGCCATATTAAAAAGAACTGCTACATTTACAAGAATTTATTGAGTTCTAAAAATTTCGGGAAGTCAAAAATAGCCCACACAGCCGTTCAATCTGGAGAAGGATTTGCTTTTATGGTGAGCAGTAAGGATATTTTTTGTCAAAAGGGCAGTGTGCAATTTTTGCTGGACTCCGGAGCATCAGATCATATTATAAATGACGAAAAGCTTTACACAGACTACATCAATTTAAAACCTCCAACGAAAATATCAGTTGCGAAATGTGGAGAATATATATATGCATCAAAACGAGGCACTGTGAGAATATGGAGCAACAACCAATATCAAATAACCCCTGAGAACGTCTTGTTTTGCAAAGAAGTTCCACAAAACCTCCTTTCCATAAGAAAAATGCAAGATGCTGGAATGACTATTGAATTTAATACGCGAGGTGTCGAAGTCCGCAAGGATAAGAAAGTGATTATTGAAGGTAAATGTGAAAATAATGTTCCAATAATTTCTTTTTGGTCTTGTGGTGACTTTCAAGCTTCCAGTGCTATCGATAGCACTGGTTACCGTTTGTGGCATGAACGGTTGGGGCATATTAGTAGAGGTAAATTCTTGGACATAAAAAGTAAGGAAATGTTTAGTGATTCTGTTATATTGAAGAATGTCAGTCCTGATGACTTATTGTGTGAGGCATGTATAAATGGTAAATTATCAAGGCAGAGTTTTAACAAGATTAAAAACAAAGAACATGTCAGAAGGCCATTATTTATTGTGCATTCAGATGTCTGTGGTCCAATTACCCCCGCAAAACTAGACGGAAAGAGCTATTACGTAATTTTCATAGACCAATTTACTCATTATTGTGTGTCTTATATATTAACTTACAAGTCTGATGTATATTCTGCTTTTAAAAATTTTGTTGCCAAAAGCGAGGCTCATTTTAATTTGAAAGTTGTTAATTTGTATATTGATAATGGAAGAGAATATTTGTCAAATGAAATGCGCGAGTATTGTACTAATAAAGGCATAAGTTATCACTTGACTGTACCATATACCCCACAATTGAATGGCGTAGCTGAGCGCATGATTAGAACGATTACCGAAAAAGCTCGTCAATGGTAAGCGGTGCAAAATTAGACAAGTCTTTTTGGGGAGAAGCTGTTCTTACAGCAACATATTTGATAAACAGAAGCCCGAGTAAAGCACTAAAAGATTTCTCAAAAACACCGTTTGGAATTTGGCATGGAAAAAAGCCAGCTTTGAAATTTTTGAAAGTATTTGGCTCTACTGTATATGTACATAATAAAAATAGGAAAAGGAAGTTCGATGAAAAATCATCAAAGGCAATACTGGTTGGATATGAGCCAAATGGATATAAATTGTGGGATATGGAAACAGACAAATTTTTTACGGCACGAGATGTAATTGTTGACGAAACTAATATGAAAAATTCCAGAACTCCAGTGGAATTCCGGAATGACAGTACGGAATATGAGCATTGCAAAATCCAGAATGAGAGTACGGATAAAGAATTAGATCAAACACTGAGAGTTGTTATCCCGAATGAGAGTAAGGATATTATGTCAAGTGATTGTGGTACAAAAGAACAGTCTACTGTTGTAGTCCCGAACACCCAGAAAAAAGTGCCTTCGAAACTAAAGGAAAAATTCTTCATCAATATAGTTTATCCATTTTATTTCCATTAAGGTAAATTTTTGTGAGAAATAATAAAATTTACTCGTTTTAGTAAAAAAAATCCTAAACTGTAAGCAGTTAGGAATAGTTCATTAACTAGAATAAGGCATGGAATTTTACTAATACTGTTTTCTTCGCTGGGTATAAGAATTTACTACTGAACAAGAAAATTTTATTCACCGATAACAAAGCATTCGTAAAAATAAACAAAATCCGAACTAAAACCAAGTTTCCTCAAAATTAGTAAAATTTCTTATAAAATGATAATTGCGACTTCCTTTATAATAGAAAGTTTTTCATACATACGAACAACACTTGGCATAGAAAAATATTTTAGTTCATTCGTACTAAGAAGTATGCAATCCTTTCAAAACTTAAGGAAACACACTTGTTAGAATATAGGAAATTTTCCTATATTGCTATTGTTTACCTGTAATCGATACCTGTCATCGTAATCGATATGTTTGCGCGTGGGTGTAATCGATATGTTTGCGCGTGGGTTGTTTTTTAGTTGGAATCGCGTTGTTATGGTATACGGAGAGATTGTTAAAAAATAATATGGTAAAATAATATAATAAGTAACAAAAAAAATATATATAAAAGATTTATTATTTTAAATTAGTGAGAAAAATGTTCGTTTTTTTGAAAATAAATCTATCAATGTTCGTGATGGTGTATAAAGAAAGAAAACACCAGCAGAATAAAAACCCTTTCATTTGTCTTTATTTTGGAATCTTCAATTATCAGGTAATATTCAGCGCTAACCTTTTGTAACAAAAATGGTTTTATTTGTAGGTATTGAAATTGTAAAAGGAGGACAAAATCGTTAGGCAGCAACTTATTAAAAGTGAAAGGTACAAGAAGAAGAAAAAATGCGTTTTGCAGTTGATGACATTACATGGAAATTGGAAATAGTGGAATAATAAACTAATATTTCAAGGCCAATCGATGCTGTTGATTCTTAATAAATATATTCAATATATTAATAAAACATGTCTTTTATTGAAGATAAAATTGCTTATATAAATAAATAAAATTGTATTTAAAAACGAAGGTAAGCAGTTCTAATTATGAAGTAAAAGTTTTACCACAAATATGTAAGATTTGTCCAAATGAATGAAAAAATTTCAATAAACTCATTCCATATATGAATTCAAATCAGTTAAATTTTTTCATTGTGTAGCATAGTGGTAAATAAATATAGGAAAATGTTAACTAATATATGGAATGCATTATACCTAATTTCTACGAAAATCACATCGTTCAAAAAAATAAAAATGTCTTTGGCGCTATACGAAGTTCAACTTTCTTCACAGTAAGTTCATTTTAACTTAAAGAAGGGGTCACTTTTTTCTGGGTGATGGTACCTTTAAGATACCTAAGGACCCTTTTAAGACACTGCCATAATTCTATATTAGACTTGTTACTATAACGGCTCAAAATATTCACCGAAGTACTTAGATCAGGTCTTGTACAAAGCATGATGTACATTAAACAACCAATTAAACTACGACACGGAGCCTCATAGTTTTCATTTGAATTTAAGGCATCATAATTTAGCCTGATCGGAAGAGGACTAGCAACTGATTTGCAATCATTCATTCCAAACTTCACAAGTATTTTGTTAATGTAAGCAGACTGACTCAGA
Organism: Haematobia irritans; assembly: GCF_050003625.1. Classification (NCBI taxonomy): domain Eukaryota; kingdom Metazoa; phylum Arthropoda; class Insecta; order Diptera; family Muscidae; genus Haematobia; species Haematobia irritans. The sequence goes on from NC_134400.1 coordinate 108,982,378, forward strand.
ATCAAACTACTATCATTTCGCTCAATCCTCATTCCAATGAAAAATGTAATCTCTTTTAAGTCAGTCATTTTGAATCTATTCATCAAATACTCCTTAAAATTGGTAATGGTTGATTCATTTCCTGAAGCAATAACCAAATCGTCCACATACAGCAGTACATATATATTCTCTGACGACTTGCCTTTGTCAAGAAAATAAATACAACGATCTACAGGTGAGCTAATAAATCCAATATCTTTTAATGCCTTATCGAAAACTTCGAACCAACATCTTGCTGCTTGCTTAAGCCCATATATTGCCTTATTCAGTCTACAAACTTTTCCTTTCTCACATAACAAACCCTGTGGAATCTTCATGTAAATTTCTTCCTTTAAAACACCATTTAGAAAGGCTGTTTTTACATCCATGTGATGAACTTTTAAATTGTACTGGTTAGAAATGGACATCAATATTCGAAAACTGGAAACTCTTGCTACTGGGGCAAACGTCTCATCATAATCAACTAAGTATTCCTGCGTAAAACCCCTTGCCACTAATCTGGCCTTATACCTTACGGGATTCCCAAACTCATCATGTTTTAAACTAAAAATCCACTTGCAATCCACCACATTTGTATTACTAGGCATTGTAACTATTGCCCATGTCTGATTTGAGAAATGAGAATGAAGTTCTTCCTCAATACACCCAGAAAAAAGTGACCCCTTCTTTAAGTTAAAATGAACTTACTGTGAAGAAAGTTGAACTTCGTATAGCGCCAAAGACATTTTTATTTTTTTGAACGATGTGATTTTCGTAGAAATTAGGTATAATGCATTCCATATATTAGTTAACATTTTCCTATATTTATTTACCACTATGCTACAGAATGAAAAAATTTAACTGATTTGAATTCATATATGGAATGAGTTTATTGAAATTTTTTCATTCATTTGGACAAATCTTACATATTTGTGGTAAAACTTTTACTTCATAATTAGAACTGCTTACCTTCGTTTTTAAATACAATTTTATTTATTTATATAAGCAATTTTATCTTCAATAAAAGACATGTTTTATTAATATATTGAATATATTTATTAAGAATCAACAGCATCGATTGGCCTTGAAATATTAGTTTATTATTCCACTATTTCCAATTTCCATGTAATGTCATCAACTGCAAAACGCATTTTTTCTTCTTCTTGTACCTTTCACTTTTAATAAGTTGCTGCCTAACGATTTTGTCCTCCTTTTACAATTTCAATACCTACAAATAAAACCATTTTTGTTACAAAAGGTTAGCGCTGAATATTACCTGATAATTGAAGATTCCAAAATAAAGACAAATGAAAGGGTTTTTATTCTGCTGGTGTTTTCTTTCTTTATACACCATCACGAACATTGATAGATTTATTTTCAAAAAAACGAACATTTTTCTCACTAATTTAAAATAATAAATCTTTTATATATTTTTTTTTTTGTTACTTATTATATTATTTTACCATATTATTTTTTTAACAATCTCTCCGTATACCATAACAACGCGATTCCAACTAAAAAACAACCCACGCGCAAACATATCGATTACACCCACGCGCAAACATATCGATTACGATGACAGGTATCGATTACAGGTAAACAATAGCAATATAGGAAAATTTCCTATATTCTAACAAGTGTGTTTCCTTAAGTTTTGAAAGGATTGCATACTTCTTAGTACGAATGAACTAAAATATTTTTCTATGCCAAGTGTTGTTCGTATGTATGAAAAACTTTCTATTATAAAGGAAGTCGCAATTATCATTTTATAAGAAATTTTACTAATTTTGAGGAAACTTGGTTTTAGTTCGGATTTTGTTTATTTTTACGAATGCTTTGTTATCGGTGAATAAAATTTTCTTGTTCAGTAGTAAATTCTTATACCCAGCGAAGAAAACAGTATTAGTAAAATTCCATGCCTTATTCTAGTTAATGAACTATTCCTAACTGCTTACAGTTTAGGATTTTTTTACTGAAACGAGTAAATTTTATTATTTCTCACAAAAATTTACCTTAATGGAAATAAAATGGATAAACTATATTGATGAAGAATTTTTCCTTTAGTTTCGAAGGCACTTTTTTCTGGGTGATTGATTTGAAATTAGTATATGAGAAGAAATCAGACAGTGCAACCTTGCTCAAAGGTTATGTGGACTCAGATTGGGGTGGAAACGAAAATGATAGAAAGAGCACTACTGGCTTTTTGTTCAAGATGTATGACCATAATTTAATTTGCTGGAATACAAGGAAACAGGCCTCTGTGGCAGCATCCTCAACCGAGGCAGAATACATGGCATTATTTGAAGCAGTACGGGAGGCACGATGGTTGAAGTCTTTGTTGAAAAGTATTGGTATAGATTTGGATGTTCCAATTTTGATTTATGAGGATAATCAAGGATGCTTAAGCATAGCTAATAACCCCTCATGCCACAAAAGATCTAAACATATTGACATCAAATACCACTTTGCTCGAGAACAAGTTGAAAATAAATTAATTAAACTTGAGTTTATTTCCACAGAAAAGCAGATGGCTGACATCTTAACAAAACCTTTGGCGGCCGTTTTCTGGATATGAGAGAACAACTTGGATTAAAATAATTTTAAATATTTTTATTAATTTGGCCTGATTAGGTTTTTCTGGGTTTTCCTAATCCTTGCAGCGAATGCTGGGTCATATGATTATTTTCCCAGAATAAACAACTTGTAATGAATAACGATTTTTTTTCTATTATATTTGAAGTATCCGATATATTTTTGAGGAGGCGTGTTGGAAGTAGCATTGTAATGCTACTGGACAAAAATATATCGGTCTAATATACTTTGCATTATTTTAACTTGCTACTTTAATTTTGAAATTTATTTTTTTCATCAAGTATGCTTTTTGAATATTTTAATTTGAGTTTTCTTCTACTTTTAAATATTGAGTATGACAATAATTTTTATTCATTCTGTTTTAACTTTTGAATTGACAAGTTGTGAGACTAAAATATAAAGACTTAAAAAAACAATTGTTTGTGTGTGTATTCATTTGGAAAATTAGATTGTTCTGGAATTGTAATACTAAGTGAGCCTGATACATCGGGCTGCCACCTAACCTGACCCCAATTTTTTTTTTATTTTTTAAACAGTAGTAGTAACAGTCAAGTAGATTTGTTCCCCAAACTAATATTCTTTTAAATAAAATGAGTGTAAAATATATAGCTCCGATGCTCCGGCCCAGCACTTATTTAAAAAAAGGGCTGTTCAGTTTTTTAGCTCTTGCTCTCGGAGCCCTATGAATAAAGTGCCAAAACGAATGAGCGGCACTGAAAAATAGGCGAGCTAATTTACAGCCTGTATCTGTATGTCGAACGAGCTCTATCGATCGACTGAAATGGAGACAAACAGCTGAATTTATAACCAAAAATTAGCTGTTTCTATGCATTTCAGTCGATCGATAGAGCTGATTCGACATACAGAAACAGGCTGTTAAACGAAAAACTCTTGCTCACACAGCTCTTTCATATCCCATCTGACCACAAAGTTCGTTATCGTATTCGATATAGAAATATTTTCGATTTTCTCTCGAAGAAAACTATCGAGAATGGTTCGAAAAATTTTTCGAAAAACGTTGATCTGTCGTGCTCTTACTGCCAACAAACTCTTCGTTTTCGAAGGCTTGCTAGTGATTCGTTAAAGAAGGTTTCGCGATATCTATAATTGATCGTTAACGAATCTATTTCGAATTCGTTTTCGAGTTCGATAGCATTTCGATTTCGAAGGTTTTCTGTACTGTTTTATTCCCATTATAAGTTGTGTAGTAAAAAAAAATATCAAGTTATAAATATCAATTATAATACAAAATAATATAGATATTAGTGTTGCGAACAAAATACTTAAAATATTTACATTTAGGAATATATATTTAAAGTGATTAAAGGCACTGCATTGACTTCTTTACGCGGAATTTCTTATTAAGCCGGTCGTGACTATGCCATCGAAAAGGACTACAATCAATGAGTAACATTTTCCTGGATACATCTGCAAATTAAACAAGAAAGAAAATTGGTAGTTTTTTAAAAGATATATAAATAAATTACTTACCTCTTTTAGATTCGCTAAGACACTTCACCCGCACTTAACAATTTCTTAAACTGAAATGACTTTTTAATCTCTCAAAAACAAACATGGCGGAACACCAACAAGTAAGCCGAAAAATATTCGTTATTACTTCGAAACAACGAACGTTCGAAATATTTCTATTATCGAACATTTCTCGAATAATGTGCGCATTAATTTATTTCGAAAAATGTTCGCTTTAGCGAACCTTCGCCATTTCTTGGCACTTTGGTCGGGTGGGTGGTGATTTGTGTATTTTTTTGAAATACAAATGACATGAATGGAGACGGGCAAACACGTTGCGAGTTCTTCTGTGACCAATCCAATGAAAGCTCTTAGCAATTTTTCATTATTTAGTGCAACTTTTATTTGCTTCGTCTTTTTTCCATTCTCATCGTATTTTATTTGATGAATTTGTAAAAGATGCCGCTGTAGATTTGAAAGTTTTAATGCTTTCATCGATCGATTACATTTTTTGCAAACAGCTTCTCTCCATTGGTTTGAAAATATGTCCACGGCGAATTATCAATATCCAAAAAAAGTTCTTTGTAGGAAAAATTTCAGTTAATTTCCGTTATTTTAAAGCTTTTCTAAATTTTATATGTAAGCATCAATACCACATATTTCAACAACATCGAGAGCCAGTTATTAGGGAGATGCCACAAATTCTTGATTGTTTTTTCTTTTAATGGGTCTTAGTTGGTTCCATAGACCTTATAATACATAGATGAACCACCATTCTCTTTAAAAAAATGTGTCAGTTCCAAAAATTAATTTTCTGACATTTCGTTTTGATTTTTTCGTAAAGAGTCAGTCCCAAACAATAATTTTCGTGCATTTGCTTTTGTGTTGTTCGTAAAGAGCAATGCTGCTCAAGATTAAATTTCGTATTTTTTTGTTCAAATATGAACTTTTAATATATTAATTTATTTATAAATCCTCTGTTGCAACATCAACGTTCTAATTTTGTGCAAAATTGGCAAACTACAAAAAGGAAAACGAAAGAGATTGTAAGCGTGTTCTTATTTTTCTGGTTTATTCTTAATCTTCGGAACTGTCAAACATAGTTTGACACCCATGGCTCATCTATGTATTATGAGGTCTATGGTTGGTTCTACACTGGACGCTCTACATTTATGCTCATATCCACAATAATTTGCTGACAGTTTATCGAAGAAATTTGTATGGTAAAAGTAAATTTAACGTGCATATTTTTATTTTAAATTGTTTCCCTAGAAAAATGTTTTAACTTTCCAATATGGCATCTCTGTTCTACGAGTTTTTGAAAAGGGCTGCTTGCTCATTACATTGGCACTTGTGAGCGGAGCTGTCTGTCGGCCCGTTCTTTTTAAAAAGTGCCGAGCTTCATATGTGCTCCGGCACTCAAATAAAAAAGGGTTTTTGGTTTTTTCAGCTCATTTTTGAGCAAAATTGAAACACTATTTCTATATAATAAAGCAATTTTCTGGTTGCGCAAAAATGTTTATAGGGAAGTTCTACTACAGAGAACTACTCGAAATTACTTGCTCAGTAAATCTATATTTGATTGTCCGCTTGATTTTCGTAAATAGTGTCAATTATAAACGCTGCTTATTAAAATTTGCACCCTATTTCTACAATATGGGCATATTATTTCATTTATTAACGGATCTTATTAAAAATTGATACAAAGTAATAATCTTTAGTTCCTTTTAAATTATTCATACCATAAAATCAAAAAGTTGTAGTATCAAATCATTTTATTTCCAAATTTCGTTCAAGAATAACAATGGTTGCTGTTAACACAACACACATGGTGTAGTTGTAATAGTTGAATCAGCAAACCAAAATTTAGAAATATTAAAAATCTTTCACTTGGTGTTTTAGGATTTTTACTATTATGAGTCATGCAATTGGTAGATTTGGTAACAACAAAACTTAAATTCAGCCAACAGCTAATAATGTCTGCGGCTACTCTATGAACTTGGTTCAATTAATGGAAATGAAAAATATACGATATAAAAAAAACAATTTCTATTTTCTCTTTTTGGTAAAAGTTTTCGGAAATTGAAATAACAATTTAATATTTTCGATTTACGAGAAACTTATAATATTAATACAATTGTAGATTATATGATTAACAAAATAAATTTATTACAATTTCCTATACAAATTCTAAATTTAAAAATTTTCCAAAACCAAATTAAAATAAGAATTGTTCACAAATTTAATACAAATAAAAATATATATATAGCAATTGGCAAAGAGGAAATACATAAACATATGTTAAGTAACAACGTAGTTATTGCTTCTATACGACACACACTTGTGCAAAATGAAAAGGACTGCATTTGTAAAAGTAGACAATTTTTACTCTGAACAATTTTGAAATAATCTCCCAACATAGTTTTACCTTTCAACGCCATTAGGAGATACGTTTTTGGATAAAATTTATTGTACAAATACCATTATATTTTCCAGGGAAATTGCCGGATTTCTCACATACACTTATCAGGGTGTGTTATACAAATCTACAATATATATATAGGATAATCAAGTTGTTTTTCACTCACGGAAAGTTTACAAAGCTTGAAGGACTAACATTTACGCCTTAATTTTTCTTTTCTTTTTCGTTATAAAATTAAACAAAAAGTTGACAAACGTAAATAATCTTACAAACAAAACTATTATTTAAAGGCAAAACTCCATATACAATTTGGAGCAAGAGGAGGAGACTAAGTGGAGTTCCTTAAGGGTACTACTTTCGTATTTGATACACTGATTTTTTCCCTCACAGAGATGTTATTTCAGATCGAATTCTTCTTCATCTTCATCATCGGGTGATGATGGCACCGATGTTGGTGACTTCTGTTGGTCTGTGGTGATTTCGGTTGCTTTTGGTACTGTTGGTTCTGGCGTCGTTGTGTTGTTCGCCGTGGTAGCTGTCATTACTGCCGACGATGATGAAGCACATCGCGATACCAAGTCCGCATAGGGTTTATTATGAAGAAAGCATACTAAAACAACGGTCATATTATCCCCTCCTAAACCACCCATTTGGCAATCTGGTGCCAAGCAATGATTCATCAGTTCTTCGCAAATCTCTTCTGGATACATGCCCTGGCCGATGCGTGCTCTGCAAAAATTGACTACTTCGTCATTGCTCATCACATCCCAAATGCCATCACAGGCAAGAACAAGGAATTCCCAATCTTCATCGATGGTGCGTGTTTCCACATCGGGATTAGCTAAATATAAAGAAATAAATCAAGCCAAAAAAATTAGTATATTCTCAGTACTTAGAAATAAAAACATTCTGTTTAGATTTAGACGATAAAAAATCTGTTGCGCCGATATTAATGATATGGGATTTTATTATTAGTTGTTCAAACTGGGCTTTTTGGTCAGTTGGTTTTTGTATGAATTAAATAAAACTAATTTATTTCATATTTTACTCAACGTTTTGTTGGTTCTTTCCAACTTCATCAGGAGTGTTTATTGAAAATCCTAGAGGCAAAATTGCACAATTATTTACATTCTTCTATGATGTGTATAATAAGCTCTACTTACAATTAGTTTTTTTTTTTAATAATTAATATAAAACTGGACATCACGACACATATTTTAATTATAATTAATAATAATAAGTAAAATTATTGCAGCGAACCCCCTTATACTAATATCACAGAACTGAACACTTTAAAATATTGCAACTTGTATCTTCCTTTGTGTTAATGGATGTTTTTATTCTCTCTTGTATGCGTAGGCTCTCTAGTGTGCATCTCTTATTTTCGATCTTCTCTTTGTCCAATATTTTCACATTCTTCAAATCTGCAATGTTTCCATACTCTTTTACATGTTGTGCCAAAGCTGTGCTTAGCTTGCCTTTGTTTATGTCTGCTTCATGTTCACTCAGGTAAACTACTTTGTTTATTAGGGTTTTCGCCGGGTTTATTTTCATTGATTTTGGTTGAGTAGAGAAATAATTTATCATTCGTCCTGATGCCGTTTTTTTCGTATACCAATCGGTTATAATTTTACTATTATCTGATGATCTTCATAAACGACAATACAATAACAATAGCTTACAATTCCAATGAAACACTTCGTGCAATATTTTCAAGAGAAAAGAAAAAGACAGAAAAACTACAACAAAACAATGTGGTATATGAAGTGACATGTATAGGCAAAGAAGGGGAGAAGTGCAACAAAGTTCATGTTGGTACCACTCGCAGAATGCTTGCCGTTAGAATGAGTGAACATGAAGCAGACATAAACAAAGGCAAGCTAAGCACAGCTTTGGCACAACATGTAAAAGAGTATAGCCACATTGCAGATTTGAAGAATGTGAAAATATTGGACAAAGAGAAGATCGAAAATAAGAGATACACACTAGAGAGCCTACAAGAGAGAATAAAAACATCCACAAACACAAAGGAAGATAAAGACAATACAAAGCGACGTTATTCAGTTGCAATATTTTAAAGTGTTCAGTTCTGTGATATTATTTAGTATAAGGGGTTTCGCTGCAATAATTTTACTTATTACTATTAATTATTATTAAAATATGTGTCGTGATGTCCAGTTTTATATTAATTAATAAGAAAATGTAACACTAATTGTAAGTAGAGCTTATTATACACATCATAGAAGAATGTAAACAATTGTGCAATTTTGTCTCTAGGAGTTTCAATAAACACTCCTGATGAAGTTGGAAAGAAAATATGAAATATGTAAATTAGTTTTATTTAATTCATACAAAAACCAACTGACCAAAAATCCCAGTTTTAACAACTATAATAATAAAATTTAAACATACGGTCACAATACATATAGATATGGGATTTAATTCAATACTAATTTAAGGCAGTGAAGGAAGTACATAACAGTTTAAAGCAAAAAAAAGTAATTATAACTTTCACCATCGTGGTAGTATAGGGTATTAATTTTTGAAACATAAAATACATTTTTAAACATAAAATCAATTTCTTGGACCGCCTGACATAGAACATTCACAGGAGCTTTGTAATGTCCCAGTCAGAAATTTACGATGGTTATAAATATTGAGCGTTGTTGGAAGCCAACGTTGAAACAACGCTTGCTAAACAAATTAATTTACGGTTTTTAAATAGTACATTTTCCATAAAATTATCGTTGAAAATTCATGTTCCATCAATGTCCAATGGTTTTTAATGAGTAATGGAGGTATTATTGTTGATAGGAATTGATTCATAATAGGATAATGTTCCTTTATCATATAAAGTGAATATGTACATTAACAGTGAAACCACTAGGAACAACAATTTTGGTTAATTTTACAAATGAGGCAATTGTAGAAAGTTTTAACTAAACTAAACGCTGACATCACGCCAAAACCCAAATATAAGTACTTATATATCGACTAATTGAAGAAATTTTGTTAGACATAATCACTTTTTTCACATGTTAAGGTGAGTATTAACTTCGAGTTTAGCCGCTTAAATCGATAAAGTGAAAACTAAATCAGTAAGAAAAATGCATAAAATTATACATATTTGTTGCAAATTTTATTATAACATGATGGGGAAAAGCCCAAAGCAAATTTTCACAAAGTTTGTATTCCTTAAAATGGATTATTAAGAAAAGTAATCGTGAAAAAATGACGTTTTTAGCGCCTAAACTCGAACTTAATACCCACCTTTAAAGAAAAGTTCATTGTTTGAAGGAAAAAATTGGAGTTCAGTATTGCAAGAATGTTCTTTTGGTGCATTTGGGGTAAAATGGATAAATCCTTTGGCGCATTTGGGGTAAAATGTACAAATCTTAAGAAATTCTGAACTGTTTTGTTTGAAATATTTATAGGAAATAATAAAGGCACTAAAATCGCAAATTTTTCACGATTACATTTCTTTAATAATCCATTTTAAGGAATACAAACTTTGTGAAAATTTGCTTTGGGCTATCCCCATCAAGATATAAAGAAATCTGCAACAAATATGTATACTTTTATGCCTTTTTTACTGATTTATGGCGATTTCGATTGGGAAAAAATGTGCAACATTCTCGAAATTGATTGCCAAATATGAAGGACATTGTCATAGATGTTGGATCCTGTATCCCTCACAACATTATGAATTACCAATAACTTTGAAATTATACTATAATTTGAGAGAAAATACAATGAGGAAAAAAGTAGTGTAACACCACGGCAACATATTTTTTGCGAAACGAAAACGCCCTTAGTTTTCACTTTAGCGATTTAAGCGGCTAAACTCGAAGTTAATACTCACCTAACATGTGAAAAAAAGTAATTATGTCTAACAAAATTTCTTTAATTAGTCGATAAATAAGTACTTATATTTGGGTTTTGGCGTGATGTCAGCGTTTAGTTCAGTTAAAACTTTATACAATTGCCTCATTTGTAAAATTAACCAAAATTGTTCCTAGTGGTTTCACTGTTAATGTACATATTCACTTTATATGATAAAGGAACATTATCCTATTATAAATCAATTCATATCAACAAGGTAATAAAATATGAACTCTGTAATAATTTACTAATCATTTTTTTTTATAGATTTTTTGTTAAACAGATTTGAAAATGAGACTGAGGCTACAATTCTGACAAAAACAAGCCGTTGGTTTGCCTCTACTAGAGACAGGGCTGGAGGAAGATCAGAAGGTATATGACCTTGACGTAATATAATCATTTTTGACCATATTATTAGAAGATTTTTTTACCAATTAGAAATGTCAATCTTAATCTTAATTATGTATTTTGCCTATTAATTGTTAATTGTTAAGTTTTCTGATGTTCCTTTGTAAAGTGTAAAACACTAATTTTGTTTTGTTTCAATAGCGGTTTTAAGGTACTGTAAAATTATAATTCTAACCCTCCTAAAACAATTGGAAAGACGTATGAAATGTTGTTTTTCAGTGCTTTTTAATGGTTGTAAAAACCATCGATACACCGTATAACGATGTTATCATTTTGGGGTTGTCAAAGCGTTCGGTAAACCATCGGAAAAGCGTATAAAATATTGTTTTCATGACGCTTTGAAAACGTTGTTAAATACAATCGATACACCGTGGAATGATGTTATCAATTTGGGGTTGTAACAACGCTTTTTCCCACCGTGTATCAACCGTTCACAACGCTTTTACAACGCTTTTCCGATGGTTTTTTTCTGACTGGGGTGTTATTGATCAGTGGAAACGGTTAAAAAAGTGTCGACTTCGTTACAAAATGGTTTAGGAGGACGTTCGGTTATGAAAGAACAAGTACACATTTTTAAAACTATCCTCGTACATTCATATATCTATACACAGGAAAAATTTCACGAAATTTTTTTCAATTAAAGTCTTAATTGATTTCTAAAAAATAAAAAAATTAATCACAAACATTAACAGTATCAATTAATTTTTTAATTGGATCAAATAATTTTTAATTGACTTTCAATTAATTTTTTAATTGATACTATCATTTCTGTGATTGCAGACATTTCAATTAAAAATTAATTGGATCAATCAATTTCGTGATTGAAGACAAAAAAATATTTTTTTGTGTGCACTTAGCAATGGGACTTTCTGACTCAATTTTTGTACGCAGACCTGAGGGTGAATGAATGTGGGTGTGTATAGCAGATTCAGCGTAAAATGTGTATTATACATTATTTTTTTTTTCCTGTATTATAAAGGGTGATTTGTTAAGAGCTTGACAACTTTTTTTTTTAAAAAAACGCATAAAATTTGCAAAATCTCATCGGTTCTTTATTTGAAACGTTAGATTGGTCCATGACATTTACTTTTTGAAGATAATTTCATTTAAATGTTGACCACGGCTGCGTCTTAGGTGGTCCATTCGGAAAGTCCAATTTTGGGCAACTTTTTCGAGCATTTCGGCCGGAATAGCCCGAATTTCTTCGGAAATGTTGTCTTCCAAAGCTGGAATAGTTGCTGGCTTATTTCTGTAGACTTTAGACTTGACGTAGCCCCACAAAAAATAGTCTAAAGGCGTCAAATCGCATGATCTTGGTGGCCAACTTACCGGTCCATTTCTTGAGATGAATTGTTCTCCGAAGTTTTCCCTCAAAATGGCCATAGAATCGCGAGCTGTGTGGCATGTAGCGCCATCTTGTTGAAACCACATGTCAACCAAGTTCAGTTCTTCCATTTTTGGCAACAAAAAGTTTGTTAGCATCGAACGATAGCGATCGCCATTCACCGTAACGTTGCGTCCAACAGCATCTTTGAAAAAATACGGTCCAATGATTCCACCAGCGTACAAACCACACCAAACAGTGCATTTTTCGGGATGCATGGGCAGTTCTTGAACGGCTTCTGGTTGCTCTTCACTCCAAATGCGGCAATTTTGCTTATTTACGTAGCCATTCAACCAGAAATGAGCCTCATCGCTGAACAAAATTTGTCGATAAAAAATCGGATTTTCTGCCAACTTTTCTAGGGCCCATTCACTGAAAATTCGACGTTGTGGCTCGTTAGTAAGTCTATTCATGATGAAATGTCAAAGCATACTGAGCATCTTTCTCTTTGACACCATGTCTGAAATCCCACGTGATCTGTCAAATACTAATGCATGAAAATCCTAACCTCAAAAGAATCACCCTTTATTGTTTGAATGAGGAGGAGCGAAGCATAACATTAAATCAGATGACGGGCGCCTGTGAAAATTTGATTATTATAAAAAATATTATAAATACCCGCACAATAGATTTAATTCCGGTAGTATGCATTATTTAATTTTCATTCATATGTTTTTTCCTTTTGAACTATCCAGAAAGGGGGTGAGGTGTGCGAAACAAAGTCGTTTTCAATAATCAATGGATCCAATAAAAAGTTATTTTTTTTTAGAATAGTACCATGACGGACTAGTGTCGCACGATTGACACCAAATACAGTAAAAACGATCCTTCGGCCGTTATGATGTGATGGGCTGGAGAGCACAAAAAGAATTGTATGTTAGCCTGATATCAATACAGGCAGTTTTTACGTTCAAATGAATTACAATTACGAGCTTTCTGGACAATAAGATGAAGGAATTGGTTTTATTAAGTTACAGAGAAGAAAATACCCGATCCTAGTCTATAAAAGCATATCTATACATGTTTCATCACTAGCTACAGCGAATTTATATAGCCTCATGATAATTTGTATGTTCCGGGTAAGCTCGGAAACGGCTGAAACGATTTACTTTAAACTTTCAGAGAACGTAGATGGTGATCATATGGTGAAAATAGGGTACTTTTTGATATCTGGTCGGGGACATCCATCTTGTCCGACTTTTTTAAAATTAGGCCAAAGTGGTCCGATTTGCTTGAAATTTTCAAGGAAAATTTGGGTTGGCGTTTAGACAAAGGTCTACCAATTTATTTTTTTATATTTGGTCGGGGAGCGGACCTCCCCTTTGCCCGTTTTTTTTAAGTACAGTGAAAAGTAATAAATTAAGTACAGTGAAAAAATTAAACTTCTCCGCTTTACTTCAAATTTACAGAGGACGTGGGGGTAGATTATATTATTAATACGGGGTACAAGATTTTTTAATATTTGGACGCGGAGGGGGACTTGTCCTCTCCCGCTCTTTTGGAAATTTTACCTAAATTCTCCTATTCGGGGGTACCCGATTTTTTAATATTTAGACGGGGAGGATGACCTCCCCCTTGCCCACCCTTTTGGCATTTGGACCTAAATTCTCTTATTTGCTTGAAATGCTTAGCTAAGGTTGGACGTGGCGTCTAGACCAAGATCCGCTACTCTATTTTCCGAAATCTGGTCGGGGAGGAGACTTCTCCCTTGCCCGACTTTTTTTTAAGCACACTTAAAAAACTTAAGTTCTCCGATTTAATTGAGTTCGTGGGGAGGAGGTTATGAAGTTAAATAAGGTACCTGCTTTTTAAATATTTGCACGGGCAAGGAGCCTGAAAGTTGGACTAAAGTTCTCCCATTTACAAAATAGACAGAATTCCACTATTTTATTTTTCTATATTTGGACGGCGAGAGTGACCTCCCCTTACCCGAAATTTTGCAACTTCAAGAAAATTTCCCCGATATTTTGGAAATTTCAGACATATATAGTGGGGGACGTCTCTTTTTTAAAACAATAGAGCAAAATCTACTCCGATTTACTTGAAATTTAGAGGGAGAAGGTTAGTGAATGAATATATGGTAAGTGATGATATTGAGAACAATATTTTGTTGAAAATTGAAAATGAAAGATAAATGCTTCCGGGTGATCACAACATTTTTTCAACTGTGGTTTATTTCTCTTGAAGTGGTGCCACCCATAGCATTATTAGTCGTTCAACAGAATTTTCACTTATTTTTAAGGATGATTTCAGTAAGGTTCAGAATGCATAAAGCTGTGAAGATTGGTATGGCAGAAGACATTTTTGGTCAAATCAAAAATCGAGTTGATCATACATCTAAATTTTGCTACACGATTTCAGCTAATCGATTAATCGTAAAAGTGGAGGTTTGGGACAATACCTTGTGATATTCATAAATCAGCCCGATCGATCTCGTATTGAATGTCTGGAGCAATTTCCATTTAGTTGCCATTTCTTAACGATAATTTAAATATCAAATTCCTACAAATTCGAGATTTTTTATTTTAATACTTAGCAACATACCTGTTACAATTTGATCTTCTGGAGATTTTTTTTGATTTCGTTTAAAAACAAAATCGCCCAAAGCTCGCGATAAAGCCAGATTTCCATTGACACGGTTAAATTCAACCCAGCCACCTGCTTCATTGATACGTTTCGTTTCGGCTTCGTTATTTGGTTTATGATCCATTGATAAAGTCTCTACTTTTCCATTGATACACGCGACAGCACGTGAGTCGCCAGCATTGGCACAATATAAACGGTTATCTTTTATCAATACTACGACCGCAGTTGAACCAGCCATCTGTTCGCCCCAAGATTCTTTGTAAAGCATTTCATAATCTATATCCAAAAAGGCCTACAAATATAACAAACAAAAATACATATTAGATATGCTGACAGATATCTAATGCTTTGATGAATGGACCTACCTGTTTTAAAGCCACCACAATGTCATCCATATGGTACTCCGGCCTTCGCAGCAGAAATTTGTGTAAATGTTTTCCAGCGTATTGTGCCACTGTTGCACCGCCATGACCATCGTAAACGGCAAAAAATGATGCACCCGGATCGTTAGGCAATGATAAAATGTGTGTGTGAGAATCTTCCATGTTTATACGCCACCCCTGCATGCAGCTAGATCCCACTCTGTATAATTCATTTTGGCAATATGAGGATTCCTTGGCGGTATTTGGTTCTGATAATGTTTGACCCATATTTTATTTGTTGTTTGGGGAGTTTTATAGCAATAGAAATTTTCTTTTTCTGTAAATGAAACGAAATTATTTTCTTTATTGTATTGACTTATAGGCCCAAGAAGTGGTAGTCTTTTTATTTGTATATATATTTTCGAAAACAAAAGGTGGTTATTCAAGTGATTCCTTTCTTTTTTGTTTTTAAGTACAACAAAAAGACTTTCTTATCAATAGAACATTGATAACACAAAGAAAAGCGCAAAAAGAAAGAAAAAATGTGTACAATAGTATAAAAAAAAAAACGTAGATCGTGATGGGGGAATGTCTTTCTCGGATGATTCACAAAATATATATATATATATCTATTTTTACAGACTCTAAAATACGTAACTAAAACTAAATAATAAGGATCAATAGTTTTGCAGTTATCATTGCGTTTATACTTTGATCATTTCTAAGTATGCAAATTTACTTAGTAAGAAATTTTAATATGCTTAAGTTGATTGCAGTATGTGTATACTGAATTCCATTTTAAAATATAATGCGTATTTTCTAATTGAAATTTTGGACGAAGCTGTAAGAGTTGAAACGAAGTTATAAATAAAATATATATAAAATTTGTCTAATTTTTGTCAAATTGCTCCTTTATTCTGAATCTGCCAGTCGAACAACATATTGTTTGGAGTACGTTCCAAGTCGTTGATTCTGAATTGATCGACACAAATATCGCAAGCAACAATATTTATGACAGATACATTTTCATACACTGATTTAAAAAAGCCTTTATATAGGTACATTATTTTTTTTATAAAAAACGATACTTATATTGACTTTAATAATAACCACTAGATAGGTCGAAAAATCGACAAGGCTGTATCTTATGTAGACTCCGCCATGGATTGAGTACAAAGTTCTACTAAAGACTGTCATAACCAAGTGAATTATTTGGCCGGTGGTAACATTGTCTTACATATAAAATCCGAACTATTGTTTATTTGTTTGTATGTTCCGGGTGAACTCGGAAACGGCTAAATCGATTTACTTGAAGTTTTCAGAGAACTTTCCCTTTGCACGACTTTTTGAAAATTGAAGAAAAGTTCTTGAAATTTCAGGGAAGTTTAAGTTTGTCGCTGGACAAAAGAGCTATACTGTGTTTTTCGATATTTGCACGACTTTTTGAAAATTGAAGAAAAGTTCTTGAAATTTCAAAGAAGTTTAGGTTTGTCTCTGGACAAAAAAGCTCTACTGTGTTTTTCGATATTTTATCGGCAAAGTGAGGAATCTAAACTTCTCAGATTTACTTCAAATTTACAGGAAACGTGAGTCAATGAATGCAGGGTAGGTGATTTTTCGATAGATGGTCAAGGAGTATAATCTCCTCCTTGCAGGATTTTTTAAAAATTTAAAGATTTCAGATCTTCTTGAAACTTCTCTGCTTTACTTGAAAATTACTGGGAACTGTAGAGGGGGACATCTTCCCCCTCTTATTATACCCTGTACCTGTGGTACAGGGTATAATAAGTTTGTGCATTTGTATGTAACGCCAAGAAGGAGTAATCATAGACCAACCTTTTAGTATACGGATCGGCTTAGAATTAAATTCTGAGTCGATTTAGCGATGTCCGTGAAATCGGTTCAGATTTGGATATATCTCCCATATATAGCTTTTGTCCGATTTACACTCATATGACCATAGAGGCCAATTTTTAACTCCGATTTAGTCGAAATTTTGCACAGGGAGTAGAATTAGCATTGTAGCTATGCGTGCCAAATTTGGTTGAAATCGGTTCAGATTTAGGTATAGCTCCCATATATATGTTTTTCTGATTTCGACAAAAATGGTTAAAATACCAACATTTTCCTTGTTAAATCGCCACTGCTTAGTCGAAAAGTTGTAAAAATGACTCTAACTTTTGCCAAGTTTCCTTAAAATTGCTTCAGATTTAAATGTTTCCCATATTTATACCCTTCACCACTACTGTGGTACAGGGTATAATACGTTTGTGCATTTGTATGTAACGCCAAGAAGGAAATGTCTGAGACCCATCGTTTAGTATACCGATCGTCTTAGAATTAAATTCTGAGTCGATTTAGCGATGTCCGTCTGTCTGTCTGTCTGTCTGTCAGTCTGTTGATGTATTTTTGTGTGCAAAGTACAGCTCGCAGTTTTAGTCCGATTGTCCTAAAATTTGGTATAGGGTCCTGTTTCGGCTCAAAGACGATCCCGATTGATTTTGGAAAAAATCGGTTCAGATTTAGATATAGCTGCCATATATATTTTTCACCGATCTGGTCATAATCGGCGTGTATATCAACCGATCTTCCTCAAATTCCGTACATCCGAATATTTTATGAGTCTCGAAAAACTTGCAAAATATCAGCCAAATCGGTTCAGATTTAGATATAGCTCTCATATATAGCTTTCGCCCGATTTACACTCATTTGCCCACAGAGGCCAAGTTTTTGCTCCGATTTAGTTGAAATTTTGCACAGGGAGTATAATTAGCATTGTAGCTATGCGTGCCAAATTTGGTTGAAATCGGTTCAGATTTAGTAGCTCCCATATATAGCTTTCGCCCGATTTACATTCATATGACCACAGAGGCCAATTTTTAACTCCGATTTAGTTGAAATTTTGCACAGGGAGTAGAATTAGCATTGTAGCTATACGTGCCAAATTTGGTTGAAATCGGTTCAGATTTAGATATATCTCCCATATATAGCTTTCGCCCGATTTACACTCATATGACCACAGAGGCCAATTTTTAACTCCGATTTAGTTGTAATTTTGCACTGGGAGTAGAATTAGCATTGTCGCTATGCGTGCCAAATTTGGTTGAAATCGGTTCAGATTTAGATATATCTCCCATATATAGCTTTCGCCCGATTTACACTCATATGACCACAGAGGCCAATTTTTAACTCCGATTTAGTTGAAATTTTGCACAGGGAGTAGAATTAGCATTGTAGCTATGCGTGCCGAATTTGGTTGACATCGGTTCAGATTTAGATTTAGCTCCCATATATATGTTTTTCTGATTTCGACCAACATTTTCCTTGTAAAATCGCCACTGCTTTGTCTAAAAGTTGTAAAAATGACTCTAATTTTCCTAAACTTCTAATACATATATATCGAGCGATAAAACATAAATAAACTTTTGCGAAGTTTCCTTAAAATTACTTCAGATTTAAATGTTTCCCATATTTTTATACCCTTCACCACTACTGTGGTACAGGGTATAATAAGTTTGTGCATTTGTATGTAACGCCAAGAAGGAAAAGTCTGAGACCCATCGTTTAGTATACCGATCGTCTTAGAATTAAATTCTGAGTCGATTTAGCGATGTCCGTCTGTCTGTCTGTTGATGTATTTTTGTGTGCAAAGTACAGCTCGCAGTTTTAGTCCGATTGTCCTAAAATTTGGTATAGGGTCCTGTTTCGGCTCAAAGACGATCCCTATTGATTTTGGAAAAAATCGGTTCAGATTTAGATATAGCTGCCATATATATTTTTCACCGATCTGGTCATAATTGGCGTGTATATCAACCGATCTTCCTCAAATTCCGTACATCCGAATATTTTATGAGTCTCGAAAAACCTGCAGAATATCAGCCAAATCGGTTCAGATTTAGATATAGCTCCCATATATAGCTTTCGCCCGATTTACACTCATTTGCCCACAGAGGCCAATTTTTTGCTCCGATTTAGTTGAAATTTTGCACAGGGAGTAGAATTAGCATTGTAGCTATGCGTGAAATCGGTTCATATTTAGATATAGCTCCCATATATATGTTTTTCTGATTTCGACAAAAATGGTCAAAATACCAACATTTTGCTTGTTAAATCGCCACTGCTTAGTCGAAAAGTTGTAAAAATGACTCTAATTTTCCTAAACTTCTAATACATATATATCGAGCGATAAATCATACATAACCTTTTGCGAAGTTTCCTTAAAATTGCTTCAGATTTAAATGTTTCCCATATTTTTTTTGTACTAACATTGTGTTCCACCCTAGTGCATTAGCCGACACAAATTTTGAGTCTATAGATTTTGTAGAAGTCTATCAAATTCTGTCCAGATCGAGTGGTATTTAAATGTATGTATTTGGTACAAACCTTTATATATAGCCCCCAACACGTTTGACGAATGTGATATGGTATCGAAAATTTAGATCTACTAAGTGGTGCAGGGTATAATATAGTCGGCCCCGCCCGACTTTAGACTTTCCTTACTTGTTTTTACTAAAATTGTGTTCCACCCTAGTGCATTAGCCATCTTAAATTTTGAGTCTATAGATTTTGTAGAAGTCTATCAAATTCTGTCCAAATCGAGTGATATTTAATTGTATGTATTTGGGACAAACCTTTATATATAGCCCCCAACACATTTGACGGATGTGATATGGTATCGAAAATTTAGATCTACAAAGTGGTGCAGGGTATAATATAGTCGGCCCCGCCCGACTTTAGACTTTCCTTACTTGTTTTTTACTAATATTGTGTTCCACCCTAGTGCATTAGCCAACTTAAATTTTGAGTCTATAGATTTTGTAAAAGTCTATCAAATTCTGTCCAAATCTAGTGATATTTAAATGTATGTATTTGGGACAAACCTTTATATATAGCACATTTGACGGATGTGATATGGTATCGAAAATTTAGATCTACAAAGTGATGAAGGGTATAATATAGTCGGCCCCTTTTTTCAAGTAGAGGGTGCTTCATTTTCCGGTATATGTTCGGAAAGGCATCTTCCCGTGCCCGACATTAAAAAAAAATATTATGTTAAAAATTATTATGTTACTTGCTCTGATTGCTAATTGATACAATTAATTTTTTAATTGAAATGTCGTCAATAACGAAACTGATAGTATCAATTACAGTTTTAATTGGGCATTGATTAAAATTGATTATTTGATTAAAAAATTAATTGATTTGATTTTAAAATTTCAATTAATTTTTTAATGATGTTGATTACAAAACTCAATTAACTTCTTTAGTTAAAATCGTGTCTATTTTCAATGACTTTCTTATCTGAATTTGTGTTTTTAGTTTGATTAAAAAAATTGATTGTTTGAAATAAATTTTTATTTAAAAATTACAAAAAAAACATCACTTTTTTAAGTGACTTATGTTATGGTCACTCTGGGAAAATATTTGACAGATCAATCAAAAAAGAATCGTCACAGCCAAACCAGAAAAGATATTTAGCTCATATTGGATATGTAACATCATGTTAGGATTATTTTACAAAAACCGTATCAATATATTTGGATAATGGTTCTGGAAAAATGTTTGACCCTCATTTTGGTCAAATATTTGCCTAATGTGACCATAGCCTTAGTCTTCCGAGTTTGATTAAAAAGTTAATTGTATCAGTTAATGTTTTAATTAAAAATGTAAAAATTTTCAATCATTGCTTCTATCATGTATCAGTTAATTTATTAATTGTATCAGTTAATTTATTAATTGAATTTTTCAACTTCAATCAACTTTTTAATGGAAATATTTTGGTGATATTTTTTTCTGTGGCACGAAACATAGTGTTTTTATGAAGTTGAAATAGGATAATCCCCATGGATTATCCTACACATGAAGAAGAAAGAGGTTTACTTAATTTTTTTGTCGGTAAAGAGTTCGATATACACAGATTTTTTTTATTCAATCACAAAATGAATTAATCCAATTAATTTTTTATTGATTTCATTAAATTTTTAATTGATGTTGCTCCTAATAGAACTTTTCGCGTAGTATAAAAATAGAATAGAAAATAACTGACCAATAATTCTATTAAAAAAACTTCAAAAACTTAGAACTGATATACATCGGAAAATGAGTAGTTAAACTAACGCTAAATTTAACTTATTTTTATTGCGAAAACATTGTTTTTTTGTAGTCAAATTTTGTTATTTTTTTTCAAATTTTCCACAGTCCAATGAAATTTTCATTTTTTTAAGTACAGTGCTCTCGCGGTAACGTGAACTAATTAAAACCAAGAGAGTTCATATTAGCGAAAATGTTCACGTTAGTGAACTTCAGCGAATTTCAGAACAAAACATCGCAATATTCAGGAGTTTTACACGTTCTAGCGTAATAGTCTTTTATTTTTGTTATTAGTAATATTAAAAAATTAATTTAATTTCATGAAAAAAATTTAAAAAAAAGAGATCGGAAAAATAGCAGTGGGTATGGAATTATAAAGCAATTTAAATTAATATTTAAAATTCACGAAAAAACCAGGCCAGAAATTTCTGAGGGTTTCAAAGCTTCTCTAAGTGGTTTCACTGCAATGTGGAACGCCGTTCGGACTCGGCTATAAAAAGGAGGTCCCTTGTCATTGAGCATAACACGGAATCGGGCAGCACTCAGTGATAAAAGAGAAGTTCACCAATGTGGTATCACAATGGACTGAATAGTCTAAGTGAGCCTGATACATCGGACTGCCATCTAACCTAACCTAACCATCACTAAAAAATGCTGTAGGTGTATTTGGAATTGTATTTGGCATTGTGAATCTGCCTTTACCGTCAAATTTCAGAAAAAGCGTGTTCACGTTATGCGATGTTCGCCTTATCCCGAGTGCACTGTATGTCTCAAACATTTTATGAACTAAACTTGGATATAAACTTCAATGACCGTACACATAAGTTCAATATGAACTAAAGCTAAAGAACCATTTCGTACGATTCCTAAAAATAGGAAGAATGAATTAGAGTAGGGTTAAAATGGTCATAATTTGTTCTTGTTCTTTAATCTTAGTACATTTTTTCTTCTATGAGATGGTGTAATTTCTTGAGTTGTACGAGGGCGGTTCGGAAACTTCTTAGCCTATCAATGAAAGAGAATAGTTAGTTTTTCACAAATATTTTTATTTTTCAATATAATCTCCTGAAACTTCAATACAATTAGTCCAACGCTTTTCTAGCAATTCTATCCCTTGATTAAAATAGTTTTCCTCGAGGTCTTCAAAATAGTGGTTTACAACTTTAATTGCATATTCATTTGAGGTAAAACGCTTGCCAGCAAGGAAATTTTTTAGATTTGGGAACAAGTAAAAGTCACTGGGAGCTAAATCAGGAGAATAAGGTGGGTGGTCAAGCAACTCGTACTTTAATTCATTGATTTTAGCCATTGTTAAAACATTCTTGTGCGCTGGTGCGCTGTCTTGATGAAAAATAATTTTTTTGTGTTGTAAGCCAGGACGTTTTTCTCGAATTTGTACATTTAATTGATCCAAAAGGTTGCAATAGTACTCTGAATTTATATTTTTACTCTTTTGCAGATAGTCAATCAATAAAATACCTTTGAAGTCAAAAAAACCCGTTGGCATAACCTTACCAGCCGATTGAATTGTTTTTGCCTTCTTTGGGGCACTTCCTCCAGCTTCAGTCCATTGTTTGGATTGTTCTTTTATATATAGTATAAGTGGTGGATCCATGTCTCATCAACAGTTATGAAACGACGCTTAAAATCGATTTTATTTCGCTTAAAACGATTCAAACAAGCTTGAGAAATGTTCATTCTTATGCGTTTTTGATCGACTGTTAACAAATGCGGCACCCATCTTGCAGAAAGCTTTTTCATCTGTAGTTCTTCATGCAAAATTAAACGGACTCGATCATTTTAGATGCCCATGATATTAGCAATTTCACGCACTTTTATTCGTCGATCATTTAATACCATATCATGCACTTTGGCTACAATTTCTGTTTTTGTTGCTGTTTTTGGACGGCCACTACGTGGTTCATCTTCAATGCTTGTACGACCACGTTTAAATTCAGCAACCCAATTTTCTACTGTTGCATATGAAGGAGCACTTTCACCTAACACATTCACCATACTATTATGAATTTATTGTCCCGATAAACCTTTTTTATGTAAATATTTAATGACAGCACGCATTTCTTATTTTTCCATTGTAAAACAAGTATATACGGGCGTAAGTTCGGCCAGGCCGAATCTTATGTACCCTCCACCATGGATTGCGTAGAAACTTCTACGAAAGACTGTCATCCACAATCGAATTAATTGGGTTGTGGTATCTTAAAACTTCTTAACATCATTTTCTAAATTGTGAGTTAGTCCATACGTGGTATATATTAGACGAAAAAGGTATGTATAGGTAAGTCTACAAATAATTACGTATCGATATGGACTTTTGCACGGTACGTAGAGAGCCAGAATTGAAACATGGGGGTCGCTTATGTGGGGGCTATATACAATTATGAATTTGATATGGACCAATTTTTATGTGATTGGGGATCGATTTATCTGAGGGCTATATATAACTATATACCGATATGGACCTAGTTAGGCATGTTTGTTAACGGCCATATGCTAGCACAATGTACCAAATTTCAATTGACTCGGATGAAATTTGCTCCTCCAAGTGGCTCCAAAACCAAATCTGGGGATCGGTTTATATGGGGGCTATATATAATTATGGACTGATATGAACCAATTCCTGCATGGTTGTTGGATACCATATACTAACATGACGTACCAAATTTCAACCGAATCGGATGAATTTTGTACTTCCAAGGGGCTCCGGAGGTCAAATCTGGTGATCGGTTTATATGGGGGCTATATATAATTATGGACCGATGTGGACCAATTTTTGCATGGTCATTAGAGACCATATACTAACACCATATACCAAATTTAAGCCGGATCGGATGAAATTTGTTTCTCTTAGAGATTCCGCAAGCCAAATCGGGGGATCGGTTTATATGGGGGCTATATATAATTATGGACCGACGTGGACCAATTTTTGCATGGTTGTTAGAGACCATATACCAACACCATATACAAAATTTCAGCCAGATCGGATGAAATTTGCTTCACTTAGAGGATCGGCAAGCCATATTTGGGGGTCCGTTTATATGGGGGCTATACGTAAAAGTGGACCGGTATTTGCAATACCATCCAACCTACATCAATAACAACTACTTGTGCCAAGTTTCAAATCGATAGCTTGTTTCGTTCGGAAGTTAGCGTGATTTCAACAGACGGACGGACATGCTCAGATCGACTCAGAATGTCACCACGATCCAGAATATATATACTTTATGGGGTCTTAAAGCAATATTTCGATGTGTTACAAACGGAATGACAAAGTTAATATACCCCCATCCTATGGAGGAGGGTATAAAAATTGCGGATGCGTCTTTTTTGAACACCTGTTTCTATATGAAGGAGTTGCCAGATCGAAACAAAATTTAACATGTGTTCATAACAGAGATGGAAGTTTCCAAAACCCGTAACTTTTTCTGTTTATACCGCGCTTTTGCGCTAGGCTAAGAAGTTTCCGAATTGCCCTCGTAGTTAAAAAATGTGGGGTATAATTTAGTTCATTCTTGTTATAAAACAGTTTACATTTTTTTGTTTTATAGTTTAAATGTATTCCAAAAATGTTTGCAAAGGATGTGTGAAATGGTCTAGTACTATATGAAATTCTTACTACGAAAGCTCAAAATATGCCAAATTTTTGGTATAAACGCACTCGTTAAAAAAACAGTGCTTAATATCAACGAATGTAAATATTATGATTCTCACTAAAAATAAAAACACAAATTTTTGATACTAAAAGTTTGAAACTTTCGAAAAACTGTTCCAAAAGAAAACCCTCCACAACACCTTGCTTTAACTGTAGAAATGATTTTAAATAACACGCATTATCTTATAAACTAAACTCAATCTACAGAGAGTTTTCCGAAATTAAGTCATTGTAGTTTTGATGGTCAATTTATAGTTAGTGATTCATAAACTTACTCATTATGCACCCTAAATTAAAAAAAAAAAATAAATAAATAAAAACAAAGCACTGTTGTTAGTTAGTGTTAACACTATATACGAGTTTTCTACGTAGAGTTCTTTCTTTGTGGGATATAGTTCTTAGTGAATAAATAGCAATGATTAAAAGAAAACCTGTTGAATAGACAGACACTCAAACTCAATGACCGATGATGTTGGCATTCCGGTAGACATGCGATTACTCGCAGAATATATTTAGCTGTTTAAATAGAGAGATAGATTTCATAGAATGTATTTTTAAACCCATAGACGTATGCAGAAGAATTTTTAGCCTTTTTTGTTTTAAGAAATTCACTATGAAACTAAGAATGAAAGTTATTGACATTTACCAGGGGCTCTGGTTGTGTGGGATGACGGGAATATTATCATTTTAGATAAGGTTTCCTGGTTGTCTCAATTAACCAGGTGAACAAAAGTATTCTGATTTTAAGAAGGCATATTGAAAGATACAAATAAATACCAAAAAGTGTTACCAATTACCAAACGACCATTAATTGCTGAAAACATTTTTGTTGATTCAAATGACATTTGTGAAAGTAATCTAAATTTTAGGGACCATTCTTTTTTGCTCGATATGTCCCCTATTGATATTTCATTAGCGTAACCCTAGTCAGTCGAATGGCGATGTCCAAGTTTATGACAACAGTGATATGTTTGTCTAAAATCTAAAATTTGGATGGGAGAAAATAATGTGTGGAACTGAAAAAAATCAAACAGAAATGTCAGAAAATTAATCTCTGGAATTGACTAAATTTAATTCTATTACTTCATTACACTTGCAAAATCAACTTTAACTAGATTTCAACTGTCATTTGCCTTTTAAAAATGGGATTTCAAATCCACTTTTAGTTGATTTCGAGCCTGATGTGAATGAGGTATATGACTTACTTTTACCAGTGTTGTCAGTATTTTTCTGACAAATTAAATTTAAATTCCTCACAAAAATTCTTGAATACATTTTTGACAAGTTTTTATTAAAATAAAATAATTTAAACATTTATAAAACATTTATAAAATATATTTGAATATAAACAAATACTGACTATCAAAATTCTAGCTGCAATGAAAAACCTGTTACCACCTCGTACCATGAAAGTACCTTCCTAAATATGCCTTGATGTAAAGTAAAAGAACACAACTATTATAATATTGAAATTTTCAGTGATTTGGGACCTATAATCTCTGCCAGTTCAATCGTAAAGTCCGGCATTTTTAGAGGAGCCTAATACGAGTAGAGCATTAACTAGTAAATCAGGTTTCGAGACCAATAGATGTAATTTGCTAAATCTTTGTTTTTATCTTATATCCTATCAGAAAATAACTTATTTTAGCCCTTCTGCCCTTCTTTTTGTTCTGTATATAAATGGAAAATATTAGAACAGATCGTATTATATATTTTATAAACATTATACACAAAATCAACAAAATTTTATGGTTTTATTCATATAAAGTTGGTAGATGATGTTTGCTCTGATATCAAATCAGATAAAAATCAAACAACAAAGAAGAGGTTATTATGAAAGCTACTTTAAATGATAACAAAGTCCTATGTATGATTTGAAAATGTACACGCACACAAATACTTTCCTCATAAACGAAATTTTAGAGCAACATGCATGTATAAAGAATTCGCATGTTATTACAAACTTTGTTACTGTTTTTTGCAGCGAGTTTTATACAGAAGTATTTCAACAATAAAAAGAGAGAGAAAGAGAAGTCGAAAAAAATATGTAATCAAAATTTTTCAAATTAAAATTTAAATTGAATTGTAAAAAATTTCAATTAAAAATTAAATTGATTCACCAATATTTTTAATTGAAACAAAAATCAATTGGAAAAATTAAATGTATCAATTAATTTTTAAATTGGAAAACTTAATTTTAATTGGATTTGGCGATTGATACTATCATTTCTGTGATTGAAGACATTTCAATTAAAAATTAATTGAATCTATTAATTTCGTGATTGAAGAAAAAAATATTTTTTTTTTGTGTAGTGTCGAGTAAACATATATATGTTGATATATCTTAATTGGAGAGAGATAGTATAGAGAAAGATATAAAGATGACGACATCATAGTTCCTTGATAAGTCTAAGTTCCAAAGATTATTATTCTGGTTTGTTCAGTGTACCAAATGGAGGTGCATGACCCGTTATCCGAATTACGAATTGAATCAAATACAAATGAAATCCCTATAATACGTATAAATTTTAATGTTTTTTATATATGATGTACCGAAACTCCACAAATAAATGATTTATTTTTAATTATGACAAATTACAATAATGATTCATTGTGATATTGCCGTTTAGTTTTGAAAGACCCATGCATTTATCATACAGAGTAGAACTGAAAGTCATTGAGCTAAAGCAAAACTATCCTAACATTTAACGATTTGTTTGAAATGGATAGGGAAATTATAGGGTAGGTAGTAGTACTGTCCTACTTGGCCGATTTTTTTGAAAAGTCCAGCGAACATTAAATATTTTGCAAAAGTAAGATTAATAATTTACTATGAATAAATTACCTAATTTAATGAATTAAATATTATTTATGTAAATAAATTTCAATAAGTAAAAAAATCACTGAGTGCTGCCCGATTCCATGTTTAGCTTAATTAGAAGTAATATCATTTTCAACTTTTTTCTGGGAAACAATTCTAGGTTAATTGCCCAGATAAAATGTCAATCTAAAATACTACATTTCAGACTCAATTAGACTTTTCAGTATATTGTGATACCACAGTGGTGAACTTCTTTCTTATCACTGAGTGCTACCTGATTCTATGTTAAGCTCAATAACAAGCGACCTCCTTTTTATAAAGGGTGTGAAGATAAATTCGCGAGATAATTTCGCGGTTTGTGTCTTGGCTAATCAAAATTTAAATTTGTGGAACGAATTTAACTTTGTGGGACGAATTTAACTTGTGGAACCCATTCCAAAAAATAGTTTTTCTTAAAAAGAGGCAACTTTGTGGTGGAAAACCTGCCAGTTATTTTATGTGTGGTCATAACCGCTAATAACTCTAAAGTCGTATAAAAATGTCAATATATCCTGAAGTAATGGACATAAGATAGTAAAATAAAAAACATCTATGGGGTACCAAAATAAGGTTCTCAAATAACTTCAAAAATCTCTTGCATAGTATTTAAGATATAGCGTCACCGATATCGTCTATACAGTCCCGATATTTGATCGCCTATATCTACGAAACCGTGCTAGAGGAATTCATATTCATCTTTATTTAATCAAACCGAGCCCATGCGGACTATATGTTGATAGATAATACAAATGACCAGAAAAAATACCATTAATAGATGTTGGTAATTACAAAAAACCAAAATTAAAAATTCTAAAGTTTCATGTACAGTTTTTGAGCTATATTATCACTAGATATCGGCTATATATAGCCCCGATATTAGATCTCCTATATCTAAGAAACCATTTGAGAGGAATTGGCCAGACAAAATGCCATTAATAGATGTTGGTAATTACACAAAACCAAAATTAAAAATTCTAAAGTTTCATGTACAGTTTTTGAGCTATATTATCACCAGATATCGGCTATATATAGCCCCGATATTAGATCTCCTATATCTAAGAAACCATTTGAGAGGAATTGACCAGACAAAATGCCAGTAATAGATGTTGGTTACTACAAAAAATCAAAATTAAAAAATAAAAAGTCTCATGTACAGTATTTGAGATACAGCGTCACCAGATATCGGCTATATATAGCCCGGATATTGGATCGCCTATATCTAAGAAACCATTTGAGAGGAGAGAGAAGTTCACCAATGTGGTATCACAATGGACTGAATAGTCTAATTGAGCCTGATACATCGGGCTGCCACCTAACCTAACCTAACCTAAGTAATAGATATTGGTAATTACAAAAAATCAAAATTAGAATTTTTAAAATCTCATGTACAGTTTTTGAGGTATATTATCGTCAGATATCGGCTATATATAGCCCCGATATTGGATCGCCTATATCTAAGGAACCATTTGTGAGGAATTGACCAGACAAAATGCAGGTAACAGATATTGGTTATTCCAAAAAATCAAAATTCAAAAGTCTCATGTACAGTTTTTCAGATATAGTGGCACCAGTTATCGGATATATAGATATTTGGAAAGAGTTTTTAATGTAAGCAAATTTTTTTCGATGAATTAATACTTTAAATAAAAACATAAATATTACCAATCATTTTCTCAACTGACTTCATTTTTTAATTTGATTAATTAAGCCACCGTGGTGCAATGGTTAGCATGCCCGCCTTGCATACACAAGGTCGAGGGTTCGATTCCTGCTTCGACCGAACACCAAAAAAGTTTTTCAGCGGTGGATTATCCCACCTCAGTAATGCTGGTGACATTTCTGAGGGTTTCAAAGCTTCTCTAAGTGGTTTCACTGCAATATGGAACGCCGTTCGGACTCGCCTATAAAAAGGAGGTCCCTTGTCATTGAGCTTAACATGGAATCGGGCAGCACTCAGTGATAAGAGAGAAGTTCACCAATGTGGTATCACAATGGACTGAATAGTCTAAGTGAGCCTGATACATCGGGCTACCACCTAACCTAACCTAACCCTATTTTCATTAATATTACAGTAAATTTTATCGAAAGTGCATATCACTTATAATTTCGTTATTTTTGATTGGATCGCCATTTTATTTTTATTTGTTTTCTTGGCGAATCCAAGCCGCAAAGCCACTTTGTTACTACAATACTTTCCACTGTGAGAAATTTATACCTCAATCCATAGATTTATGCCAGACACTCAATTTAAGCAAACTTCTCCCATTTTAGGGAAGTATGAACAATTTTTTGGTGAAATTGTGCACTATATGTGTGTACAACTTGTTTTCTTATTTTTAGTTCACGTCATTAAGTAAGCAAAAAACAAGTAAGGAAAGTCTAAAGTCGGGCGGATAGCATCTTAACACCTTATCGAACGGTCCCATCGCCCACTTTCCCGCCCCTTCCGACCGTGAGGGCCTCGACCCCATGACGTAGGGACAGCGTACACACCATGATCCGGACCATGGCGCGGTGGAGGCAGAAGGATTTGACCAGCTACAGAGAAGGACTCATCAGCCGGGTATATTAAAACTCAAGATCAAATATTAGGTTATTCAATAAAACTAATGTATTAGTTATCCAAATATGCTAAAATTCTAGACTTCATCATATCAATACTAAGGTTAGTGTCAACTAGATGATAGATTGAATTAAAAATAATGTACATCCTACGAATAGGCTCCACAGAAGCATAATTCGAACGTTGAAAATCACCTTCAAATTTGTTAGGAGCTATATAAATATTTGGACAATTTTTTATAAACTTTCAAAAAAAGGCCTAGACTCAAAATTAGAATTGGTTAATGACCGGGACGGACCACAATGTTAGTAAAAAAAATTGAAGATATTTAAATTGTATAAAATTTCGCATTTTTGATTTATAGGTCAATAGATACCAATTAGAGTATAGGTAAATTTGAATCATTTTTGCGAGTTTTCGAATTAACAGTGATGATTTTACCTGTGGGTGTTTTGGCCATATTTGCTAAAATCGGAAGAACATATTTAGGGGGCCTTTGTCTAATTCTGAGCCGATTTTGATAAAATTTGGCACACATTGCAAAAATTTTAAACTCTCAGTGCAAAATTTTTTAAATGAAATTTTGGCCTCCATGGTCATATGAACCCAGTCAGAAATTTACGATGGTTATAAATATTGAGCGTTGTAACAGCGTTGGAAGCCAACGTTGAAACAACGCTTGCTAAACAAATTAATTGACGGTTTTTAAATAGTAAATTTTCCATAAAATTGTCGTTGAAAATGCATGTTCCATCAATGTCCAATGGTTTTTAATGAGTAATGGATGTATTATTGTTGATATCAATTGATTTATAATAGGATAATGTTCCTTTATCATATAAAGTGAATATGTACATTAACAGTGAAACAACTAGGAACAACAATTTTGGTTAATTTTACAAATGAGGCAATTGTAGAGAGTTTTAACTAAACTAAACGCTGACATCACGCCAAAACCCAAATATAAGTACGTATTTATCGACTAATTGAAGAAATTTTGTTAGACATAATTACTTTTTTTCACAAAAATTTTGTCAAAATCCTATCTCTATAGAAAATTTTGTCCAAATTTTATTTCTATAGAAAATTTTGTCAAGATTTTATTTCTATAGACAATTTTGTCAACATTTTATTTCTATGGAAAATTTTGTGAAAATTTTATTTCTATTTATAAATTACCTCTTAGTTGGAGAGGAATATTTTGCAAAATCTACCAAAACATTGAACATCCTACAAGTCTATCAAGCAGTCAAAAATTTACCATTTTTGCTAGAATTCTACCAATTGTGGCAACCGTGTTCCAAATACACTAGTGTGAGACAGGGAGGCGGACATTGCAAAATCGATTCAATCTAATTCTAGGTTCGGTTATCTTAGGTGGCAGCCCGATGTATCAGGCTCACTTAGACTATTCAGTCCATTGTGTTACCACAGTGGGGAACTTCTCTCTTATCACTGAGTGCTGCTCAATTCTATGTTAGGCTCAACGACAAGGGACCTCCTTTTTATAGCCGAGTCCGAACGGCGTTACACATTGCAGTGAAACCACTTAGAGAAGTTTTGAAACACTCAGAAATGTCACCAGCATTACCGAGTTGGGATTATCCAACGCTGAAAAAAAAACATTTTGGTGTTTGGTCGAATCTGGTTTGGAACCCAAGACCCTGTGTATGCAAGGCGGGCAGAAATAACATTTTGACAATATTTTCTATAGAAATAACATTTTGGCAAAATTTAGAAATAAAATTTTGACAAAATCTTCTAGAAACAATTGGAAAGACGTATGAAATTTTGTTTTTCAGTGCTTTTTAATGATTGTAAAAACCATCGATACACCGTATAACGATGTTATCATTTTGGGGTTGTCAAAGCGTTCGTTAAACCATCGGAAAAGCGTATAAAATATTGTTTTCATGACGCTTTGAAAACGTTGTTAAATACAATCGATACACCGTGGAATGATGTTATCATTTTGGGGTTGTAACAACGCTTTTCCCCACCGTGTATCGACCGTTCACAACGCTTTTACAACGCTTTTCCGATGGTTTTTTTCTGACTGGGAATCTACCTACCATCTTCTACCATCTTCCTAAAACGTCTTACATACACCACTACTCCGCTGTTCCTGTCGGCATAGATGTACTCTCAATGCTAGATTGCCGTTTCGACCAGGAACCAAAAAAGTTTTTCAGCGGTAGTTTATCCCTCTCACTAATGATGTTGATATTCCTGTGTATTTCATAGTTTATCTTCAGCTATAAAACGGAGGTTCCTTGTCATTGAGCTAAATATAGAATCGGGTAGCACTCATTATTAAGAGAGAAAAATTCACCACCTGTGTAAATTTATCCCCGTCAATGACAAACCCCTGTTGAAGTGACCGGTCCCTTCCATACGTTTCGGCCAGAACTGGGACTGGTCTATTCACACCAGGGAGAAGTCCTGTACCGGTTCTGTTGTAGATCCATTTCCCGTAGCGAAGCTGCGCCACTCTATATAACCTAACTTTACCAGTTACCCGGCCATTGAATACGTGTTTTCAAACATTTTAATGGAATCTAAATATATATATATATATATATATATATATATATATATATATATATATATATATATATATATATATATATATATATATATATATATATATATATATATATATATATATATATATATATATATATATATATATATATATATATATATATATATATATATATATATATATATATATATATATATATATATATATATATATATATATATATATATATATATATATATATATATATATATATATATATATATATATATATATATATATATATATATATATATATATATATATATATATATATATATATATATATATATATATATATATATATATATATATATATATATATATATATATATATATATATATATATATATATATATATATATATATATATATATATATATATATATATATATATATATATATATATATATATATATATATATATATATATATATATATATATATATATATATGGGAGCTATATCTAATACTGAACCGAACTATATATAATACAGAATTTCAATCGAAATCGGTATGTATGTATATAATGGTAGTTCTACTCCTTTTGCAAAATTTTAAGTAACTCGGTGTAGAACTTTGGCCTCTTGGGCCATAGAAGTCTAAATCCGGCGAAAGCTATATATGAGAGCTATATCTGAATCTGAACCGATTTGACAGATATTCGGCAAAATTGACGAGACTCACAAAATATTCGATTATATGAAATTGGAAGATCTGTTGATAAATACGTCATTTATGACCAGATCGGTTAAGAATATATGTGACAGCTATATCTAAATCTGAACCGATTTTTCCAAAATCAATGGGATCGTCTTTAAGCCGAAAAAGGTCGCCCAAATTTGGCTTGCGAAGCCTCTTAGAGAAGCAAATTTTATCCGGTTGAAATTTGGTACGTGGTGTAAGTAACAACCATGCAAAATAAATTTGCTCCGTATCGGTCAATAATTATATGTAGACCTCATATAAACTAATCCCCAGATTTGGCTTCCGGAGCCTCTTGATAGAGAAAATGTCGTCCGATCTGGTGGAAATTTGGTAAGTTATGTTACTATGTGCCTCCAACAAAATTGGTCTATAAATATATATAGCCATATAAACTGAAGGTTCATGATCGAGGAGATCAAGAGCTAAAGAGGTATTTAAAATAGACCTCATATGGAGTTTGTTTAGGAAACAATGTTAAAACTAAAACTATGCTTTACCATCGGCAATTATTACCAGAACCATTGGCGTAGCTAGGTGGATCCTGGGGGCTAAGACCCCAGAATAATTTTAGCACCTCCCCCTTTCAGAATATTAGTATCATGTATATAACTTTATATATGTGAAAGGCTTTATTCATTCCATTTTTATGTTGAATTTTTAAAAAGCAGTCGAAAAAGTTTATAATGTGAGAGTCGTTACTATGTGAATCGAAATAAGATCTAGATATGAGATCCCAAAAGAAATTTCCTAGCTCCAAGTAATTCGATTATGGATGACAATCTTTGGTAGAACTTTGTACGCAATCCATGGTGGAAGGTACATAAGATTCGATTCTGCCCTATATACTTGTTAATATTATAAAGCATCATAATTTTGGTCTGAGATCCTATTAGGTATGTAAATATGTTATAGATCATGGTGAAATTTCAACCCTATCTATCTTTGATCAAATTACGCGCATAAATAAATATATGGCATCTAACATAACTTAGAGTCTGAAGTATGCAACGATTTTATAAATCCAATAAAATAAGCTAATCGGAAACTGATTAGGTCATTGAATTTATATAGTTCTCTTATTAACCAAACATTGCGACTTGGATAGACCATTTCCGTTTCGTTTTCGGGCCAAAAATATATTTTATATTTTTTAAAATATTTTTTATATTTTTGAAAGGTCCGTCCATGTAAACATAATCAAATGCCGGTGGTATACGCAATCGTTTTGTCGCAAAGAAATGCTACAAAAACATATCATCACAGAACATGTGATCAAAAAAAGGTCAGAATCATCACATTGTGTTCTTGTAGATACAAACTAAGATACGGTAAAACTTGAGCGATAAAGTCAGTCAGTGAGTCTATTTAGTAATCACAAATAAACAAAGCGAATATTCACAAAGGCAGGCATTTATACATATGTGCTTACGTATAATAAAAAAAATATCCATTTATACAACACATATACCATTGACGATAAATACAAATAATCTTAACAGAGAAAACAAATACAGAGGGCAATTAAGTGCGATCTTTCGACCGAACCACCACTGTTTTCGTAAAGAGTTATTAAAATTAACTCACCTCAAATTTACATATAGGTACGAGCAGCCCTGCCTGGGTTATTGAACGGAGATAGTAGTTCAGAAAAACATACACAGTAACAGAAAAACAATGCAAAATGAAGACCCCAGGGACTCTTATTAGAGGAATTCCGTAGTATTTCTGTTAACTCCGCGCACTATGTATTTCTGTGTATGTCGTCACTCGGTCACTTCCACAATATAACAACAACAAAACAGCTGTATTCTTTAGAATATTGTTAAATGTTTTTTTTTTTTTCTTTCAAAACGATGTTTTCTTTCAGCACTACTTGGAAATCACTATAATGTTATCAATTTGTTTTTCAAATAACGTAAATGATAAACTAAAGTTTTAACTAAAAGTTTATAATAATTTTACCGATTGTATTATTGGTTTTTAATGCAAAATATATCGATTTTCCTCTTTTTGTTTGGATATTGTGCTTCCAACCACTCACTCAGCAACGCGACTTTGCAATTTAAAAACACTTGTTTTTTTTTTGTAAAATAAGTAATTTGTTGCGTCTCCAAAAATCTAATTAACATGAGCGTATCATATGATTGTAACTGATAGGGAAAATATGGATGAGCGCAATTTACTTGAGAATTTTTATTATTATCCTAATTCAAAAGCGTTCCATTGTCCCCCTTACCACTTCATGAATAAAACTGACCCAACGAAGATCATCAAACCCCAGGGCCGATGATTGTCTCTGGTAAGACGTGTTGGGGTGTAAGTTGGGCGATTGGAGCGCTTTTAAAGTACTAAGTAATGACGGCGATTAAGTAAACAAGCCGGTAAAAAAGTAATAACGGCACTGAGAAGAGAACAAAGGCGAAGTCATGTTTCAAACGACGTTGGTTGTTAATCAATTGACGGTTGGCCGTTTTCCATTCCTGTATGGCGGACCAAATGTTAGTCA
Organism: Haematobia irritans; assembly: GCF_050003625.1. Classification (NCBI taxonomy): domain Eukaryota; kingdom Metazoa; phylum Arthropoda; class Insecta; order Diptera; family Muscidae; genus Haematobia; species Haematobia irritans. The sequence continues at coordinate 109,018,483 of NC_134400.1, forward strand.
AAGTATGTGATATATTAAACAATTTATTGTACAATAAAACAACCATACCGAATTAATGCGCTTTACAGACTATCAGTTATTCCGGACGACAGTGCTCGTGTCGAACATATTCCATATATTGTGGACATTATCAGTTAACCGCCCTGCCAACATTTTTTGAATTTGGGGACTCTTTTGAGAATCCCCACTACGTCGAAAACAATCATATACGACATCAAAAACTCGTCGGAAAAGCGCCGTCACTATTGAGAAGTTGTACCACGCCAAGTTACTACAAAAATGTTTCGCATGAGTGCAATTATTAGGTGCCTTTATAGATCAATTTAGAACGACGCCAATAAGGGACCCTCCAAACAATCAGAAAAAGTGCATTTTAAGATAGTTGTAAAAGAATCATTGTGGTCGAGTAAAACACGTTTGTTTAGATATTTATTAATTTGATTAAACATTTACAAATTCTTAAAAATATAACATTTATACCACTATCACATTACATTTAACATAATTTGTGGCATTAATGATGATGTTGAGTTACATGTTGCTGCGTCTATCAACCAGTGTTTTTATTCCATGGAGGCAGCGTGTCTGTAAAATATCTGAAAAACAATCACTTTATTCCATTTGGAAAATCACCAAATTGTTCACCAATATACCTTTCACAATTTTAAGCGTATAATCTATGTTTTCAGAACTTTATTTTCGTTTTTATTTAATTAAAATATAACAAGCTGGTTGCGCTTGGCGTTTCACAAAAAAATGGCTTTTTTAACAGTAGGGATGGCAAATTACTTGCATGTACTTTTTGATGTACCTTTTCATGATGGTTGAAGTGACATTTACGAGTCTGTGGTAACGATGAGGTTGAAATGGAACTTTGAAATGCTGGCAGGGCCGATACTGCTGCATGTTTATGGGATCGATAACACATTAACCGATTATTTAGTCATCGCCGACAAGTCGTATCGATCCGACACACTGTAAAGGGCACCTTATACGGTCGGATAAACCCTGCGACACAACACGTTGCGGCCACAAATCCGCTAGTATAAAGTCTTGTTCGCGTGTTTCGGGGACGTGTTGGGAAAAAATCAAAACAACTTTGATTTTTTCTGGTTAAGCCTAAAGGCCGGTACTCTGTTCGGTTTTCGCGTTGAAACTCCATACAAAACCAAAAAATGCGAACAATTTGTGAAATTTTTTCCATTTGTGATACTTTGTTTTTTCGTGTTGAAAAACTGACGTTTATAGCACGGCGCCATTTGCAATGTGAATTAAGAAATAATTTATTTATTAAAAACTATTTGTGCGGGTTTATAAATCAAACACGGACCATATTTTTGTTCTGAAACTATACAAAGGCTCAAAGGAATAGCAGATCAATTGCCCAAGGAAAAATAAAATGTTATTTTGTAAAAACAAGCAACACCACCAACTTAATCCAATATCGCTCCCTGTAAAATAGCGCTCCAAGCTACCTAAAAAAACGCCGCTTTCTATGTGCGAAATAATGGTTTCCATAAAAATTTTTCGCAAGAATGAACATAGTACCGGCCTTAATACTAAGATCACGTTTTCGCGCGAAAAACTGTTATACTCCATACAAAAAACGTTAGCGCGGAATAAATGCGAAATCTTTGTTTTGAGCATTTTCAAACACATATTTATACAACCCTGGATTTTTCGCACGAAAAAATAGGCAGGCATATTATTTCGCATAAATAAGTTAACATCCCTGGGTTTGAAACCCTATTTACCCTGCCAGCATTTCAAAGTTCCATTTCATCCTCATCGCTACCACAGACTCGTATGTGACACTGCAACAATCGCCAACTGTGATAGTATTTTGCCATCACTATTCGCATGAAAGTAGTTTGCCATCACTATTGTTACAAGAGCCATTTTATATTTTGTGAAACACCAAGCACAACTAGCTTCTTATAATTTATTTAAATAAAAACGATAATGAAGTGCTGAAAACATAGTTATTTCGCTTGAAATTGTGAAAGGTATATTGGTGAACAATTTTTGACTTTCCAATAGGAATAAAGTGATAGTTTTTCAAGATTTTTCCAGACAGGCTGCCTCCATTGGGAATAAAAGCACTGGCTGATAGACGCTACAACATGTAACTTGCAACTTGAAACTCAACTTCAATCTTTTATTAATGCATAAAAATATGTTAAATGTGATGTGATGGTGGTATAAATGTTATATTTATGAGAATTTATAAATGTTTAATAAAATTAATAATCATCTAATCAATCGTGTTTTACTTGACCACAATGATTCTTTTACAACTATCTTAAAATGCACTTTCTCTGATTGTTTGAAGGGGCTCTTATTGGCGTCTTTCTAAATGTATCCAGATGGGCACTCATTGCACTCATGCGATACTTTTTTGTAGTAACTTGGCGTGGTACAACTTCTCAATAGTGACGGCGCTTTTCCGAGGAGTTTTGGATATCGTATACGACTGTTTTCGACGTAGTGCGGATTCTCAAAAGCGCCCCCAAATTCAAAAAATGTTGGCAGGGTAGGGAGATAGATGAAGATATTCGTTTTTCGCAGAAACGAACTTAGTACTAAGCATTAGGTGGCACAAATCATTGGGTGTAAGGGGATGTTCGCCAAACATTATCAAAAACAAATTTACTTCCACAATAAAAACAGGCATTTCTGCAATGAAATTAACGAGGGATCGTCAACTCTGGCTAGAAATTGAAAAAATATATAATTCTAAACAAGAATTGTGGCAAAAACGTAGAAAAATTCCACTTCTATTGAGTGGAAAACCAGGTGAGAAGTATTTGAAATCCATCAAGTAATTTGTAATTTAAGAATGTGGAATACTTCCGGAATCATTGTTTTGTCATATATATCCGGATTTTTATTATTTTCTTTCATTTGTTCAGTAAAAAATGCCTTTACCCATAACTCTTCATTTCTTCATTGTTTATGTTTATGCTTCATCTTATTTTTCCACGTTATCATATTTGTTCGAGCAGTGTAAGGGCAAACCTTGAACGAACACACAAATAGACGAAGACTTGAACTTAATACCCACCTTAATGCGCTTTACAGACTATCAGTTATTCCGGACGGAATGTCGGTGTTTGTTAAGAATCTTACAGTGTGTCGGATCGATACGACTTGTCGGCGAGCACTGTCGTCCGGAATAACTGATAGTCTGTAAAGCGTATAAAAGAAACAGAAAACAAAACAGTTATTATAACGACTTATGCGCTTTACAGACTATCAGTTATTCCGGACGACAGTGCTCGTGTCGAACGTATCCCATATATTGTGCACATTATAAGTTAAGGCCGGTACTCTGTTCGGTTTTCGCGTTGAAACTTCATACAAAACCAAAAAATGCGAAAAATTTGCGAAATTGTTTCCATTTGTGATACTTTGTTTATTCGTGTTGAAAAACTGACGTTTATAGCACGGCGCCATTTGCAATGTGAATTAAGAAATAATTTATTTATTAAAAACTATTTGTGCGGGTTTATAAATCAAACACGGACCATATTTTTGTTCCGAAACTATACGAAGGATCAAAGGAATAGCAGATCATTTGCCCAAGGAAAAATAAAATGTTATTTTGTAAAAACAAGCAACAACCACCAACTTAATCCAATATCGTTCCCTGTAAAATAGCTCTCCAAGCTACCTAAAAAACGCCGCTTTCTATGTGCGAAATAATGGTTTCCATAAAAATTTTCCGCAAGAATGAACATAGTACCGGCCTTTAAGTCCGAAGGCATAATCGATACTGTTGCATGTTTATGGGATCGATAACACATTAACCCATTATTTAGTCATCGCCGACAAGTCGTATCGATGCGACACACTGTAAGATTCTTTACAAACACGGGCATTCCGTCCGGAATATCTGATAGTCTGTAAAGCGCATTAAGGTGGGTAATAATCAGACGGCTGAACCATGTACTGGCGGTGCCACAGTTGCTCAGCGGTCGTTTCCTGTCGAGGAAATTGTATCGGAAACTAGAATAAGATGGGCGCTAAATAGCTTTGGACCATTCAAATCCCCCGGACCTGATGGAATTACTCCGGCGGAGTTACAAGCAGTAACTGACAAAATTATCCCCTGATTGTCGGCGATATATAAAGGATGTATCAACTTATCATATATCCCAGGAAAGTGGAGGGAAACAAAAGTCTTTTTCATACCTAAGGCGGGAAAAGCCTCTCACTCATCGTAATAAGTACTTATTACGAATTTCACGTGTGGTGGAAATAATAAACCACCATGCGAAATTCAAAGTCATCCACTGGGTTGCTAATTTCAGGGCCCAGTGGACGGGTAACGACTGAAGTTATAAATTTGGGCAGCGACCAAGAGTCAGGCCCAATTAGTCGACACTGTGGCAAGTCGAACCTTTTCTAAGGTGACGACATCAAAAGGAGGCAATCCCTCTCGAAAGTGATTCAAGGAACGAAGAAATGCTTTGTTTATCCTAAAGAAATTAGATCAGTCGACCCAAGCACGTTGTCGGCCAAGCAAAGCGATTCCTTAAAATGGGCTCAAGGAATTCTGAAGCTGGAAAACTTTCACTTTCACCGGATGAGCTGCCATCCTCTAAACGGGATCAAAGATCGTTTGCCTCAGTTGCAAAAGACAGCCTTGTGATGGCTATTATTAATAAAGGAGCATTGGACGGTATGATTCCAAGGCAAAAATGGGGGGAAATTGAGAACGCGATGTCTGGTGTCAACTCAGAGGTGCGAAAAAAGTTTCCCGGACCAAGTCCTCGACAACAATATGCTGGATGGTATCAAGGACGATATAAGTTAATAGCTTTTGCGGGCCAGAAGTCTATAGAATGTTTTAAAGCTGCTCTGATACGATTGAAGCGGCTGATGTGACGGTTGTTGAAAATATCGATGGTCCTACGGATCCTCCAGACAAATCTTCATCATTGTAAGGCTGCATGTGCTGCCTTAAAAGTTCTCCTGATGAAAGGGGACATAGATATAGTTCTTATTCAAGAACCATATGTTTATAGAAACAAAATATGTGAATTAAGTACTCCGGGGTTCAAACTATTGCAGTATACTGGTAATGATGTAAATCGAGCCTGTATAATTGCTAAAAACGAGCTCAACTTGTTTCTGCTTCCTTCAATGTGCAATACAGACACTGTCGTTGCCAGTTTAGAAATAGCCAAATGCAAATATTGGGAATCTTCGGTCTACATGGGACATGACAGGGAGATGCCTCCATGTGCCGTTAAGACCTTAGTGGAGGAGTCACTGAAAACAAAGACGAAACTCATTATGGGATGCGATGCGAATGCACATCATAGTATATGGGGAAGTAGTGATACTAATGCAAGGGAGAGTCGCTAATAGAGTTTATTTTGCGTACTAATCTGGTAGTTTGCAACAAGGGAGATGTCCCAACCTTTGTCACTAAAAACAGGCAAGAGGTTTTGGACATCACCTTGGCCTCGCAAGAACTGAATGAAATGATATCTGAGTGGCAGGGTTTAAGTGAACACAGCTTCTCAGATCATCGCTACATCAGTTTCAAATTTGATGTTCATATCACCAAGACCATATTTTCGCCAAATGTTAGGTAAGCTGACTGAAATAGGTATAGGGAATCGTTCAATATGATGATACCGGAAATAACTGAGACAAATATGAGAAATGTGCAAGATATCGAACACGCAGTGGAGAGGATTACTAAGGCCTTCAACATCTCACTGAAAGCTGCATGTCCTAGAGGGAAGCCAAGGGGGAAAAATCGACCACCATGGTGGTCTACGGAATTAAATAATATGAGGAAATCCTGCAGGAAGCTCTTTAACAAGGCAAAGTCCACCAGAGCCCCTGAGGATTGGGACACTTACAAGAAGAATCTGAGAGGATACAAGCGAGAACTGAGAAAGGCTCAGCATAACTCTTGGAATGATTACTGCAGCAGTATTGAGAATACGTCCGAGGCTTCACGACTACGGAAGCTTCTAGCATCCACCAACTCCGCTCCAGGTTTCATTAAAACGTCGGAGGGCAATTGGACAACGTCCAGTGAGGAGACGCTGGAGGTATTATTGGACACACATTTTCCTGGAAATCAGACGGTTGAACCATGTACTGGCGGTGCCACAGTTAGGTTAGGTTAGGTTAGGTTAGGTTATGTGGCAGCCCGATGTATCAGGCTCACTTAGACTATTCAGTCCATTGTGATACCACAGTGGTGAACTTCTCTCTTATCACTGAGTGCTGCCCGATTCCATGTTAAGCTCAATGACAAGGGACCTCTTTTTTATAGCCGAGTCCGAACGGCGTTCCACATTCCAGTGAAACCACTTAGAGAAGCTTTGAAACCCTCAGAAATGTTACCAGCATTACTGAGGTGGGATAATCCACCGCTGAAAAACTTTTTGGTATTCGGTCGTAGCAGGAATCGAACCCACGACCTTGTGTATGCAAGGCGGGCATGCTAACCATTGCACCACGGTGGCTCCCGGTGCCACAGTTGCTCAGCGGTCGTTTCCCGTCGAGGAAATTGTATCGGAAACTACAATAAGATGGGCGCTAAATAGCTTTGGACCATTCAAATCCCCCGGACCTGATGGAATTACTCCGGCGGAGTTACAAGCAGTAACTGACAAAATTATCCCCTGGTTGTCGGCGATATATAAAGGATGTATCAACTTATCATATATCCCAGGAAAGTGGAGGGAAACAAAAGTGGTTTTCATACCTAAAGCGGAAAAATCCTCTCACTCGAGGGCGAAGGATTTTCGACCAATCAGCTTATCCTCATTTCTACTTAAGACTCTGGAGAGGATGATAGATATTTATCTTAGAACTAGCATCGATTCAAGTTTGTTCTCGAAACGACAGCATGCATACTCGAAGGGCAGGTCTACTGAGACCGCACTACATGAACTAGTCAGCTTTATTGAAAGCTCACTATCTGTCAAAGAATACACAATCGTGGCGTTTCTAGACATCGAAGGGGCGTTCAATAACGTCCATCCGAGCTCGATATTAAATGGACTGACAACTCTGAATGTTGATCCATGTGTACTTAGGCTGTTAGACGAACTTCTAATGAAGAGACGTATTTCAGCCACACTAGGACAAGCAAACATACAGAGGTATGTAAACAGAGGCACTCCCCAAGAAGGAGTTCTATCACCTCTTCTTTGGAATGTTGCTATAAATAACCTTCTGGTTACCCTAGAAAAAGAAAGGATAAAAGTGGTGGCATACGCAGATCCGATCCACAATCAGAGATATTATTCAGAGGGCCCTCCGGATGACTGAGAAATGGGCGAAAGACAATGGTCTTGGGGTAAATCCTGCAAAGACAGAAATAGTCATGTACTGCAAAGATCGCAAAACTCCCATGGTTAGGCCCATATCCTTAGGGGGTATTGAAATTCCCTTTGGTGAGTACTCGTGCAAAAAGGCAATAAGAAAAAAGTGGGGACTAAAACCAAAAATTGGCTATACACGGCAGTGGTTAGATCTATAATGCTATATGGTGTTGTAGTCTGGTGGCCGGCACTTGACCAGCCAACAAGTTTAGACAAAGTTCAGCGTATGGCGTGTTTGTGTATCTCAGCCGCATTCAGCAAGACAGGAACAAATTCCCTTAATGTCATGATGCATCTATTGCCTTTAGGCATTTTGGCAGCAACAACGGTTGTGCGGTTGCGCGAGCTATCGCTGTGGTCGGAAAAAGTTACGGTCACAGTTCGGTCCTCTAAATAATGCCAGATGTGCCTAACGTAGTGGATTACACTTTGGCGAGACCACTTTTCGACGAAAAGTTTGAGACTCTAATTCCCAACAGTGAGGCGTGGTGTACACGGACCCCGGGGAATAAAAGATATATAGATTTTTACACTGATGGCTCCAAATTGGATGGACAAGTGGGTTCGGAGTATATTCTAAAGATCTGGAACTTCGAATAGCGAAAAGATTACCTGATCACTGTAGTGTTTTTCAGGCTGAAATATTAGCAATAAGATAGGTGGCGAATTGGCTGAGAAGTAATGTTCCAAAAAATGTGGGCATTAATATATACTCAGACAGTCAACCTGCAATAAAATTCTTGGACTCTGTGTTCCTCAACTCGAAAACGGCCATCGACTGCCGCAAATCTCTCAATGAGATGGCTTAGCAGTACAATATTCACCTAATATGGGTGCCTGGCCATAGGAACATACCGGGGAACTGCGAAGCGGATGAGTTGGCAAGGCTAGGGACTACCTTACATATTCCAGGGCAACTAGAATTTGTTGGTATGACCCTAGGTACCTGCAAGCTCATGCTGCGTGAGAAGGCTGTTATGATGGCAAATGTTCGATGGGAGAATTGCAAGGGTTGTAACGACACCAAGCAAATATGGCCCCATTTCAACTTAAACCGCACACTAGATATGCTAATGTTCTCGAGACGTCAGATATCACTCCTGATATCTGCTATAACGGGTCGCTGCTTGATAGGCGATTTTGCAAAAGCTATAGGCGCGAAGTATAATGACTATTGAAGGAGCTGTCATGATGCGGAGGAAAAGGAATCAATTAAACACCTCTTGTGTGAGTGTCCTGCATTTTGTGTAAAGCGCAAGCAACTTTTAGGAGCATATAGCTTCAGATTGCTGGCGGATCTGGAAAACGTTAACTTAAGCAGTCTGCTAATGTTTTTGGAACAATCTGGTTGGTTCAACAAAGAAAAATAATCAAGAAGGTTCAGCGGTTAAAACTAGAAGTGCCCATATGTAATAGGCACTTTTAGTTAATGTGGTATCACAATGGACTGAATAGTCTAAGTGAGCATTAATCTTAATCGGGCTGCCACTTTTACCTAACTTAACCTAGCCCACGTATAGACCGATCTCCCGATTTTACTCCAAGGGCAGTAGTTTTTATCCGATTTTCATGAAGTTGTAAAACAAGATTGTTTTGAAAATTCACCCTATTTTCATCGATATAGTTTGAACCAATTAACGGGATATCTCAAAAACGGTTTCATAAACAATTTTTTAACCTTTATTTTCAAATTCAGCAGATCAAAATACACACGAAAAATCATCAAATGTACATTTTCAGTGTAAACTAGTGGTAACAAACACCACACAAAAATTCATATTTGGATATAAAGAAACAATACCACTTCGGTATTAGGGTGATAGCACAAAGGGGGGCAAAAGAAAGCAGCTGATTTTTATCAATTTGGAATCTTGAAATATTAACTAATAAATCGCACAAAATCCCATTGGGGACTTCAGGGGGGGGGGGGGGGGCACAACTAAAACTCTACATAAAATTTACATCTAAGAACGAACGAACACGAAACAATGAGACTGAGAAAAATTGATTTTATAACAAATTTAAAACAAGTTTTATATATTTTTATACCCTTCACCACTACTGTGGTACGGGGTATAATAAGTTTGTGCATTTGTATGTAACGCCAAGAAATTGTGGTCATAGACCCATTTTTTAGTATACCGATCGGCTTAGAATTAAATTCTGAGTCGATTTAGCTATGTCCGTCTGTCTGTCTGTCTGTCTGTCTGTCTGTCTGTCTATCTGTCCGTCTGTCTGTATATGTAATTTTGTGCACAAAGTACAGCTCGCAATTTAAGTCCGATCGTCCTCAATTTTGGCACAGGGCCGTTTCTTGGGACAGAGACAATCGCTATTGGTTTTGGAAAAAATCGGTTCAGATTTAGATATAGCTGCCATATATATTTATCCCCGATTTGGTCATAGTTAGCGTGTTTATCAACCGATTTTCTTGAAATACCGTACATCCAAATATTTTATGAATCTCGAAAATCTTGCACAATATCAGCCAAATCGGTTCAGATTTAGTTGAAATTTTGCACAAGGAGTAGAATTAGCATTGTAGCTATGCGTGCCAAAGTTGGTTGAAATCGGTTCAGATTTAGATATATCTCCCATATATAGCTTTCGCCCGATTTACACTCATATGACCACAGAGGCCAATTTTTTGCTTTGCACAGGCAGTAGAATTAGCATTGTAGCTATGCGTGCCAAATTTGGTTGAAATCGGTTCAGATTTAGATATATCTCCCATATATAGCTTTCGCCCGATTTACACTCATATGACCACAGAGGCCAATTTTTTGCTCCGATTTAGTTGAAATTTTGCACAGGGAGTAGAATTAGCATTGTAGCTATGCGTGCCAAATTTGGTTGAAATCGGTTCAGATTTAGATATATCTCCCATATATAGCTTTCGCCCGATTTACACTCATATGACCACAGAGGCCAATTTTTAACTCCGATTTAGTTGAAATTTTGCACAGGGAGTAGAATTAGCATTGTAGCATGCGTGCCAAATTTGGTTGAAATCGGTTCAGATTTAGATATATCTCCCATATATAGCTTTCGCCCGATTTATACTCATATGATCACAGAGGCCAATTTTTAACTCCGATTTAGTTGAAATTTTGCACAGAGAGTAGAATTAGCATTGTTGCTATGCGTGCCAAATTTGGTTGAAATGGTTCAGATTTAGATATAGCTCCCATATATATGTTTTTCTGATTTCGACAAAAATGGTCAAAATACCAACATTTTCCTTGTAAAATCGCCACTGCTTAGTCCAAAAGTTGTAAAAATGACTGTAATTTTCCTAAACTTCTAATACATATATATCGAGCGATAAATCATAAATAAACTTTTGCGAAGTTTCCTTAATATTGCTTCAGATTTAAATGTTTCACATATTTATACCCTGCGCCACACTGTGGAACAGGGTATTATATGTTAGTGCATATGTTTGTAACACCCAGAAGGAGACGAGATAGACACATGGTGTCTTTGACAATAATGCTCAGGGTGGGTCCCTGAGTCGATATAACCATGTCCGTCTGTCCGTCCGTCCGTCTGTCTGTGAACACATTTTTGTGATCAAAGTCTAGGTCGCAATTTAAGTCCAATCGCCTTCAAATTTGGCACATGTTCCTAATTTGGGTCAGAATAGAACCCTATTGATTTGGGAAGAAATCGGTTTAGATTTAGATATAGCTCCCATATATATCTTTCGCCCGATATGCACTAATATGGACCCAGCAGCCAGAGTTTTATACCGATTTGCTTGAAATTTTGTACAAACATAACACTTAGTTGTATAGTCAAGTGTGCACAATTTGATTGAAATCGGTTCAGATTTAGATATAGCTCCCATATATATCTTTCGCCCGATATGGACTTATATGGCCCCAGAAGCCAGATTTTTGGTCGAATTTGCACTAGGAGTACTATTAGTAATATAGTCATGTGTGCCAAATTTGATTGAAATCGGTTCAGATTTAGATATAGCTCCCATATATATGTTTTTCTGATTTCGACAAAAATGGTCAAAATATCAACATTTTCCTTGTTAAATCGCCACTGCTTAGTCGAAAAGTTGTAAAAATGACTCTAATTTTCCTAAACTTCTAATACATATATATCGAGCGATAAATCATAAATAAACTTTTTCGAAGTTTCCTTAAAATTGCTTCAGATTTAAATGTTTGTGCATTAGCCAACTTAAATTTTGAGTCTATAGATTTTGTAAAAGTCTATCAAATTCTGTCCAAATCGAGTGATATTTAAATGTATGTATTTGGGACAAACCTTTATATATAGCACCCAACACATTTGACGGATGTGATATGGTATCGAAAATTTCGATCTACAAAGTGGTGCAGGGTATAATATAGTCGGACCCGCCCGACTTTAGACTTTCCTTACTTGTTTTTTACTAACATTGTGTTCCACCTCAGCGCATTAGCCGACTTAAATGTAAAATCTATAAGTATTGCAGAACTCTGTACACATCTGCTCAGATATACAGAATATATGTGTATGGATTCATATAGCATCCAACACATTGGACGGATTTGATATGGTATCGAAAATGTGGACTTACAAAGGGGTGAAGGGTATAATATAGTCGGCCCCGCCCGATTTTAGACTTTCCTTACTTGTTTATTTTTGGCCAAAGGGATCGACCACTGTGTGTATGCCTAAGGTGAAACATAATATGTTTGAACAATACAAACAATATATTCTTTGGACCAATCCAATATATGTATGCTTGAAGCAGAATGTGTTTGGGAGTATATGTTAAAGAAGCGATTTTTTTGAGGGTGTATACTTTAAAAATATTCCACTAAATATATATCTTGACTGAGGTCAGTTTCAAGCCATTAGAATAGATTATTAGATCATTGGCAATCAGCATTGCCATTAACTGCGAAATGTCAAAATATTTTAATACCTTTTGTCATAAAACATATTTTACGACGACTCATCCATAGTATTCCAAAAATATCTCAATGAACTCTTTGTGTAGCCATGGAAGATTAGGCGAAGAACTGTTAAAATCTGACAACCTTACCCATGCCGCCAGCCACTCTAACTTTTTGAGCAGAAATTAGCATTGTATATTGGTATCCAATGATTTTGTTATTAACTTGTTTATTTATATCAAACGCAAAAGGTTCTAAGAATAAATACACGTACAGAAAAAACATGTTTACCGCAGCCTTTTAATGTTTATTTAGAGGATATAATTTTCGTAAAAAAAACAAATATTTTGCCCTTGTGGAAAGAGTTTATTGTCAGAGAAAAAAATATGCTGGCAGCTAAAAGGTAAAACCATTACATGATCATAAAGACCACGTTCCTTTTTTCATGATCATTTAATTTTTCGACTGTCGTATTTTAGGACCGTTTCTATACTTCCTGCCAAAATATTTTTTTTTCGGTTGGAAAACTCTTCTCACAACGACAAAATACATGATTTTTGGAGCAATTATATACCATTGAATATCTGCCGTAAGCATACCAAACATGTTTGTACACGCAGAGAAGAAACATGTTTGCCACGATCTTATTCGAAGAGCAAAAAAAAAAAAAAAGAAATTGATAGGAACTATTTTTGCGGCGGCCATGTAACATTTTCACCTGCAACCATGTTGGCTTCTAAGAAAATTAAAATTAAAATGTTATTATATTGATAAAAAGAATTTTGTTTGAATTAAAAGTCAATGCTCACGATATACTCGTAAAATGTTATGATACTCGTCAAAAATGTTTTTCTCCCAGTTAAAAGAACATGGTCAACTCCAAAAATGTCATGATATACTAGAAAATAGTTTTGTCCCAATTAAAGGAACATGGTCACAATCTAAATTTTTATGACCTTTATGAAAAAACATTTTTCGTCGACGAAAAAAGGACACCATTTGAGAAAAGAAAATAAACAAGTATATACGGCCGTAAGTTCGGCCAGGCCGAAGCTTATGTACCCTCCATCACGGATTGCTTAGAAACTTCTTCTAAACACTGCCATCCACAATCGAATGACCTAAGTTGCGGTAACGCTTGCCGATGGCAAGGTATCTTAAAACCTCCTAACACCATCTTCTAAATTGTATGTAAGTCCATACGTGGTATATATTAAATCAAACAAGTATATACGGCCGTAAGTTCGGCCAGGCCGAAGCTTATGTACCCTCCATCATGGATTGCGTAGAAACTTCTTCTAAACACTGCCATCCACAATCGAATTACTTAAGTTGCGGTAACGCTTGCCGATGGCAAGGTATCTTAAAACCTCCTAACACCATCTTCTAAATTGTATGTAAGTCCATACGTGGTATATATTAAATCAAAAAAGATCGATCCAATACGTATATAATTCAGTTTGACAAAGTAGACATAAAATTTTGACAAAATTTTCTACAGAAATAAAATTTTAACAAAATTTTCTATAGAAATAAAATTTTCACAAAATTTTCTATAGAAATAAAAATTTTGACAAAATTTTCTATAGAAACAAAATTTGGCAAAAATTTCTACAGAAATAAAATTTTAACAAAATTTTCTATAGAAATAAACTTTTGACAAAATTTTCTATAGAAATAAAATCTTGGTAGATTATTTTTGGCTCGAGTGGCAACCATGATTATGAACCGAATAAAATTTGAACAAAATCTTCTATAGAAATAAAATTTTGACAAAATTTTCTATAGAAATAAAATTTTGACAATGATGAAAATTTTATTATGAACCGAATAAAATTTTAACAAAATTTTCTCTAGAAATAAAATTTTGACAAAATTTTCTATAGAAATAAAATTTTGGTGGATTATTTTTGGCTCTAGTGGCAACCATGATTATGAACCGATATGGACCAATTTTTGTGTGATTGGACCAATTTTGGTTGAATTTTGCTTCTCTTGGAGACTTCGCAAGCCAAATCTGCGGATCGGTTTATATCGGGGCTATATATAATTATGAACCGATGTGGACCAATTTTTGCATGGTTGTTAGAGACTATATACCAATATCATGTACCAAATTTCAGGCGGATCGGATGCAATTTGCTTCTCTTTGAGGCTTCGCAAGTCAAATCTGGAGATCGGTTTATATGGGGTCTGTATATAACTATGGAGCGATGTGGACCAATTTTTGCATGGTTGTTAGAGACCATATACCAACATCATGTACCAAATTTCAGCCGGATCGGATGAAATTTGCTTCTCTTTGAGGCTCCACAAGCCAAATCTGGGGATCGGTTTATATGGGGGCTATATATAATTATGGACCTGTGTGGACCAATTTTTGCATGATTATTAGAGACCATATACCAACACCATGTACCAAATTTCAGCCGGATCGGATGAAATATGCTTCTCTTAGAGGCTCCACAAGCCAAATCTGGGGATCGGTTTATATGGGGGCTATATATAATTATGGACCGATATGGACCAATTCTGGCATGGTTGTTAAAGATCATATACTAACACCATGTTCCAAATTACAACCGGATTGGATGAAATTTGCTTCTCTTTGAGGCTCCGGACCCCAAATCTGGGGATCGGTTTATATGGGCGCTATATATAATTATGGACCGATGTGGACCAATTTTTGCATGGTTGTTAGAGACCATATACCAACACCATGTACCAAATTTCAGCAGGATCGGATGAAATTTGCTTCTCTTTTAGGCTCCGCAAGCCAAATCTGGGGATCGGTTTATATGGGCGCTATATATAATTATGGACCGATGTGGACCAATTTTTGCATGGTTGTTAGAGACCATATACCAACACCATGTACCAAATTTCAGCAGGATCGGATGAAATTTGCTTCTCTTTTAGGCTCCGCAAGCCAAATCTGGGGATCGGTTTATATGTGGGCTATATATAATTATGAACCGATGTGGACCAATTTTTGCATGGTTGTTAGAGACCATATACCAACACCATATACCAAATTTCAGCCGGATCGGATGAAATATGCTTCTGTTAGAGGCTCCACAAGCCAAATCTGAGGGTCACTTTATATGGGGGCTATACGTAAAAGTGGACCGATATGGCCCATTTTCAATACCGTCCGACCTACATCGATAACAACTACTTGTGCCAAGTTTCAAGTCGATAGCTTGTTTCGTTCGGAAGTTAGCGTGATTTCAACAGACGGACGGACGGACGGACATGCTTAGATCGCCTCAGAATTTCACCACGACCCAGAATATATATACTTTATGGGGTCTTAGAGCAATATTTCGATGTGTTACAAACGGAATGACAAAGTTAATATACCCCCATCCTATGATGGAGGGTATAAAAAAGTAACTTTATAATGTCATATTTTTATATATTCTATTTTGGATAAATTTCAACAATAAGTAATCATTCCATATTTAACAGGTTGGCTGATAAGTCCCCGGTCTAACAAAGAAAAACACATTTTTTGTCAAAATTCGTTTTTATTATTCAACATAGTTCCCTTCAAGAGCGATACAACGATTATAACGACCTTCCAATTTTTTGATACCATTTTGGTAGTACTCCTTCGGTTTTGCCTCAAAATAGGCCTCAGTTTCGGCGATCACCTCTTCATTGCAGCCAAATTTTTTCCCTGCGAGCATCCTTTTGAGGTCTGAGAACAAGAAAAAGTCGCTGGGGGCCAGATATGGAGAATACGTTGGGTGGGAAGCAATTCGAAGCCCAATTCATGAATTTTTCCCATCGTTCTCAATGACTTGTGGCACGGTGCGTTGTCTTGGTGGAACAACACATTTTTCTTCTTCTTATGGGGCCGTTTTGCCGCGATTTCGACCTTCAAGCGCCATATAATAGTCACTGTTGATGGTTTTTCCCTTCTCAAGATAATCGTTAAAAATTATTCCATGCGCATCCCAAAAAATAGAGGCCATTACTTTGCCAGCGGACTTTTGATTCTTTCCACGACGCTTCGGAGACGGTTCACCGGACGCTGTCCACTCAGCCGACTGTCGATTGGACTCAGGAGTGTAGTGATGGAGCCATGTTTCATCCATTGTCACATATCGACGGAAAACTCAGGGTGTATTACGAGTTAACAGCTGCAAACACAGCTCAGAATTATCAACACGTTGTTGTTGTCAGAATTATCAACACGTTGTCAAATGTGAGCTCGCGCGGCCCCCATTTTGCACAGAGCTTCCACATCCAAATATTGATGAATGATATGACCAACACATTCCTTTGATATCTTTAAGGCCTCTGCTATCTCGATCAACTTCATTTTACGGCCATTCAAAATCATTTTGTGGATTTTTTTGATGTTTTCGTCGGTAACCACCTCTTTCGGGCGTCCACTGCATTCACCGTCCTCCCTGCTCATTTCACCACGCTTGAATTTTGCATACCAATCAATTATTGTTGATTTCCCTGGGGCAGAGTCCGGAAACTCATTATAAAGCCAAGTTTTTGCTTCCACCGTATTTTTTCCCTTCAGAAAACAGTATTTTATCAAAACACGAAATTCCTTTTTTCCATTTTTTTCACAATAACAAAAGTTGCTCCACACAAAAGACGCTCTATCTCACAAACTAATTGACTTACAGACGTCAAATTTTGACACGAATCATTTGAAGTTTGGTACTATATAAAAACAAGTATATACGGACGTAAGTTCGGCCAGGCCGAAGCTTATGTACCCTCCACCATGGATTGCGTAGAAACTTCTACTGAAGACTGTCATCCACACTCGAATTACTTGGGTTGCGGTAACTTTTGCCGATGACAAGGTATCTTAAAACTTCCTAATACCGTAATATATACCACGTAGTCCATACGTGGCATATATTTAACATAAATTGGCCGATTAAATACGTATATAATTAAGTTTAATACGTATATAATTAAGTTTAATTTTCTATAGAAATAAAATTTTGCCAAAATACAATTTTGACAACATTTTCTATAGAAGTAAAATTTGGACAAAATTTTCTATAGAAATACGATTTTAACAAAATTTTCTATAGAAATAACATTTTGACAAAATTTTCTATAGAAATAAAATTTTTACAAAATTTTCAAAAGATTTAAAATTTTGACAACATTTTCTACAGAAATAAAATTTTGCCAAAATTTTCTATAGAAATAATATTTGACAAAATTTTCTATAGGAATAAAATTTTGACAAAATTTTCTATAGAAATAAAATTTTGACAAAATTTCCTATAGAAATAAAATTTTGCTAGATTATTTTTGCTCGAGTGGCAAGCATGATTATGAACCGATATGGACCAATTTTTGTGTGATTGGGGATCGGCTGTATATAATCGGTTTATATAGGGGCTATATATAATTATGGACTGATATGGACCAATTTTTGAATGGTTCTTAGAGACTATATACTAATACCATGTACCAAATTTCAGCCGTATCGGATGAAACTTGCTTCTCTTTGAGGCTCCGCAAGCCAAATCTGGGGATCGGTTTATATGGTGGCTATATATAATTATGGACCGATGTGGACCAATTTTTGCATGGTTGTTAGAGACCATATACTAACACCATGTACCAAATTTCAGCCGGATCGGATGAAATTTGCTTCTCTTAGAGCAATCGCAAGCCAAATTTGGGGGTCCATTTATATGGGGGTTATACGTAAAAGTGGACCGATATGGACCAATTTTTGCATGGTTGTTAGAGACTAACACCATGTACCAAATTTCAGCCGGATCGGATGAAATTTGCTTCTCTTAGAGCAATCGCAAGCCAAATTTGGGGGTCCGTTTATATGGGGGCTATACGTAAAAGTGGACCGATATGGACCAATTTTTGCATGGTTGTTAGAGACCATATATTAACACCATGTACCAAATTTCAGCCGGATCGGATGAAAATCTTTGCTTTCACGACAATATTTTGTTCAGTGTACATTTTCGATATCATCTCAAACCCCTCAAAATTATTGCGTGGCATATACCGATTTGGACAAAACTATAAACATTAAATTTAAGTCTGCTAATGCCCTGGGGAGGAATACAATGTTAGTAAAAATATGGGAAATATTTAAATCTGAAGCAATTTTTAGGCACTTTTGCAAAACTGCATTTATGATTTATCGGACGATAAATATGCATTAGAAATATGGGGAAATTTGAGTAATTTTTACAAGTTTTTATACCCACCACCATAGAATTGTGAGGGTATAATGAGTTTGTCACTATATAAAGTATATATATTCTTGATCAGGGAGAAATTCAAATACGATACAACCATGTCCGTCTGTCTGTCTGTTGTAATCACGCTACAGTCTTCAATAATGAAGCAATCGTGCTGAAATTTTTGCACAAACTCGTCTTTTGGCTGCAGGCAAGTCAAGTTCGAAGATGGGCTATATCAGTTCAGGTTTTGATATAGTCCCCATATAAACCGACCTCCAGATTTGGTGTCTTGGGCTTATAAAAACCGTAGTTTTTATCAAATTTGCCTGAAATTGGAAATCTAGAGGTATTTTAGGACCACAAAGAGGTGCGCCAAAAATGATGAGTATCGGTCTATGTTTTGGTATAGCCGCCATATACACCGATCTCCCGATTTTACTTCTTGGGCTTATCTAATTTGCCTGAAATTGGCAATCTAGAGGTATTTTATGACCACAAAGAGGTATTTCAATAATAGTGAGAATCGTTCCATGTTTTGATATAGCCCCCATATAGACCGATCTCCCGATTCTACTTCTTGGGCTTATAGAAACCGTAGTTTTTATCCAATTTGCCTGAAATTGGAAATCTAGAGGTATTTTAGCACCATAAAGGGGGGTGCCAAAAATTGTGAGTATCGGCCCATGTTTTGGTATAGCTCCCCATATAGACCGATCTCCCGATTTTACTTCAAACAAAAATGGTGCTTTTAAATCCAGAATATGATATAGTCTTCATAGGTAAAATCTTTAAATTTATCTTCGGGAAGTGTACTGGTTGAACTGCTCTGCTTGATCTGTCCTCAAACCCCCCTGAAATTTCAAAGGAAACCCTAATGTTTAATTCATGATGGTGGGTATTTAAGATTCGGCCCGGCCGAACTTACTGCTGTATATACACCGAAAGAATTTTCTTGGTAAAAAGAACGAAAAATTTCGTTAAAAGTACGAAATTTGTCATTGTTTTACAACCAAAGAAACTTTTCATTAAAAGTACGAAATATTTCGTACTTTTTACGAAGAAAAGTTCTTCCAAAATGTTCGTAGTTTGCAAGAAAAAAATTCGTACTTTTTATGAATAATCTTCGTAATTTTTATGAAAAATCTTCGTACTTTTTATGAAACAATTTCGTTCTTTTTATGAAAATATTTCGTACTTTTTATGAAAAATTTTCGTACTTTTTATGAAAAAATTTCGTAATGTTCGAACTTTTAGAAGAAAAAAAATTATAGTCGAAAGTGCATTTGGTTGTAGTTACAAGTGTGAAAAATGACATCACTACTTTACATCTTAAGTTTTTGAATAATTTTTAGTTTTATTGCTTCACTTTTATTCATAGCGCGCTATCATCCAAATAAGAAGTAGCATAGACTTGCATAAAAAAATAGAATAAAGGAATACACTCAAGCACATTATAAAAGACAATTTAATGCCGCGAACGGAAATTTTACAACTTCAATGAAACTTCTTCGTTATTTCAAAGAAAATGTTTCGTACTTTTTATGAAGAAATTTTAACGCAGAATGTTTCGTAAAATATTCGCAAAAACTTCTTCACAAAATTCATGAAATTTCAAGAAAGTTTCGTTAAAAGTACGAACTTTTTACGAAGAAAAGTTAATGTAGAATATTTCGTAGAAGTTTCGTATATTCGTAAAATGTTCTTCGTAAAATTTACGAAAATGAATGAAAATTTCGTTCTTTTAATGAAGAATTCACGAAGAATAGTTAATGAAGAATTCTTCGTAAAATTAACGAAGAGAATTCTTTCGGTGTACTTGTTTGACTTAGCAATGGTAATTTTACAAGGAAAATGTGGGTATTTTGGCCATTTTTGCCCATATTAGGAAATTATATGTATGGGAGCTATATCTCAATCTGAACTGAATTCAATGAAATTTGGCACGTATAGTAAGAATGTTAGTTACGACTTCAAATTTTGTCTCTGTGATCATATGAGTGTAAATTGGGCGTAAGAAATATATAGGAGCTATATCTACACCCGAACCGATTTATTCCAACCGTTTTATTCTATTCTATTCTGACCCAAAACACATACTTATGCCAAAATTGAAGTCGATTGGACCAAAATTGTGACATAGGCTTTGATTAAAAATATGTGGTCACTGACAGACGGACATGGCTAACGTAGATCGACTCAGGGGCCGGCCCTGAGCATTATTGCCAAAACCACTATGTATCTGGGGCCATATAGGTGGATATCGGGCAAATATATATATGGGAGCTATATCTAAACCCGAACCGATTTATTCCAACCGTTTTATACTATTCTGACCCAAAACACATACTTATGCCAAATTTCAAGTCGATTGGGCCAAAATTGCGACATAGACTTTGATTACAAAAATGTGCTCACAGACAGACGGACATGGCTAGATCGACTCAGGGGCCGGCTCTGAGCATTATTGCCAAAACCACTATGTATCTATCTCGTCTCATTCTGGCTGTTGCAAACATATGTACTAACTTATAATACCCTGTTCCGTATTCTCCGTCCATTCTAAGCAACAAACAACACTTGGCGTCAGTTAAATAAAAAATTTAAATCGTGTGTACATGCTCGAAATTTTTATTAAATTCTTTTCGCCGCAAAAAGGTTAACAAATTAAATGGCCACGAAAAAAATGTACATGGTCTTTATGATGGTAGTTTGTAATGGTACTAGACATATCTATACGTAAATGATAAAAAAACTGTTTTTCTCTGCAAAAAAGTAAAAAATTGAATCGTCACGAAAAACAGGTACATGATTTTCCCGACCATGCAATGACCTCAAATTCTACATTTAAATAATAGAACATATTTGAGAACAATTTAAATGCTTATTTCCAGCATACATTTTTCTCGGCTAGTCATTTTTCTCGCGACAATGACATGTTCTAGCATTAATGTGCGTGAGGATAAATTTATAGTCTGGAAGGCGCATTAGGGTATTCTTCTGTTTTCCCATTGGGGCGTTGCACACTGGTTCCAAATCCGATTTTTCTGGAAATAATTCTGGATAAATATATCAACATAATTTTTGTGTGAAAGCTGAGGTGCTTTCCTCCAAGTTTGCAAGTTTGTGTCCTGGTGGGTGCACGGGCTGGCCTATATGCGTTGAAATGTTATCACCTCATGTTAACAAAGAGGGATCAGTATTTTTGACACTTTTGTGCGGATTATTTATTTTCTTAACTGCATTCCCTATAAAATTCTTCGCATTTTAGAAGAAAGGAATTGTGTACCTATTAGGACCGCCATTCGGGATCGATTTTATAAATCCCGGGATTGGGGATTTCAAAATATTTAATCACGGGATTCCGTGAATACTTTAAATATTTTGAGTAACCTATGTGCGATGGATTAAAAGTTGAAGACTCTAGAAAATTCAGAATTTGAAGTTTTTCGAAAAAGAATGTAGGTATTCTTTCAGTCAAAACATTTTGTTTTTCTAAAGTTCTCTCAATATTTGTTGCTTTTTTCTTATAGAACACCAAATTGAGATACGTTTTAAGTCAAGAAGTATATAAGTTCTTTTCATCCCAAAATCAGCAATATAATTTTTTTACAAAAATGTACTCTTTTTACAAATATATCCCCATTTTGGTGATTTCTGATACGAATTTTGGGATTGGTGTATTTAGCAATATCTCTTAGAACAATTTTTCCTGCAAAAATTCTGGTTTCTGGGGCCATATCAATATATTTTTTATCTATTCAAGAGTTGCAGAATTATTTTCCAAAAACAACAATTTGGAACCACTTTCATTGGGGTGTTATTTCGTGGAGCCCAAAAAATGTATTTGCAAAACCTTCTCATTAGAACTTCTCTGGCAGTGAAATAGTCAATTAGCACATGTTCAAGTCCCCGAGGGGGAGAAGTTTTTAATTTGATTTTCATTGTTTATGGGCTTTTGTATTGATTTTCTATTCTTTGATTGTGTAAAATTTAAATTTTCACTTTAGACGACCAAAGAGCGTATTTTCTAAGACTTGTGCCAAACTTCATGGGATGTGGAAGAAAATTGACAGAGGATCCCGGGTTGCACCTAAAAAGAAATAACTTCCACTTTTTTTGATGGGTAGTATATGATTTCATCATGGTTTATGAAATCATGTTTTTCCCATGTATACTACTACTGCTTGTCGATTTTTTCCGAAACAAAAATTTGCTTTGCAAATCTTGCCAGCAACTCCAGGATCGAACTCTTGGTTCATTTCCTCTTCATCATTCCCAAAATAAATAAAACCGGCTGTATTAGATTTTACTAGGTCTAAAAACAATTTGATCAAAGTTGACATGACTTATATCGTAATAGAAGCTATTTTGAATAAATAACGACAATATCTTATTTACATAAGATATGAACAAAGTCAATGTTGCTACTGTCAAAGATGAAAAATTACGATAACCCGGCTAAGTTTAAGTCAAAGTTGAAAACCAAAACAATAACCGTAAAATATAATCTTGGTAACAACCCATAAACTAATACAACATATTGGATTATAGATTAAGAAAGAAACAAAAAATTGCGAAATTTGTGTAGAATACTAGTTTGGGCCTTAGAAAATCAGTCAAAAAATGTAAATTATTGGCAATAAAAACATAAGTATAAATTAGTGAGGTCTCAGTTCTAGTAACATATCGGAAGTTGACACTAAACATAACGGAAGAAACCAATCAGACAAAAAAAAAAAAACACAGCAAAAATGTTTAAATTTGTAAGTATTCATGGATTTATCTTTAATTTAATCTAATTTAATTAACTAGAATATAAATGATATCCTATTTTTTAAATTCTCCAGGCCATTGTATTATCAGCCTTAGTCGCAGTGGCATATTGTGCTGGTGATGACCAAACTGCAGAAACTTTGAAATATGTGAATGAAGTAAATGCTGATGGCAGCTACAATTTCGAATATTCCTCTTCAAATGGAATTGAATTTGGTGAAGCTGGCATTGGTGGATCCTATGGTAAAGGTTCATACAGTTACACTTCACCTGAGGGTCAATTAATTGAATTGACCTATACTGCCGATGAGAATGGCTACCAGCCACAAGGTGATCATTTACCAACACCACCACCAATTCCTGAATATATCCTTAAAGCTTTGGAATACATTGAATCCCATCCATTCCCCAAAGCCGGTTTGGCAAAAAAATAAATGGTTAATAGATTATAGACAATATGCCAAAAAAGTAAATTTTAAAATCTAAGTTAAATAGTAGTTTTAAATTAGGGAATTATTATAATCTATTTTTAGAACAAAGAAGAACAAATACAAAATATAATAACAAAATGAAATATTGAAACGATTAATTCAAAAATTATTTTAGGAAGAAAGTTTTAGAATGTTTCCCTTTATTGAACATTTCAACTTTAAGATCGAAAGAATTTCTGGGGGTTTGATGACAGATACTACACTCAAAAAAAAAAGTTTACTTGGATCCAAAGATTTTGACCAACAAATGCCAGTTTAAAAATCCAAATTATAACGGATACTTCAAAGTAAAAATTGTTTCTCAATTCCAAAAAAATAAATAAAAAGTTAAACAAAAGACACTAAATCCTCAAAATAAGTCTTAGCCTATATTTGAAGCGATTTTATCTTAAATCTAAAGTTTCATTATTTCAGTTAATTTAAGTACAATTTCTTTAAATCAAAAATGTGTTTCTTTACTTTAAGGAAAAATAGCCTTAGTTCAAAGACATTGGGACTTTAACAAATTTTTGAAGCAAAGATTATAAACTTTATTTTAATTAAAATTTCCTTATTTTAATGAAATTTGTCCTTAATATTTTGTAAATTTTGCATCCTAAAATTTAGGTTGCGTAATCTTTAATATCACGTAAATATCACGAAACTCAAATCGGGAGATCGGTCTATGTGGGGGCTACACCAAAACATGAGCCGAAATACACGATAGTCGGAACACCTATTTTTGGTCCAATTAATTTCCATTTTCAGGAAAATGGGAGTAAACTACTGATTCTAGAAGCCGAAGACCCAAATCAAGGGAACAGTTTATATGGGGGCTATATTAAAACGTGGATCTATCTATATGCACCATAATCGGCGCATCTATTTGTCGATTTTAATAAAAACCTTCAGATTTTGTATTTCAGGTAAATCGTATAATATTGCGATTTATAGAAGCCCAAGAAAACAAATAGGTATATAGGTAAAGGGTGATTCTTTTGAGGTTAGGATTTTCATGCATTAGTATTTGACAGATCACGTGGGATTTCAGACATGGTGTCAAAGAGAAAGATGCTCAGTATGCTTTGACATTTCATCATGAATAGACTTACTAACGAGCAACGCTTGCAAATCATTGAATTTTATTACCAAAATCAGTGGCAGAAAATCCGCTTTTTTATCGACAAATTTTGTTCAGCGATGAGGCTCATTTCTGGTTGAATGGCTACGTAAATAAGCAAAATTGCCGCATTTGGAGTGAAGAGCAACCAGAAGCCGTTCAAGAACTGCCCATGCATCCCGAAAAATGCACTGTTTGGTGTGGTTTGTACGCTGGTGGAATCATTGGACCGTATTTTTTCAAAGATGCTGTTGGACGCAACGTTACGGTGAATGGCGATCGCTATCGTTCGATGCTAACAAACTTTTTGTTGCCAAAAATGGAAGAACTGAACTTGGTTGACATGTGGTTTCAACAAGATGGCGCTACATGCCACACAGCTCGCGATTCTATGGCCATTTTGAGGGAAAACTTCGGAGAACAATTCATCTCAAGAAATGGACCGGTAAGTTGGCCACCAAGATCATGCGATTTGACGCCTCTAGACTATTTTTTGTGGGGCTACGTCAAGTCTAAAGTCTACAGAAATAAGCCAGCAACTATTCCAGCTTTGGAAGACAACATTTCCGAAGAAATTCGGGCTATTCCGGCCGAAATGCTCGAAAAAGTTGCCCAAAATTGGACTTTCCGAATGGACCACCTAAGACGCAGCCGCGGTCAACATTTAAATGAAATTATCTTCAAAAAGTAAATGTCATGGACCAATCTAACGTTTCAAATAAAGAACCGATGAGATTTTGCAAATTTTATGCGTTTTTTTAAAAAAAAAATTATCAAGCTCTTAACAAATCACCCTTTATATATGGAGGCTATACAAAACCATGGATTGATACACACAATATTCGGTACATTTGTTTGTGGACCTAAAATACTTCTAGAGCTTGAATTTCAAGCAAATCGTATAAAAATTGCAGTGTATAGAAGCCCAAGAAGTCAAGTCGGGAGATCGGGTTATACCAAAACAGGGACCGATATACACCATATTCGGTACACCTTTTTATAGTCCACAAATACCTCTAAATTTCCATTTTCAGGAAAATGGGATCAAATCAACAGTTTCTAGAAGAACAAGCCCCAAATTGGATGATCGGTTTATATGGACCGATATAACCCATCTTCGGTCTTAACCTGCTTATAGACAAAAAACATTTTGGAATATATGTAAAATTACATTATTTCCGTTTACTATAGATGTAGTTTTAAGAAAGTCTCTGTCTCCTTGCATCGGCTTGTAGGCGCTCAAAACTATGCTCTATAAATAAAACTTCTGGACTGTATGCCTTGCTTGGCCGTTTATGGCTATAGCAATAATTATTCGTTGATGACAATAACAGCAAAGTAGTGAATAGTGTGTTGGCTTACAAACTGTATGGTCCGCGGTTCCATTGTGCATCCGGGCAAAAGGTAAAATTAAACAAAACAAGTATATACGGCCGTAAGTTCGGCCAGGCCGAAGCTTATGTACCCTCCATCATGGATTGCGTAGAAACTTCTTCTAAACACTGCCATCCACAATCGAATTACTTAAGTTGCGGTAACGCTTGCCGATGGCAAAGTATCTTAAAACCATACGTGGTATATATTAAATCAAAAAAGATCGATCCAATACGTATATAATTCAGTTTGACAAAGTAGACATAAAATTTTGACAAAATTTTCTACAGAAATAAAATTTTAACAAAATTTTCTATAGAAATAAAATTTTCACAAAATTTTCTATAGAAATAAAAATTTTGACAAAATATTCTATAGAAAGAAAATTTTGACAAAAAATTCTACAGAAATAAAATTTTAACAAAATTTTCTATAGAAATAAACTTTTGATTAAATTTTCTATAGAAATAAAATCTTGGTAGATTATTTGTGGCTCGAGTGGCAACCATGATTATGAACCGAATAAAATTTGAACAAAATTTTCTCTAGAAATAACATTTTGACAAAACTTTCTATAGAAATAAAATTTTACAAAATTTTTTATAGAAATAAAACTTTGGTAGATTATTTTTGGCTCTAGTGGCAACCATGATTATAAACCGATATGGACCAATTTTTGTGTAATTGGACCAATTTTGGTATGGTTGTTAGCGACCATATACTAACACCACGTTCCTAATTTGAACCGGATTGGATGAATTTTGCTCCTCCAAGAGGCTCCGGAGGTCAAATCTGGAGAACGTTTTATATGAGGGCTATATATAATTATGGACCGATATGGACCAATTCTGGCACGGTTGTTAAAGATCATATACTAACACCATGTTCCAAATTACAACCGGCTTGGATGAAATTTGCTTCTCTTGGAAACTTCGCAAGCCAAATCTGGGGATCGGTTTATATGGGGGCTATATATAATTATGAACCGATGTGGACCAATTTTTGCATGGTTGTTAGAGACCATATACCAACATCATGTACCAAATTTCAGCCGGATCGGATGAAATTTGCTTCTCTTTGAGGCTCCGCAAGCCAAATCTGGGGATCGGTTATATATAATTATGGACCGATGTGAACCAATTTTTGCGTGATTGTTAGAAACCATATACCAACACCATGTACCAAATTTCAGCCTGATCTGATGAAATATGCTTCTCTTAGAGGCTCCGCAAGCCAAATCTGGGGATCGGTTTATATGGGGGCTATATATAATTATGGACCGATATGGACCAATTTTTGCATGGTTGTTAGAGACCATATACCGATCCGGCTGAAATTTGCTTCTGTTAGAGGCTCCACAAGCCAAATCTGAGGGTCCCTTTATATTGGGGCTATATATAATTATGGACCGATGTGGACCAATTTTTGCATGGTTGTTTGGGAGGAAAGTATTATTTTTTTGTGTGTGCATATCAAATTTCGTCTAAATCAGACCAATAGTTTTTGAATTTATCGATCGCGAAAGATTTATCATAAATTCGGTTTTAATTTCTCTTAAAGAAGATATATTGTAGCGAAGGGGAATTTTATTCCAGGAGAAATCATTTTTTCTTTGGGTGTAGACATAGAGATTCATTGTTCCTAGAAAATTGCATTCTTCTTTGATGATATACAAAATTGGTGTTGTCCGGATTGGTTTAGTTCGATTCCGACGTCAGCAAAATCCTCACACTATGATTCCACAACCTTGTTCAGGAGTGTATTCTGAATCGACCATTGGTTTTTGTAGACACATAAAGTTTCTGGTACACCCATATAATTATGGACCGATGTGGACCAATTTTTGCATGGTTGTTTGGGAGGAAAGTATTATTTTTTTGTGTGTGCATATCAAATTTCGTCTAAATCAGACCAATAGTTTTTGAATTTATCGATCGCGAAAGATTTATCATAAATTCGGTTTTAATTTCTCTTAAAGAAGATATATTGTAGCGAAGGGGAATTTTATTCCAGGAGAAATCATTTTTTCTTTGGGTGTAGACATAGAGATTCATTGTTCCTAGAAAATTGCATTCTTCTTTGATGATATACAAAATTGGTGTTGTCCGGATTGGTTTAGTTCGATTCCGACGTCAGCAAAATCCTCACACTATGATTCCACAACCTTGTTCAGGAGTGTATTCTGAATCGACCATTGGTTTTTGTAGACACATAAAGTTTCTGGTACACCCAGAAAAAAATGCCTTCTAAACTAAAAGGAAACATGTTCATCAATTTAGTTTAGCCATTTTATTTCCATTAAGGTAAATTTTTGTGTGAAATAATAAATTTTACTTGTTTCAGTAAAAAAATCCTAAACTGAAAGAAGTTAGGAATAGTTCATTAACTAGAATAAGGCATGGAATTTTAATAATACTGTTTTCTTCGCTGGGTATAAGAATTTACTACTGAAAAAGAAAATTTTATTCACTGATAACAAAGCATTCGTAAAAATAAACAAAAACCGAACTAAACCCAAGTTTCCTCAAATTTAGTAAAATTTCCTATAAAATGATAATTCTGATTTCCTTTATTATATAAAGCTTATACATACGAATAACACTTGGCATTGAAAAATATTTTAGTTAATTCGTACTAAGAAGTATTCAATCCTTTCAAAACTTAAGGAAACACACTTGTTAGAATATAGGAAATTTTCCTATATTTCTTTTCCATTTCCATTTCCATTTCATTCATTTATTTAGCAATATTTATGCTATTTTTAAGTACAATTATATGTATAAATATCTACTTGAATTGGATTTCATTTAATTAAAATTTTTGTTTTACGTATGTAATAACTTTTTGCTTAAACCTATACAAATTTGTTTCGATTTTTATTTCATCCGGCATATTATTATACATTCTTAAGCCATTATAGAGCAGTAAATTTTGACCAAAAGTTGTTGAAGAAAATCCTAATCTAAAATCAATAGCATTTCTCAGGTTATAGGGCTGGGCATCTGCTACGTAAACTATATATTCACGCATGTAATTTGGCATCAATCCATTCTTTATTTTAAATATGTATATCAAGGCGTTCATCATAATTCTCTGATTCACAGATAACCACTTCAGTGCATCAAGCATGTCGCTTATATGTGTTAAAAAGTTACACTTGAGGATAGTTCTCATTCCCTTGTTTTGAAGCTTCTGTAGTCTTCCTTTCCATTGTAATGTTCCCATGAACAATATCGTTGAGCAATATTCAAAGTGTGGCTTAATTGTGGTATTATATATATTTATAGCAGAAATAGTTGATACTTGATTACGTATCCTTCTTAAAAAGGAAATCTTTTTGGCTATCTTTTTACAAATATAGTTAAAATGCGCTTCGAATTTAAGATGTTTGTCAATTATTACTCCTAAATATTTGATTTCTTCTACTTTTTCTATTTCTACTCCTTCCATACAAATATTTTGAGTAGAACTGCCGTTTAATACCATTGCTTTCGTTTTGCTTGTATTAATCTTAATCTTGTTCATCTTTAAATACGTTTCAATTCCTTTAAGGTCTTCATTTACTTTTCGCACACATTCTTCTGCATCCTCTCCACTTACATACAACAGAGTATCGTCAGCAAACATACATACTTTTGAGTTTGCAACAACTTTTTCTAAATCATTTATATATATGAGAAAGAGAAGAGTTCCAAGAACTGCACCTTGAGGTACACCAAATTCATTAGATATTGGAGCTGATATGTAATTTCCACACTTTGTTCTCTGCGTTCTATTGCTTAAATAACTTCTAAACCATGCCAACTCAGTCCCTTTGATTCCATATTGTTCTAACTTCTTTATCAAAATGTCTCTATTTATTACTTCAAACGCTCGTTTAAAATCGAGAAAAACAGCAACTATAGCTTTTCGTTGGACCATTTCGATTTTCCATCCTGATACCACTAGATTTAGTAAGGCTTCGCAGCTATGATTTTTTCGGAATCCTGATTGCATTGGATATAATAATTGATTACCTTCAAAGTAATTGCTTAATTGGTTGTATACTATCTTCTCCATTAGTTTACTCAACGTAGATAACATATTTATGGGTCTTATTTCCGCAGGATTAGTAGTATTTTGAACTTTTTGAACTGGTACAACGCATGACTCTTTTAAGCATTTGGGAAAAATTCCATTTTGGAGGGATGAATTTATTATTCTTTGTAAATGTGGTCCTACTATATCAAAGTTTTGGGTGAGCATATTTACTGACAACATATTTTGATCTTTCTTGTTGTTCATGGTTTTCATTGTGTCCTTTATTTGAGTTAGATCCAAAATTTCGAATCTAAATTTTAATTCTGGATTTACGTTTATGATGTTTTCATAATTTATAAAATCAATTCCATCAGATATATTTTTGATGCTTTGGATGAAGAAGAAATTCAAACCTTCAGCTATGTCTTTTTCGCTACGTAAAATTTTTCCATTAATTTCAATTTCGTTTACGCAAGTGTCCACCTTCTTTACCACAAGCTTTTTAATAGATCTCCACATATCTTTTTGTGATCTACATTCACTTATTTTGCTATTGATGTAATTTGCTTTGGCAAGGCTTAACTGTTTCTTGTATTGATTCCTAAATATTCTGTATTGATTCCATGAATACTCATTGTTATACCATATGGCCATATTATGGAGATATATTTTTCTATGCTTCATTGATTTTAAGTGTTGGTTGAACCACGGATTTGATTTATTTTTTATGGTTCTTGAAATTACCATACTCTTCAAGGCAGAATTTATATCATTTAATAATAGATCTGAATAATCTTCAAAATTTGCAAACATCGAATTAACATTGACCATACTACAATTTAGCTTCCCTCGCAGAATTGTGTTATTGAATTGCAGAACTCGCATATTAGTTGGCTTACAGTAATTGATTTCTTCTTGAGATGAGATAGTTATTTGTAAAGTTTCATGATCACTGATATTGAGACTATTTTCTGTTTTTACTTTGATATTATTTATATTAGTAATTACATAGTCAATTAAAGTTTGTGAATTGTGTGCAATTCTTGTTGGTTCCATGACAACTTGTTTAAAAAAATTATCTTCGATAATTTCCTGTATGCGTTTTTTTGATGCAGTGTTGACTAACCAATCAATATTGAAATCACCAACTACAAGAAAGTCTTTTCCTACAAATCTTTCCATCTCTTGCTCAAAATATGCTATAAAATTTCCTTCTGGCGAATGTTGTCTATTCGGCGATCGATAAACTCCAACTAAATAAAATTTTACATTCTCATAAAATATTTCAATTTGTAACCACCAAAATTGTTTGTCCACGGCCTTGGCATCCAGTTTATTGAAATTCCATTTTTTATCTATGTAAAAACATACCCCTCCAGTGTGTCTTGATGTACTGTCGCAGCGAACAACATTGTACTTTTCTAACATGATCTCACTATCATCAATATCATCTGTTAAGTGGGTTTCCGATATGCATATGAAGACAGGTTTTTGATTTTCGCATAGAATTTCCAGTTCATTGTAGTTTGATGTTAATCCGCCAATATTTAAATATATCCCTTTTATTTCCTTTGGTTGCTAGTAGGCTATTCTTTCTGTTTCCATTTTTCTCCTTCTAATCAATACAGGGCAATCCTCACTTCTACTGTCATGACCAATGTCAATGTCTGCCAATCTCAATCTTTCTTTAGCTTTTACACAATTAATGCATTTACTACTATTTCTACATTCTCTATACGTATGACCAGTTTGGCTACATTTAGCACAAATCTGCCCATCATTTTTACAATATTTGGCAGTATGGTTGAATCCCCAACATTTGAAGCACCTTAAAACGTTACAGATTTCGTATACTGGGCATCTATCCCATTCAACATATATTTTCTTTTTTCCCATAATTTTGTTGTATCCCTCACCATCTGTTTCTATAATCGCATTAAAAATCTGCGGATTTTTATTGGACTTATAAACCTTGATGCATTGCAAATTGACATCATTAATATCGTTTTGATTTTTTATTGCTCGAACTATTACAGATTTCTCCAGTTCCTCACTCATTCCAGTTACTAATATTTTAGGATTTCTCATCCTTGGTGCCTGTACCTCGTACTCATTCCCCATCTTCTCTTTAATTTTATCTGACAGAGCGTTTCTCTCACTCACATTATCACAACTGATTGCTATAATACCGTCATTTCTCTTTGCAATTCTCTTAACAGTCATATTCAAATCCGATGGTTTGATTTTCTCCTTCACTTCTTTTTCTGTTAGTTCGCTTGTTTGTTGGTTTTTAGGCTTCAAAATAACTGGTACACTATTCGCTGATTTAAGCTTACTTGCATATGTATCATCTCCCGTATTTGTTTGTGCTCTCTTTATTTCTCTCACAATCTCTGCCTTAGCAACTTTAACTTGTTGTTCCATTAGCTTGTTTGTTTTATTTATTTCTTCTGCCATTTTTGTTTCCGATTGTTTAACAAGATTAAATAAACTTTTGTAGTTTTCATTCGTAAGTTTAATAAAATTCATACAGCCGTCGCAAATGTATCGCAAGTTCTTGTATTTAAAAAGTGCATCACATTCATACTTGGAAAGGCCAACGCATTTCATGTGGTAATTTTTCTCACAATAGCCGCCGCAGCGCACTTCAACATCTCGACAAATTAAATTGCATTTTCCACAGTTCATATCCATGATTCGCAAGGAATCGTATAACCAAAGTGTTCGATTTCAAATAATATTATTTCTGAGTTTATTTTTCCGCCGGTTTTGAAAGGTTTTATATAAAAAAAATCCAATTTATGAAGAGCTTTGGTTGTAACACGTCTGTCTTACTCGCTTGTTCTCTATGTTCTCTTGTTCTCTTTTATCTGCCTGTAATCGATATCTGTCATCGATGCAATCGATATGTTTGCGCGTGGGTATTTTTAATACTGTGGTGGTTGTAGGAGCAACACCACTCTAACATATTTATATTCAATCAAGTTACCTTTGATTTTTTTTTTGCTTAAAATTATTTTTACTTGTTAAACAATTAATTTTTTCATATCAAAATACCTTTGAAATTTTTATTCTCTTTAAAAAATTAATTTTACTTGTTATCAAAATTAATTTTCAAATCGAGTTACCTTTGACTTTTGATATTTGAGAAATAGAAAAAAATGTGATTTTTCTTTCGAACATTGATATTTGAAGAAACGGTTGTGAAATAAAATATTAAATAATTTTGTTTTTTATTCCTGAGTTTTATTTCCTTCACAACCAAACTACACTTCAATTGGTGACCCCGACAAGTCCGAGAACATTCATCAATCTCTGAAGACCAAAAGAATATGTTTCATAGCCCACAAAGAACTTCAATTACCATGGCAAATCAAGACAACAGAGAAACTCACCGAGATGTCCTTATACCGGGCGTGAATCCTCCTTCACCAGAACAAGGTAATAGGTCCACAAATCCGATGGATGATCCCTTGACCGCTGGACATCAAAAAATTGCAAGCGTTTCAGTCAAGATCTCTCCATTTTGGTTTAAGCAGGTCGAAAGCCAGTTTATCACATCCAGTATAGTATCAGACTCCACTAAGTTTCACACCGTCGCACACAGGGTTAGAATAGCCTGTTTTCTTGGATTAATTAAAAAAAACAAAACAAAAATTAAGTATCGTTAAAATTTTTTGCACACGGTTACAGTATATAAAATTCTACATCACTTGTCGTTAAAATAAATGTCACAAGTGGTCTGGTGTTTTTGCAGTGAAACTTCAAAGTCAAACTTCATACAAATTTTTGTGCAAAAAAGGCTGAAAACAGTGAAAACGTTCCCGTTGAAAATTTTATTTATTTTAAAAAGTATTGTAAAAGTTAAACATTTTTCAATGGAACCATCAAGTTCAGGTTATTTTGCAAATACGTCGTTAACATTTGTGTCTCAAATTATGTGTGGAAGTGATTTAGATGTAGTTATTTATATTGAAAATGCCAAAAAAATTAATATTTTTATATTTTAAATGGATATATAGTTATTATTCGTCCACATTCGTGTCATAATTTGTAGTTTATATTAAAGAGGACATAAATCTGTGTTATAATTTGTTCCTAATTTGAACCGGATTGGATGAATTTTGCTCCTCCAAGAGGCTCCGGAGGTCAAATCTGGAGAACGTTTTATATGAGGGCTATATATAATTATGGACCGATATGGATCAATTCTGGCACGGTTGTTAAGGATCATATACTAACACCATGTTCCAAATTACAACCGGCTTGGATGAAATTTGCTTCTCTTGGAAACTTCGCAAGCCAAATCTGGGGATCGGTTTATATGGGGGCTATATATAATTATGAACCGATGTGGACCAATTTTTGCATGGTTGTTAGAGACCATATACCAACATCATGTACCAAATTTCAGCCGGATCGGATGAAATTTGCTTCTCTTTGAGGCTCCGCAAGCCAAATCTGGGGATCGGTTATATATAATTATGGACCGATGTGAACCAATTTTTGCGTGATTGTTAGAAACCATATACCAACACCATGTACCAAATTTCAGCCTGATCTGATGAAATATGCTTCTCTTAGAGGCTCCGCAAGCCAAATCTGGGGATCGGTTTATATGGGGGCTATATATAATTATGGACCGATATGGACCAATTTTTGCATGGTTGTTAGAGACCATATACCGATCCGGCTGAAATTTGCTTCTGTTAGAGGCTCCACAAGCCAAATCTGAGGGTCCCTTTATATTGGGGCTATATATAATTATGGACCGATGTGGACCAATTTTTGCATGGTTGTTTGGGAGGAAAGTATTATTTTTTTGTGTGTGCATATCAAATTTCGTCTAAATCAGACCAATAGTTTTTGAATTTATCGATCGCGAAAGATTTATCATAAATTCGGTTTTAATTTCTCTTAAAGAAGATATATTGTAGCGAAGGGGAATTTTATTCCAGGAGAAATCATTTTTTCTTTGGGTGTAGACATAGAGATTCATTGTTCCTAGAAAATTGCATTCTTCTTTGATGATATACAAAATTGGTGTTGTCCGGATTGGTTTAGTTCGATTCCGACGTCAGCAAAATCCTCACACTATGATTCCACAACCTTGTTCAGGAGTGTATTCTGAATCGACCATTGGTTTTTGTAGACACATAAAGTTTCTGGTACACCCATATAATTATGGACCGATGTGGACCAATTTTTGCATGGTTGTTTGGGAGGAAAGTATTATTTTTTTGTGTGTGCATATCAAATTTCGTCTAAATCAGACCAATAGTTTTTGAATTTATCGATCGCGAAAGATTTATCATAAATTCGGTTTTAATTTCTCTTAAAGAAGATATATTGTAGCGAAGGGGAATTTTATTCCAGGAGAAATCATTTTTTCTTTGGGTGTAGACATAGAGATTCATTGTTCCTAGAAAATTGCATTCTTCTTTGATGATATACAAAATTGGTGTTGTCCGGATTGGTTTAGTTCGATTCCGACGTCAGCAAAATCCTCACACTATGATTCCACAACCTTGTTCAGGAGTGTATTCTGAATCGACCATTGGTTTTTGTAGACACATAAAGTTTCTGGTACACCCAGAAAAAAATGCCTTCTAAACTAAAAGGAAACATGTTCATCAATTTAGTTTAGCCATTTTATTTCCATTAAGGTAAATTTTTGTGTGAAATAATAAATTTTACTTGTTTCAGTAAAAAAATCCTAAACTGAAAGAAGTTAGGAATAGTTCATTAACTAGAATAAGGCATGGAATTTTAATAATACTGTTTTCTTCGCTGGGTATAAGAATTTACTACTGAAAAAGAAAATTTTATTCACTGATAACAAAGCATTCGTAAAAATAAACAAAAACCGAACTAAACCCAAGTTTCCTCAAATTTAGTAAAATTTCCTATAAAATGATAATTCTGATTTCCTTTATTATATAAAGCTTATACATACGAATAACACTTGGCATTGAAAAATATTTTAGTTAATTCGTACTAAGAAGTATTCAATCCTTTCAAAACTTAAGGAAACACACTTGTTAGAATATAGGAAATTTTCCTATATTTCTTTTATCTGCCTGTAATCGATATCTGTCATCGATGCAATCGATATGTTTGCGCGTGGGTATTTTTAATACTGTGGTGGTTGTAGGAGCAACACCACTCTAACATATTTATATTCAATCAAGTTACCTTTGATTTTTTTTTTGCTTAAAATTATTTTTACTTGTTAAACAATTAATTTTTTCATATCAAAATACCTTTGAAATTTTTATTCTCTTTAAAAAATTAATTTTACTTGTTATCAAAATTAATTTTCAAATCGAGTTACCTTTGACTTTTGATATTTGAGAAATAGAAAAAAATGTGATTTTTCTTTCGAACATTGATATTTGAAGAAACGGTTGTGAAATAAAATATTAAATAATTTTGTTTTTTATTCCTGAGTTTTATTTCCTTCACAACCAAACTACACTTCAATTGGTGACCCCGACAAGTCCGAGAACATTCATCAATCTCTGAAGACCAAAAGAATATGTTTCATAGCCCACAAAGAACTTCAATTACCATGGCAAATCAAGACAACAGAGAAACTCACCGAGATGTCCTTATACCGGGCGTGAATCCTCCTTCACCAGAACAAGGTAATAGGTCCACAAATCCGATGGATGATCCCTTGACCGCTGGACATCAAAAAATTGCAAGCGTTTCAGTCAAGATCTCTCCATTTTGGTTTAAGCAGGTCGAAAGCCAGTTTATCACATCCAGTATAGTATCAGACTCCACTAAGTTTCACACCGTCGCACACAGGGTTAGAATAGCCTGTTTTCTTGGATTAATTAAAAAAAAACAAAACAAAAATTAAGTATCGTTAAAATTTTTTGCACACGGTTACAGTATATAAAATTCTACATCACTTGTCGTTAAAATAAATGTCACAAGTGGTCTGGTGTTTTTGCAGTGAAACTTCAAAGTCAAACTTCATACAAATTTTTGTGCAAAAAAGGCTGAAAACAGTGAAAACGTTCCCGTTGAAAATTTTATTTATTTTAAAAAGTATTGTAAAAGTTAAACATTTTTCAATGGAACCATCAAGTTCAGGTTATTTTGCAAATACGTCGTTAACATTTGTGTCTCAAATTATGTGTGGAAGTGATTTAGATGTAGTTATTTATATTGAAAATGCCAAAAAAATTAATATTTTTATATTTTAAATGGATATATAGTTATTATTCGTCCACATTCGTGTCATAATTTGTAGTTTATATTAAAGAGGACATAAATCTGTGTTATATTGCAAAATTTTACGCTGCCCTTTTGTGCTTTTTAGAAGCCATGCATTGTTTAATACAAGTGTTTCAGCAGTCAAATTAGCTAAAAGTCACATTAGGGCTGTTTTCTTTTTGCACTGGATGTAACATTTGTATGGGCTATCCAGAACATCGTTGCACTGGTGTTCTATCCAGAACATCTCATCAGTGCAAGTCGCGCCGATGTTGCCAGATTGTATTTGGATAAAGTGACGCTTCTTCGATTCACAATAGCAATTTATTGTGACTATTTTGTCGAAAAACATGAAATTCAAAGTGATACAGTGTCATAAATAATCGCAGCAGTAAATGTTTATTACTAATTGAAGCATTTCATACATTAAAAATGCAAGATTTCACTTCTTTTCTATGGTTGTTTTTAAACAGCTGATGACAGTGTTGCATATTTTTGGAGATGTCCTGGATAAACGAGTACTCTGTTTTATTTTAGTCCTTAACGGCTTAGCATATCCAGTGCTAAAAGAAAACAGCCCTATTGATACCGCGACAGGTGCTGTTGTTGTGTTTTGTTGTATTTCATGTTACTTTTTCTATTTATTTGTGCTCTTCTTTTCCGTATATTAATGTTGTTACTTTTGTTTCTTTTAATAATATTCTTTGTTACAATAATATTTTGTTTTTGTTTATTTTAATAATAATCTTTGTTTTGACAAATAGTGATTGCCAGAGGAGGCAACTGATTTAATTGTACCTGCAGCTCCGAACAAGAACTATTTCAGTGATGTTGAAGTTGCTGATGCTGCGGATGATGATAATAATGATAACGATAATGATGATGATAATGATGATGATGTGGATGATTAACTTTAAGATGTATAAAATGCAATGTTTAAGTTCTCATACTGTACTCCTTGCACTATATACCTACACTGATATTTGGGATTACTTAATAAAATTATACTCAAATATACTTAGAAAACATTTTTTTAGCTTATTTGAATGGTATTAACTGAAAAATAAAGAAAAATTATCCTAACATAGCTTCCCTGATTTGATCCAAGAAAACATGCTACTCTAACCCACTGTGCGTCGTTTGATCAATAGATGCTAATATTCTCTCAGAAGTAAGTAAGATAATAATAAATCCCCCAGAATCCAAACGAAACTCTGAAGGGGAGCATACAAGAACGATTTATGGATTCGGAGGAAAAACGCTTAAAAAGGTTGCTCCGAGAAATTGAAATCGGAGACATCAGCTTTACTTCGTGAAATGTCAACTTTAGCGGCAAATAAAGTTTCTGAAGAAGTACTGAAATCCCTATGGATGCAACGTCTACCGAAACAAACCCAAGTCATATTGTCCGTAAGTAGTGAAACTTTAAATAAATTGGCACAAATGGCAGATAAAATTGCGGATACAGCCGAGCCATGGGACATTAACGCGATTGATTAAAGCTCATCGGAAAGTTCCTCATCATCCAAAATTCGAAATTTGGAAATGAAAATCGATGAATTGACGAAGAAAATCGAAGCTATGACCACTGGGTCCAGAAGCCGTTCCAAATCGAGAAGTCGGTCAAGCAATAATACCAAAGGTAAGCCCCTGTGTTGATTTCACTATAAGTTCCGAGAACAAGCCAGGAAATGTGTACAACCGTGTTCATTTCCGACAAATCTTTCATCGGGAAACTAGAAGGCACCCCGTCTATGGTGACGGACGGGGTTAGCCGAGAAATTGGTCGCCTATTTATACGTGATAATAAGCTCAATTATGAGTTTCTCATTTATACTGGCGCAGACGTCTCGGTATTCCCCGCGAGCTCAGCGGAAAAACAACTTCATGCATCACCGCTTGAGTTGTTTGCTGCTAATCAGTCTGCTATGGCACAGTCCAATTATCCTTAAATTTGGGATTAAAAAGAAACTTTTCCTGGACTTTTATCCTGGCCGATGTCAACAGACCCATTATTGGTGCCGATTTTTTAAGTAATTATGGATTACTAGTCGATGTAAAAAATAATTGTCTTATTGACCGTTCCACAAAATCTGGAAGTAAAGGCATTTCATATTATGGGGAATTTCACTCTGTAAAATCGATTTCAGAAAGTTCTAAATTTTACACTCTATTGCAACAATTTCCCAATATTACTCAAAATAATGGAAAAATTTCTGCTATCAAACACTCTGTCAAACACCACACTTCAATTGGTTTTGCTTAAAATTTTTTTTACTTGTTAAACAATTAATTTTTCATATCAAGATACTTTTCAATTTTTTATTTTCCTTAAAAAATTAATTTTACTTGTTATCAAAATTAACAAGCACCTTTGACTTTTGAAATTTGAGAAATAAAAAACAAGTAAATACGGCCAGGCCGAATCTTATGTATCCTCCACCATGGATTGCGTAGAAACTTCTACGAAAGTCTGTCATTCACAATCGAATTACTTGGGTTGTGGTATCTTAAAACTTCTCAACATCGTTTTCTAAATTGTGAGTTAGTCCATACGTGGTATATATTAGACAAAAAAGTTATGTATAGTTAAGTCTACAAATAATTACGAATCGATATGGAGTTTTTGCACGGTACGTAGAGAGCCAGAATTGAAATACGGGGGTCGCTTATATGGGGGCTATATAGAATTATGCACTTGATATGGACCAATTTTTGTGTGATTGGGGATCGATTTATCTGAGGGCTACATATAACTATAGACCGATATGGACCTAGTTAGTCATGGTTGTTAACGGTCATATACTAGCACAATGTACCAAATTTCAACTCACTCGGATGAAATTGACTCCAAGAGGCTCCAAAACCAAATCTCGTGATCGGTTTATATGGGGGCTATATATTATTATGGACTGATATGGACCACTTTTGGCATGGTTGTTAAATATCATATACTACCACCACGTACCAAATTTCAGCCAGATCGGATGAATTTTGCTTCTCCAAAAGGCACCGGAAGTCAAATATGGGGATTGGTTTATTATGGGCAGATATGAACCAATTCCTGCATGGTTGTTGGATACCATATACTAACATCACGTACCAAATTTCAACCGAATCGGATGAATTTTGCTCTTCCAAGGGGCTCCGGAGGTCAAATCTGGGGATCGGTTTATATGGGACCTATATATAATTATTGACCGATTTCGACCAATTTTTGCATGGGTATTTGAGACTATATACTAACACCACGTACCAAATTTCAACTGAATCAGATGAATTTTGGTCTTCCAAGAGGCTCCGGAGGTCAAATCTGGTGATCGGTTTATATGGGGGCTATATATAATTATGGACCTATGTGGACCAATTTTTGCATGGTTGTTAGAGACCACATACTAACACCATGTACCAAATTTCAGCCGGATTGGATGAAATTTGCTTCTCTTAGAGTCTCCACAAGCCAAATCGGGGGATCGGTTTATATGGGGGCTATATATAATTATGGACCGATGTGGACCAATTTTTGCATGGTTGTTAGAGACCTTATACTCACACCATGTACCAAATTTCAGCCGGATCGGATGAAAGTTGCTTCTCTTAGAGGCTCCGCAAGCCAAATTGGGGGATCGGTTTATATGGGGGCTATATATAATTATGAACCGATATGGGTTTGCATGGTTGTTAGAGATCATTTGCTGACACCATGTACCAAATTTCAGCCGGATCGGATGAAATTTGTTTCTCTTAGAGGCCTCGAAAGCCAAATTTGGGGGTCCGTTTATATGGGGGCTATACGTAAAAGTGATCCGATATGGCCCATTTGCAATACCATCCGACCTACGTCAATAACAACTACTTGTGCCAAGTTTGAAGTCTATAGCTTGTTTCGTTCGAAAGTTAGCATGATTTCAACAGACAGACGGACATGCTCAGATCGACTCAGAATTTCACCACGACCCAGAATATATATACTTTATGGGGTCTTAGAGCAATATTTCGATGTGTTACAAACGGAATGACAAAGTTAATATACCCCCCATCCTATGTTGGAGGGTATACAAAATGTGATTTTTCTTTCGAAAATTGATATTTGAAGAAACGGTTGTGAAGTAAAATATTAAATAATGTTTCCATTTGTTTTGTTTTGTTATTGTTGGTTTTGTTCTTTAAGCATTGTTGTTGTTTTTTATTTCAGCTTAAAACCATACATTGACTAAACTACAAGAGTAGCTTAACCAACAGAGGAAAAGAATGTTTGTCAAATTTATTTGGGCAAAGCCCTATAGACTGCAAGATGGTTGGATGGACGCACGTTTCGGAATTACCACATTCCTCATCAGCATCCTCTACTTGCAGCAAAACTATCAACCAATTATCAGAATAAATTCAGGCAGTTTATTAAACCCAACAAAAACCACACTTGAACCCTCCGAAAAAAGGTTTTACATTGATAGCATTAAATAATTTTGTTTTTATACCCACCACCATAGAATGGTGACGGGGGTATAATAAGTTTGTCATTCCGTTTGTAACACATCGAAATATCGATTTCCGACTATATAAAGTATATATATTCTTGATGAGGGAGAAATTATAAGACGATATAACGATGTCCGTCTGTCTGTCTGTCTGTTGTAATCACGCTACAGTCTTCAATAATGAATCAATCGTGCTGAAATTTTGCACAAACTCGTCTTTTGTCCGCAGGCAGGTCAAGTTCAAAGATGGGCTATATCGGTCCAGGTTGTGATATAGTCCCCATATAAACCGACCTCCCGATTTGGGGTCTTGGGCTTATAGAAATCGTAGTTTTTATTCAATTTACCTGAAATTTGAAATCTAGAGGTATTTTATGACCATAAAGAGGTGTGCCAAAAATGGCGAGTATCGGTCCATGTTTTGGTATAACCCCCATATAGACCGATCTCCCGATTTTATTTCTTGGGCTTATAGAAACCGCAGTTTTTATTCAATTTACCTGAAATTGGAAATCTAGAGGTATTGTAGGACCACCAATACGTGTGCCAAAAATTGTGGGTATCGGTCCATGTTTTGGTATGGCCACCATATACAACGACCTCCCGATTTGGGGTCTTGGGCTTATAGAAACCGTAGTTTTTATCCAATTTGTCTGAAATTGGAAATCTAGAGGTATTTTAGGACCATAAAGAGGTTTGCCGAAAATGGTGAGTATCGGTCCATATTTTGGTATAGCCGCCATATAGACCGATTTCCCGATTTTACTTCTTGGGCTTCTAGAATCCGAAGTTTTTATCCTAGTTGCTTGAAATTGGAAATCTAGAGGTATTTTCGGGTCATAAAGAGGTGTGCCGAAAACGGTGAGTACCGATCCATATTTTAGTATAGCCCCCATAAGATTTCCGATTTAACCTTGGGTTTCTAGAAACCGTAGTTTTTATCTGATTTGCCTGAAATTGTAAATATTCTGGTATTTTAGGCTCACAAAAACGTGTATCGGATTAAGTTTTTATCGGTCCATTTGGTAATGCCTCCATATAGACCGACTTCACTTCTTGAGGGTGTAGAAGGCGCACTGATCATGAAAATTGCTTGAAACTCAATGTAAAATTTCCAGATTTTACTTCTACAGATTTAAGATTTCATATCAAGACGTTATTTTATAATTTTCTTGCACACTTACTAGAGATGTTAATGATTCCTCTAAAACTCAAACAAAAATGGGTCTTATAAATCCAGAATCTGATATAGTCCTCATAGGTGCAATCTTTAAATTTATCTTCGGGAAATGTCCTCAAGTCCTCAAGCCCTCCTGAAACCCTAATATTTGGTTCATGGTGGTGGGTATTTAAGGAAACCCTAATATTTGGTTCATGGTGGTGGGTATTTAAGATTCGGCCCGGCCGAACTTACTGCTGTATATACTTGTTTATTCCTGAGTTTTATTTCCTTCACAACCAAACCACACTTCAATACCCTCCACCATAGGATGGGGTTTGTAACACATCGAAATATTGCTCTAAGACCCCCATGGTGAAATTCTGAGTCGATCTAAGCATGTCCGTCCGTCCGTCTGTTGAAATCACGCTAACTTCCGAACGAATCAAGCTATCGACTTGAAAATTGGCACAAGTAGTTGTTATTAATGTAGGTCGGATGGTATTGCAAATGGGCCATATCGGACCACCTTTACGTATAGCCCCCATATAAACCGACGCTCAGATTTGGCTTTCTTAGCCTCTAAGATTTATATGTAGCCCCAAATATAAATCGATCCCCAGATTTGACCTCCGGAACCTCTTAAAGGAGCAAAATTCATCCGATTCGGTTGAAATTTGGTACGTGGTGTTAGTACATGGTATCTAACAACCATGGAAAAATTGGTCCATAATTATATATAGCCCCCATATAAACCGTTCCCCGGATATGATTTCGGGAGCCTCTTGGAGAAGCAAAATTCATCCGATCCAGTTGAAATTTGGAACGTGGTGTTAGTATATGACCGCTAATAACCATGCCAAAATTGGTCTATATACTTAT
Organism: Haematobia irritans; assembly: GCF_050003625.1. Lineage (NCBI taxonomy): Eukaryota > Metazoa > Arthropoda > Insecta > Diptera > Muscidae > Haematobia > Haematobia irritans. Next base: position 109,062,448 of record NC_134400.1, read on the forward strand.
ATATAGCTATAGTTATATATAGCCGATCGCCAATCACACAAAAATTGGTCCATTGGTTCATAATCATGGTTGCCACCAGGGCTGTGAAGTCGAGACAATTTTGCTCGACTCCGGCTCCGACTCCGACTCCAGCATTTCTTATTAGCCTCGACTCCGACTCCGGAGTCGACTCCTGGTGGTGTACCTAAATCTCATTTTGACAATATTCCAATTGTAATTTCAAGTTTTCTATTTTGTCATATGTGTTTATATGTCAAAAAGAACTCTAATTTATGATACGACTCGACGACAAATCTCAGCCTTTTAGGGGTGTAAAGAACTCTACATTTTATTTTCGGGCCAATAAATTAAAATACGACACAAGGCTGTATAGAGACCACATCAAAATATGGGTAGATAACAACAATCTCCAGAATATGAAGTTATAAAAAACACAAAATTTAAAAAAATAATCAAGCTTCCAGAAGTTTAAGAAGTTAAATCTTCGTATTGGTCTATTTAGTAATTTTATAAAAAATAAATCCATATAAAAAGAAAAATACACAAACATCAAAATGTCGGGCTAATCAGACAGAAAGTTTAGATGTTAAAAAATATAATGTGTCGGATAACATATATGAAACAAACATAAACTGCCATAAATTAGGACGGGCTGAATTTTAACATTGATTTATAAATGGTCTATCAGTTATGGACATTAGAGGCCATCAATTTACTGTAAAGAATTTCGAGTGGCTTTGATGAAACAAACTTTCTCCCAAAAGACGGGCTCAGATGGCAGTTTGGCAGAGGTTTAATTTAAAATTATAGCTGTCAAGGACATCGGGTGTATACACTAATAGAAACAAGTACATACGGCCGTAAGTTCGGCCAGGCCGAAGCTTATGTACCCTCCATCATGGATTGCGTAGAAACTTCTTCTAAACATTGCCATCCACAATCGAATTACTTAAGTTGTGGTAACACTTGCCGATGGCAAGGTATCTTAAAATCTCCTAACACCATCTTCTAAATTGTATGTAAGTCCATACGTGGTATACATTAAATCAAAAAAGATCGATCCAATACGTATATAATTCAGTTTGACAAAGTAGACATACAATTTTGACAACATTTTCTACAGAAATAAAATTTTGACAAAATTTTCTATAGAAATAATATCTTGGTAGATTATTTTTGGCTCGAGTGGCAACCATGATTATGAACCGAATAAAATTTGAACAAAATTTTTTATAGAAATAAAATTTTGACAATGATGAAGAATTTATTATGAACCGAATAAAATTTTAACAAAATTTTCTCTAGAAATAAAATTTTGACAAAATTTTCTATAGAAATAACATTTTGGTAGACTATTTTTGGCTCTAGTGGCAACCATGATTATGAACCGATATGGACCAATTTTTGTGTGATTGGACCAATTTTGGTATGGTTGTTAGCGACCATATAAAGGGTGATTCTTTTGAGGTTAGGATTTTCATGCATTAGTATTTGACAGATCACGTGGGATTTCAGACATGGTGTTAAAGAGAAAGATGCTCAGTATGCTTTGACATTTCATCATGAATAGACTTACTAACGAGCAACGCTTGCAAATCATTGAATTTTATTACCAAAATCAGTGGCAGAAAATCCGCTTTTTTATCGACAAATTTTGTTCAGCGATGAGGCTCATTTCTGTTTGAATGGCTACGTAAATAAGCAAAATTGCCGCATTTGGAGTGAAGAGCAACCAGAAGCCGTTCAAGAACTGCCCATGCATCCCGAAAAATGCACTGTTTGGTGTGGTTTGTACGCTGGTGGAATCATTGGACCGTATTTTTTCAAAGATGCTGTTGGACGCAACGTTACGGTGAATGGCGATCGCTATCGTTCGATGCTAACAAACTTTTTGTTGCCAAAAATGGAAGAACTGAACTTGGTTGACATGTGGTTTCAACAAGATGGCGCTACATGCCACACAGCTCGCGATTCTATGGCCATTTTGAGGGAAAACTTCGGAGAACAATTCATCTCAAGAAATGGACCGGTAAGTTGGCCACCAAGATCATGCGATTTGACGCCTTTAGACTATTTTTTGTGGGGCTACGTCAAGTCTAAAGTCTACAGAAATAAGCCAGCAACTATTCCAGCTTTGGAAGACAACATTTCCGAAGAAATTCGGGCTATTCCGGCCGAAATGCTCGAAAAAGTTGCCCAAAATTGGACTTTCCGAATGGACCACCTAAGACGCAGCCGCGGTCAACATTTAAATGAAATTATCTTCAAAAAGTAAATGTCATGGACCAATCTAACGTTTCAAATAAAGAACCGATGAGATTTTGCAAATTTTATGCGTTTTTTTAAAAAAAAAAGTTATCAAGCTCTTAACAAATCACCCTTTACTAACACCACGTTCCTAATTTGAAACGGATCGGATGAATGTTGCTCCTCCAAGAGGCTCCGGAGGTCAAATCTGGAGAACGTTTTATATGGGGGCTATATATAATTATGGACCGATATGGACCAATTCTGGCACGCTTGTTAAAGATCATATGCTAACACAACCGGATTGGATGAAATTTGCTTCTCTTGGAGACTTCGCAAGCCAAATCTGGGGATCGGTTTATATGGGGGCTATATATAATTATGAACCGATGTGCACCAATTTTTGCATGGTTGTTAGAGACCATATACCAACACCATGTACCAAATTTCAGCCGGATCGGATGAAATATGCTTCTCTTAGAGGCTCCACAAGCCAAATCTGGGGATCGGTTTATATGGGGGCTATATATAATTATGGACCGATGTGGACCAATTTCTGCACGGTTGTTGGAGACCATATACCAAATCTCAGCCGGATCGGATGCAATTTGCTTCTCTTTGAGGCTTCGCAAGCCAAATCTGGAGATCGGTTTATATGGGGTCTATATATAATTATGGACCGATGTGGACCAATTTTTGCATGGTTGTTAGAGACCATATACCAACATCATGTACCCAATTTCAGCCGGATCGGATGAAATTTGCTTCTCTTTGAGGCTCCGCAAACAAAATCTGGGGATCGGTTTATATGGGGGCTATATATAATTATGGACCGATGTGGACCAATTTTTGCATGATTGTTAGAGACCATATACCAACACCATGTACCAAATTTCAGCCGGATCGGATGAAATATGCTTCTCTTAGAGGCTCCGCAAGCCAAATCTGGGGATCGGTTTATATGGGGGCTATATATAATTATGGACCGATGTGGACCAATTTTTGTATGGTTGTTAGAGACCATATACCAACACCATGTACCAAATTTCAGCCGGATCGGATGAAATATGCTTCTGTTAGAGGCTCCACAAGCCAAATCTGAGGGTCCCTTTATATGGGGGCTATACGTAAAAGTGGACCGATATGGTCCATTTCCAATACCATCCGACCTACATCGATAACAACTACTTGTGCCAAGTTTCAAGTCGATAGCTTGTTTCGTTCGGAAGTTAGCGTGATTTCAACAGACGGACGGACGGACGGACGGACGGACGGACATGCTTAGATCGACTCAGAATTTCACCACGACCCAGAATATATATACTTTATGGGGTCTTAGAGCAATATTTCGATGTGTTACAAACGGAATGACAAAGTTAATATACCCCCATCCTATGATGGAGGGTATAAAAATTACGTTCCATAGTCGTGAACAGACGGTGACAAAATGAAACGGAAACGTTCATAAAAAATCAAATCGGTATGTTAACAATTTCGTCCACGGGCGTTCACGATTTCATGAACGGTATTCGTTTTTCTTTGGCCATGAAAAGTCTTAAAATAATCGTTAGACGTTATTATAGCAACTCACTCAGTGGTGCAATGTGCTAAGGCGACTGTTAATGCGTATGGTGCAGAAAACACAGGTTGGAGTCACTGTAGCGGAAATCTTTTTATACCCTCCATCATAGGATGGGGGTATATTAACTTTGTCATTCCGTTTGTAACACATCGAAATATTGCTCTAAGACCCCATAAAGTATATATATTCTGGGTCGTGGTGAAATTCTGAGTCGATCTAAGCATGTCCGTCCGTCCGTCCGTCTGTCCGTCTGTTGAAATCACGCTAACTTCCGAACGAAACAAGCTATCGACTTGAAACTTGGCACAAGTAGTTGTTATCGATGTAGGTCGGATGGTATTGAAAATGGGTCATATCGGTCCACTTTTACGTATAGCCCCCATATAAAGGGACCCTCAGATTTGGCTTGTGGAGCTTCTAACAGAAGCATATTTCATCCGATCCGGCTGAAATTTGGTACATGGTGTTGGTATATGGTCTCTAACAACCACGCAAAAATTGGTCCACATCGGTCCATAATTATATATAGCCCCCATATAAACCGATCCCCAGATTTGGCTTGCGGAGCCTAAAAGAGAAGCAAATTTCATCCGATCTGGCTGAAATTTGGTACATGGTGTTGGTATATGGCCTCTAACAACCGTGCAAAAATTGGTTCACATCGGTTCATAATTATATATAGCCCCCATATAAACCGATCCCCAGATTTGGCTTGCGGAGCCTCAAAGAGAAGAAAATTTCATCCGATCCGGCTGAAATTTGTATGTATGTATGTATTACTTCTTTATTTCATCATATAAATTTTGTTGGTACAATTTCAATATGAGTATGTTTCTAATATAAAAGAATATAAGATAATATAAAGAAGATGTATTTTAATTCATGTGCCATGTTACATTGTAACGTCTGGCAATAATGTTTGCTTTCAATTGAATTCATTTATAAGAAAGTTTCTATATCGTAAACAGTAACTTATGTATTTTACAAGATTTTTCCAGTGATTTATATCTCGGCCGTCTAATACTTCAATTACTTCATTTAAGCTTAGATCATTCTTTTTAAATATTGCCAACCTATTTTCTCGAAATACAGGGCATTGCCCGATGAAATGTTCAATAGTTTCTTCTTCATGTAGATTGCAGAGACTACATTGTCTTCTTTCCTCATTAGCTCCAAATATGTTGCTATTTAGATTTAACACACCTGCTCGAGCTCGAAATATAGATGATACCATTTCGATTGGGGTTGAGTCCATAATATAGTATTGTGATCTCATGTGATCAAGATATTTGTATATTCGTCTTTCACTTGCCTGCTTTCGCTGAATGTGTGTTGACAAGTTGTGTATTTTTGTCCTATATAGCAATTCATTACTGAAGCAGTTCCATTGTTCTTGCGATAAAATTATCTGTGGCCAGGTTAAGTTTATTTTATTAGCGTGAGCTTTTAATTCTTTAACCCAAAAACTATTCCTTTCAATTAAAATTCTTGTTAATTGTTTAGGCAAACGGTTTGCATTGTAGCTTAACATTACTTTTCCTATATATTGGATGTGCAATTTCAGGGTATATAAACTTGTTTCCTCTACATTAGTCTCCAGTGCAAGTGCATAATTTGGTGTATGACTGGGTAGCCGTAATATTTTTTTGAGGAAGAATCTTTGTACAGAATTCACTTCATCCGCAAATCCAAAGCCCCAAACTTGCGCTGCATACGATAATATCGATCTGCAAACAGCATTGTAGATATTCCATTTTGCACTAAGGGCTATGTCTTTTTTACTGAGGAAATCTTTCCATGTTGTGTTTATTGCAATTTTTGATTGATTTGCTCTATTATTGACATGATTTTTAAAAATCATCCTTGACGTTAATAATACTCCTAAATACTTGAACTCGTTGACTATATTCAGTTGTGTTCCTTTATATGTCCACTTTTCTTCGCTTCTTATGGGACCTCCATTTCGAAAGATAACCACTTCTGATTTTTCTCTATTGACTTCTAAGCTCCACATATCACAGTATTCCTCTAGTTTCTTAATCATGCTCTGTAGTGTTGCTATATCATCAGCTAGAATGACGATATCATCTGCGTAGAGTAAAATTCTGATATTTAGCTGCTCAATGTTAAGCCCGCCTCCCAGATAATGGTACAAGTCATTTATATATAACGAAAATAATAAGGGGGATAATAAGCATCCTTGTTTAACTCCTGCACTAGTATCAAAGTAACCAGATATCTCCTCGCCGTTCCACACCGATGATGTTGTACATTTATATATATTATTGATCACATTCACGAATTTTGTAGAAACTCCTAGAGTATGTAGTTTGTAAATAAGTGACGGTCTAGATATTTTATCAAATGCAGCCTTGAAGTCGACGAAAAAAGCATAGACCTTCCTTTTTTCGGCCAACTTCAGGTGTACGATAGCAGCTAGGCTGTATATATTATCTGTAGTGGAATAGTTTCTTCTAAATCCGGACTGATAGTCAACCAAAACGTTGTGTTTTTCCACCCAGTTATAAAGCCTTTCATTCAATATGCCCATCATGACTTTTGCAATGCAGTTCATGAATGAAATTCCCCTATAATTTGATGCATGAGTTGGATCCCCCTTTTTATATATTGGGAATATTACCGAATTTTTAAAAATATTCTCAATGTCTCCTGCATCCATTATTCTGTTGTATGCTTTTACTAATAACTTGTGGAAGATTTCAGTTGCATATATAATATGCTCATATGAAATACGGTCTTCTCCTGGAGCCTTGTTCAATTTGACCTTCATCAACATGTCTTCTAACTCCTTAATTGTGATCGGGCTATCCAAATCAGAATCTTCAAAAAACATTGCTGCGTATTGTACATTTGCCCTGTGTTCTAATGGATTTAGTAGGGAAGCAAAATGTTCCTTTAAATCTGTTGTGGTTATGTTAATACCAATTCGGTGATTTTGTCCACGCATTTCTCGTACTAGCTTCCACCATTCTTTTCCATTTTTAATTGCATTGATTTTTGAGATCATTTGTTGGTGGCATTTCAATTTGCTTTCTGTACAGATATTCTTATAATCTCTTATTGCATTCAAATACTGTAATTTATCCTCTGTGTTATTAGACTCTCTATAAACATTGAGCAATTCAAAACTTTTCTCCCTAGCTCTATTGCATTTTGAATCATACCACCTTTGTTTGGGCTCGAAGATCGGTTTATATTTATCTTTAGTTGGCACAGATGTTTTTATTACATTGGAGAGATATTCTAATGTTGGTTCTTCATTTGTCGCTGTGTTGTTGAGATTTGTATCCATTCTTCTCTTATACTCATCTTTTAACGAATCTTTCCATGTTAGCTTAGGAAGTAGATTTAGTTGTTTTGAGCCACTATGTTTGGTAATTTTAAGGCTCAACACTATTGGGAGGTGATCGGACCAAGTTTGGGCATCTACTTTGAAGTTATCAATATAAGTCAGAACATCTAATGCCGCTGCACATATATCGTTTACAGAGTTTCCTTGCGCTCCAATGTATGTAAATTCTCCTTCTTCATCTCCTTTTGTTCTCCCGTTTAGCACTAATAAATTGTTATCTGTACAGAGTCCAAGTAGTTGCTGACCCTTATTATTTAATATTCTATCCTTCGATCTCCTATTTTCATATCCCACTTGAAACATATCACCAATGTATTCATTATAATCCTGTTTCTCATTTCCGATTCTAATATTGAGATCTCCGATTAAGATTGTGTTAACAAGGTCCTTCTTTTCGAAAAGATTTCTAATAATATTAAAATCATTTTCCCATGTTGCAGGCCTTAAATACGCTGGAACAACTGTAAACCTTGCGCCCATAGATTCAAATATAAAAAATGTTGCCATTTCTTCTTCTCTTGCCTCAAATGTCACACCTTTCTTTACAATATCCCTGCTGACTCCAACCAGAATTCCACCAATTCTTCTCCCATATCTATGATTCCGAATTGCCGGATCGTTATATAAATGATGTTTTGGGAAGTATTTCTTTACTTTTTCAAATGCCTCCGACGATAAGTGCGTTTCAATTAAAACAAAAATATCTGTACTATTAACATAGCTAAAAAATGACGGATATAGAAGTTTATTTTCAATTCCATTTACATTATAAGATACTAAATCAATTTTAGAGCAGATTTTCTCTTCCCTTATTCTTCTAACTCTTATTAGTTTTTTGAATTTTGTTGTTTCACGATCGTGTTATAATCCAGACAAATGCCTTTTATTTCCTCCCCATAAATTTTGATCAATTCTGATTCTGCGGCCGTTTTTCCGCATACCAGTATGTTTTCTGCATTCCACATAAACCGCTGCTTGTTGATAATTAGTGTGTCTCCTTTAACCCAAATTTTATGGGCTTTACTTATTCCCAAAAGTTTATTTTTTATATGCAATAAAGTTTTCTTCTTGTTTTGTTTTTTCGGAGGAAGATCTCGCTCTACGGTTATTTTTGTACCCTTCAGTTTCTTTATATTTTTAAAAACGTCATATTTCCCTTGCGAATTTTCGAAGTGTACTATAACTGACATTTTACCGTTTCTTTCAAAGACCTTCTTCACAGTTTTTATTACTGGATTTATTTCTAATTTTTTATTTAAAATTTCTTTAACTTCCTTTTTTGGATCGTTGGATGCCTCTACTCCTTTGAAAAACAACTTGCATGATTCGACTTGATTTTCCAACCAGTTTATATCTCTACCCTGAGATTCACATGTTTCTTTGAGTAAACTGATCTCTTCCTTTAACATTTTATTTTCGTTACGCAGAGAATTTATTTCATTGCTAACATGCGACATTTGATTTTTGATTTCTTCAAAGTCATCCTTCGAGGGTAGGTTTTTCAACTTTTCATCAAGGTTGGTGTTTATGGTGTCCTTTATTAGGGCAACTAACGCAACTGGGTCCATTGCAGGTGTAGGAGTGTATGTGTTAGGTGTTGCTGGAGATTTATGAATGATTCTAATTTTTGATGATTGCTCGGGGGAGTTTTCAGGTGAAGATCTGGGCATACTTGTTTATTTTATTTTTTTTTTTTTTTTTGTCGAAAACCAATTTGTTATGGGACACCCTGTTGTTTATTTACAATTATATTTGTTATTGTGTCAACCTGTTGTTGAGTTTCAATTTTGTAAATTATATATCACCCTGTTGTTATATTGCATTAGTATTGCCAATCGATAGAATCTAACTACTGTTCGATTTTTAACTAATCGATATCAGTGCCATCACCATTGTTGTTAGACTAGTCCAGCAGTATAGTTTTTGATTTTGTTAGTGGTTGTGTCAAATTTTATTTTAACTTTCCAGTGATTTCTTTCTTTTGAGTATTTGATGTATTTTTTGATTTGAGTTTTATACAAAAAAATCTGCTCACCACCAATGATCCGCCAACTGTCTCCAAGTGAGTTTGTCAAAAAAATCTTTATCTGTGATCTTCTGGGTCACAATCCTCTATTCGTTGTTTTGTTTACGTTTTTTTTCCGGCAGTATTTTGGAGCCCTACGCAAACACGTCTTCACACTACAAAACAATCTCCCCAATTTGGTACATGATGTTGATATATGGTCTCTAACAACCATGCAAAAATTGGTCCATATCGGTCCATAATTATATATAGCCCCCATATAAACCGATCCCCAGATTTGGCTTGTGGAGCCTCTAAGAGAAGCATATTTCATTCGATCTGGCTGAAATTTGGTACATGGTGTTGGTATATGGTCTCTAACAATCATGCAAAAATTGGTCCACATCGGTTCATAATTATCTATAGCCCCCATATAAACCGATCCCCAGATTTGGCTTGCGGAGCCTCAAAGAGAAGCAAATTTCATCCGATCCGGCTGAAATTTGGTACATGATGTTGGTATATAGTCTCTAACAACCATGCAAAAATTGGTCCACATCGGTCCATAATTATATATAGACCCCATATAAACCGATCTCCAGATTTGGTTTGCAAAGCCTCAAAGAGAAGCAAATTTCATCCGATCCGCCTGAAATTTGGTACATGATATTGGTATATGGTCTCTAACAACCATGCAAAAATTGGTCCACATCGGTTCATAATTATGTATAGCCCCCATCCAATCCGGTTGTAATTTGGAACATGGTGTTAGTATATGATCTTTAACAACCGTGCCAGAATTGGTCCATATCGGTCCATAATTATATATAGCCCCCATATAAAACGTTCTCCAGATTTGACCTCCGGAGCCTCTTGGAGGAGCAGAATTCATCCGATCCGGTTCAAATTAGGAACGTGGTGTTAGTATATGGTCTCTAACAACCATACCAAAATTTGTCCAATCACACAAAAATTGGTCCATATCGGTTCATAATCATGGTTGCCACTAGAGCCAAAAATAATCTACCAAAATTTTATTTCTATAGAAAATTTTGTCAAAATTTTATTTCTAGATAAAATTTTGTTAAATTTTTATTCGGTTCATAATAAAATTTTCATCATTGTCAAAATTTTATTTCTATAGAAAATTTTGTCAAAATTTTATTTCTATAGAAAATTTTGTTCAAATTTTATTCGGTTCATAATCATGGTTACCACTCGAGCCAAAAATAATCTACCAAGATTTTATTTCTATAGAAAATTTTGTCAAAAGTTTATTTCTATAGAAAATTTTGTTAAAATTTTATTTCCGTAGAAATTTTTGTCAAAATTTTCTTTCTATAGCAAATTTTGTCAAAATTTTTATTTCTATAGAAAATTTTGTGAAAATTTTATTTCTGTAGAAAATTTTGTCAAAATTTTATGTCTACTTTGTCAAACTGAATTATAACGTATTGGATCGATCTTTTTTGATTTAATATATAGCACGTATGGACTTACATACAATTTAAAAGATGGTGTTAGGAGGTTTTAAGATACCTTGCCATCGGCAAGCGTTACCGCAACTTAAGTAATTCGATTCTGGATGGCAGTGTTTAGAAGTTTCTACGCAATCCATGATGGAGGGTACATAAGCTTCGGCCTGGCCGAACTTACGGCCGTATATACTTGTTTTAATTCTGTTTATAAATTCGTAACCATAACGTTTTCAGATCGTGAACGCTGGTTGTTATTTCGACAACGCATGGTGTCATTTTATCGTTGTCAGATTGAACGAATCGTTTTGAAATGAGCACGCCGTGCATGACTTTTTCTATGAGTGTATGGAGATTTCTCTAGTAATTATCTCCATATACAAAATCTGGGCCGACGGGAATTTTCCGCATTTGTTTATGGATCTCAAATCAACTCTAAATTTAAAATTTCTGATAAATCTTATGAAAATTTTAGACTGGGAAAAATTTCGTAAAACAAATCGGAAGATGGGTTTATATGTAAGTGCTGTATCACAAAATTGTCCGGTATGGCCCATCTTCGAACTCGACATGCCAGCCAAAAACAGAATGTTAGGTTCTACTGTTATATTGCATTAAAATTGTACCTTCATCAAGAGTATATATATAGGGTCATAAATGTGTAGTTTAATATGTTAAAAATTGACAATACAATTGATCAATTCACCCCATATTCTAGTAAAACCTACTATTTATATAATCGTGAAATTTCATCCATATAAATACACCGGAGTCGAGCAAAATTTTTACGACTCCGACTCCACCAAAATCTTCAGACTCCGACTCCACAGCCCTGGTTGCCACTCGAGCAAAAAATAATCTACCAAAATTTTATTTCTATAGAAAATTTTGTCAAATTTTTTTCTATAGAAAATTTTTGCAAAATTTTATTTCTGTAGAAAATGTTGTCAAAATTTTAATTCTATAGAGAACGTTGTCACAACTTCAATTCTATATAAAATTTTGTCAAAATTTTATTTCTATAGAAAATTTTGTCAAAATTTTATTTCTATAGAAAATTTTGTCAGCATTTTATTTCTATAGAAAATTTTGTCAAAATTTTATTTCTATAGAAAATTTTGTCAAACTTAATAATATACATATTTAATCGGCCTTTTTTAGTTTAATATATACCACGTATGGACTACCTTGCAATTTAGAAGACGGTGTTAGGAAGTTTTAAGATACCTTGGCATCGGCAAGTGTTACCGCAACCCAAGTAATTCGATTGTGGATGACAGTCTTCAGTAGAAGTTTCTACGCAATTCATGGTGGAGGGTACATAAGCTTCGGCCTGGCCGAACTTACGGCCGTATATAATTGTTTTAGTTGGAATCGTGTTGTTATGATATACGGAGAGATAGTTAAAAAATAATATAATAAATAACAAATAAAATATATAAAATATTTGTTATTTTAAATTAGTGAGAAAAATACCAGAAGAATAACAACCCCTTAATTCGTCTTCAATTATCAGGTAATATTCAGTGACGCTAACCTTTTGTGAAAAAATTGGTTTATGATTTTTTATATTTGTAGGTATTGAAATTGCAAAAGGAGGACAAAATCGTTAAACAGCAACTTATTAAAAGTGAGTATATTCAATATATTAATAAAGTAAGTATATTTAATATATTAATAAAACATGTATTTTATAGAAGAAAAAATTGCTTATATAAATAAATAAATTGTATTTAAAAAGGAATGTAAGCAGTTCTAATTTTGAAGTAAAAGGTTTACCACAAGTATGTAAGATTTGTCCAAATGAATGAAAAAAGTTCAATAAAATGAATCCAAGATTTCAATTCAGTTAAATTTTTGTCATTCTGTAGTATAGTGGTACATAAATATAGAAAAATGCTAAATAATATATGGAATGCATTCTACCTAATTTCTACGAAAATCACACCATTCAAACAAATAAAAATGTTCAACTTTCTTCACAATGAGTTCATTATACCCTGCGCCACACTGTGGAACAGGGTATTATAAGTTAGTGCATATGTTTGTAACACCCAGAAGGAGACGAGGTAGACATATGGTGTCTTTGGCAATAATGCTCAGGGTGGTTCCCTGAGTCGATATAACCATGTCCGTCTGTCTGTGAACACATTTTTGTGATCAAAGTCTAATATAAGTCCAATCGCCTTCCTTCCTTTTTTGGGTCAGAATAGAACCCTATTGATTTTGGAAGAAATCGGTCCAGATTTAGATAGAACCCTATTGATTTTGGAAGAAATCGGTCCAGATTTAGATATAGCTCCCATATATATATTTCGCCCGATATGCACTTATATGGCCCCAGAAGCCAGAGTTTTATCCCTATTAGCTTGAAATTTTGCACTAGGAGTACAATTAGTAGTATAGTCATGTGTGCCAAATTTGATTCAAATCGGTTCAGATTTAGATATAGCTCCCATATATATATTTCGCCCGATATGCACTTATATGGACCCAGAAGCCAGACTTTTATCCCTATTAGCTTGAAATTTTGCACAAGGAGTACAATTAGTAGTATAGTCATACGTGCCAAATTTGATTGAAATCGGTTCAGATTTAGATATAGCTTCCATAATTATCTTTCGCTCGATATCGACTTATATGGCCCCAGAAGCCAGAGTTTTGGCTCAATTGGGTTGAAATTTTGCACTAGGAGTACAATTAGTAGTATAGTCATGTGTGCCAAATTTGATTGAAATCGGTTCAGATTTAGATATAGCTCCCATATATATCTTTCGCCCGATATGGACTATTATGGTCCTAGAAGCCAGAGTTTTGGTTCAAATTTTGCACACGAAGTACAATTCGTAGTATAGTCACGTGTGCCAAATTTGATTGAAATCGGTTCAGATTTAGATATAGCTCCCATATATATATATTTCGCCCGATATGCACTTATATGGACCCAGAAGCCAGAGTTTTATACCGATTTGGTTGAAATTTTGCACTAGGAGCACAATTAGTAGTGTAGTTAATTGTACTCAATTTGATTGAAATCGGTTCAGATTTAGATATAGCTCCCATATATATCTTTCGCCCGATATGGACTAATATGGTCCTAGAAGCCAGAGTTTTGCCCCAATTTGGTTGAAATTTTGCACTAGGAGTACATTTAGCAGTATAGTCAAGCGTGCCAAATTTGATTGAAATCGGTTCAGATTTAGATATAGCTCCCATATATAGCTTTCGCCCGATTTACACTCATATGCTCATTTTCTTACTTGTTTTTTTACTAACATTGCGTTCCACCCTAGTGCATTAGCCGACTTAAATTTTGAGTCTATAGATTTTGTAGAAGTCTATCAAATTCTGTCCAGATCGATTGATATTTAAATGTATGTATTTGGGACATACCTTTATATATAGCCCCCAACACATTTGACGGATGTGATATGGTATCGAAAATTTAGATCTACAAAGTGGTGCAGGCATTAGCGTAGCTAGACAATTTTCCTAGGGGGGGCTATAGCCCCCCTAGAAAAAAATTAATAGACTGAACTTCAGTTCGACAATTAATTTATAAAAAAGTAACTAAAAGTAGTTCCACACTTTTTCCCAGCAAAAAAATTTTTGTGTTGTGTTTCTAAAAGCACAGCTGTAAAATCACTTCAAAAAATGTCTTCACAAAGAAGTTAATTATTTTAAATACGCAGGAAGTTGTTTTGATTCAATTTTTTATAACTCATTTTTTCTTTAATGGGTATTTTGTTGTTGTTTTTAATGGGTTGTTGTTGTTGTAACAGTTTATTGTGATTTCATCCATTTTTATGTTATACGCTTTGGTATTCAGCTTATGGCCAGATCGAGGAACTCTGCGACGTGTTGTGTTTTTAATGGGTAATTTTTTTGTAATGGATTAAAAAAGAGTAAAAGTTTATAAAATGGTACAAATTTTTCAAATTTTGCCGCAAAAATGCTAATCCATTCTAGAAAATTTTAATATTTTAATAATTTTTGAAAATATTCGATAAACAAGCTTTATAATGCATTAAAAATCATAAAAACTTTTATTCGGGAAATATCACAAAATTCACGTTATAGTAAAGAAACCAACTTACAATTTAGAAGACAATGTTAGGAAATAAAATCGGCAACTGCTACCACAATGCAAAGTCGTAAATAGGTTTTCAAATTCTGGGGGGGCTAAAATTTTTCTGGGGGGGTCTAAGCCCCCTCCCCAGAGGCCTTCCTACGCTTATGGGTGCAGGGTATAAAATAGTCGGCCCCGCCCGACTTTAGACTTTCCTTACTTGTTTTAACTTAAAGAAGGGGTCACTATTTCTGGGTGTAGACATATTTCCATGTAGGCCACCGTAGTTATCCTCCGACCACATAGTCGTGGAGAGTATATATACTTCACTAAGCATTGCATGCGGTAACAGGTCATCGCATTATTTTGACATCGTTAAACCTAAAAGTTCAATGAAACCATAACTAACTCAAAATCTTAAAAAATATATGTAAATTCATGCAGAACATGCAGAAGGTATAAAAATTGATTGAATTTCAAATGAAGATTTTGAAGTATACATATATCTGTCGCATTCAAGTACGACACTTTACCACCCAAACGATAAAGAATATTATTAAGGAAAATTAGTTTATTTTTGTGCTTAATACTTTGGTATAAATTGAAGACCATTTAGAACCGTATGATAGATCAACTTGAAAGCACAACCTAAGAAGAAATAATAATCAAAATATCAAAAATGTTCAAATTCGTAAGTTTTACATTTTTCTATTAAGTATTTTAGAGGAAAATAAATCAAACCTTTTTTCATATCCAATATAATATAGGTTATCGTATTATCCACTATTATTGCTGTGGCCTACTGTGCCGGTAGTGACGACAAAACAGCTGAAACTTTGAAATACATCAATGTCGTGAATGTTGATGGCAGCTACAATTTTGAATATTCCTCTTCGAATGGCATTGATTTTGGAGAAGCTGGTGTTGGCGGTTCCTATGGCAAAGGCTCCTACAGTTACACATCTCCCGAGGGCAATGCTATTGAGTTGACATATACTGCCGATGAGAATGGATATCAACCAAAAGGTGACCATTTGCCTACTCCACATCCAATTCCTGAATATATCCTCAAGTCATTGGCTTATATTGAGTCCCATCCTCATCCTACTTCTGAACTAGTGAAGAAGAAATAATGTGACGAAAGAAATAGTATTGTTTCTAGCAAATGTAAATAATAGTTAGATATTCATCTTCAACTCTTAAGCGATCCATTATAGTTTCATCTAGTCTTCAATAAATAATAAAGCCAAAAATTAAAGTGTACATTGTCTATAACCATTTATTTGTCTTACACTGAAAAAAAAATATTTACGTGATATTAAAGATTACGCAAGTTCAATTTTAGGATGCGCAATTTACACACTATTAAGGACAAATTTCTTTAAAATAATGAAATTTTAATTAAAAGAAAGTTTATAATCTTTGCTTCATTAAATTTAGGACACACATTTTGAAAAGTTGCGTTCCTTCGTTAAAGTTGCATGTCTTTAAACTAAGGCAAATTTTCCTAAAAGTAAAGAAACACATTTTTGATTTAAAGAAATCGTCCTTAACTTAACTGAAATATAGAATCTTTAGATTTAAGATAAACAGTCAAAACACCCAGTACAAATAAAACGTAAAGAAATTTTATAAAATCTTCTTTTGTCATTATAATATCAAACTATTCGAATACTAAAGGGTGATTCTTTTGAGGTTAGGATTTTCATGCATTAGTATTTGACAGATCACGTGGGATTTCAGACATGGTGTCAAAGAGAAAGATGCTCAGTATGCTTTGACATTTCATCATGAATAGACGAACGATCTGCCACAACGTCGAATTTTCAGTGAATGGGCCCTAGAAAAGTTGGCAGAAAATCCGCTTTTTTATCGACAAATTTTGTTCAGCGATGAGGCTCATTTCTGGTTGAATGGCTACGTAAATAAGCAAAATTGCCGCATTTGGAGTGAAGAGCAACCAGAAGCCGTTCAAGAACTGCCCATGCATCCCGAAAAATGCACTGTTTGGTGTGGTTTGTACGCTGGTGGAATCATTGGACCGTATTTTTTCAAAGATGCTGTTGGACGCAACGTTACGGTGAATGGCGATCGCTATCGTTCGATGCTAACAAACTTTTTGTTGCCAAAAATGGAAGAACTGAACTTGGTTGACATGTGGTTTCAACAAGATGGCGCTACATGCCACACAGCTCGCGATTCTATGGCCATTTTGAGGGAAAACTTCGGAGAACAATTCATCTCAAGAAATGGACCGGTAAGTTGGCCACCAAGATCATGCGATTTGACGCCTTTAGACTATTTTTTGTGGGGCTACGTCAAGTCTAAAGTCTACAGAAATAAGCCAGCTACTATTCCAGCTTTGGAAGACAACATTTCCGAAGAAATTCGGGCTATTCCGGCCGAAATGCTCGAAAAAGTTGCCCAAAATTGGACTTTCCGAATGGACCACCTAAGACGCAGCCGCGGTCAACATTTAAATGAAATTATCTTCAAAAAGTAAATGTCATGGACCAATCTAACGTTTCAAATAAAGAACCGATGAGATTTTGCAAATTTTATGCGTTTTTTTTAAAAAAAAAGTTATCAAGCTCTTAACAAATCACCCTTTATAAAGTCTTTTAGTTCTAAAAATATTATAAAACATGGACTGAATTACATTTTATTGTTGTTACGCCTTTGTAGATAAAACAAGTAAGTAAAGTCTAAAGTCGGGCGGGGCCGACTATATTATAACCTTCACCCCTATGTAGGTCAAAATTTGTTTTACCATCTCAACTACTTCACATTTGCTGGAAGCTATATAAAGAAGACAATTTTTTTAATTCTACAAAATCTCTAGAATAAAAATTTAAATCGGCTAACGCTATCCAGTCAATTGGAGGTAAGTAAAGTCTAAAGTCGGGCGGGGCCGACTATATTATACCCTTCACCCCTATGTAGGTCAAAATTTGTGTTACCATCTCAACTACTTCACATTTGCTGGAAGCTATATAAAGGAGACAATTTTTTTAATTCTACAAAATCTCTAGAATTAAAATTTAAATCGGCTAACGCTATCCAGTCAATTGGAGGAAACTTCCATTGAAAATGGGTCTAAAATCTGTAACAGTCTACCATATTTCCCCAACTCTGGTGAACGTATATATGGGAGCTATATATAATCTGACCCGATTTTGATTAAATTTGACATGTATAGTTAGAATAATAATTCTGCTATCTATGCGAAATTTCACGTAAATGGGGGTATAACTTTGGCCCTGGTCATATGAGTGCAAATCGGACGGAAGATATATATGGGAGCCATATCTAAATCTGAACCGATTTCAACCAAATTTGGCACAATTACCGATACTACTAAACGTACTCCTTGTGCGAAATTTGAAGCAAATCACGGCAAAACCCTGGATTTTGAGGCCAAAGAAGTTCAAATCGGACGAAAGATATATATGGGAGCTAAATATATATAAAAATATATCTAAATCTGAATCGATTTTGACCATATTTGGCACACAATAGTATCGTTAAAAGTACCGCTTGTGCAAAATTTGAAGTAAGTCAGGACAAAACTCTGGCTTTTGAGACCATATAAGTCCAAATCGGGCGAAAGATATATATGTCAGCTATATCTAAATCTGAAGCGATTTTAACAAAATTTGACAAACTTAACGATACTATGAAACGTACCCCTTGTGCAAAATTTGAAGCAAATCACGGCAAAACTCTGGCTTTTGTGGCCATATAAGTTCAAATCGGACGAAAGATATATATGGGGGCTATATCTAAATTTGAAACCGATTTCAATCAAATTTACCAAGCATTGGTAGAATGTCAATTCTACCCCCTGTGCAAAATTTCACGAAGATCGGTTGTAAACTTTGGCATCTGTGGTCATATGAGTCTAAATCGGCGAAAGATATATTTGGGAGCTATATCTAAATCTGAACCGATTTGGCTGATATTTTGCAATATTTTCGAGATTCATAAAATATTTGGATGTACGGTATTTTAAGAAAATCGGTTGATAAACACGCTAACTATGACCAAATCGGGGATAAATATATATGGCAGCTATATCTAAATCTGAACCGATTTTTTCCAAAACCAATAGCGATTGTCTCTGTCCCAAGAAACGGCCCTATGCCAAATTTGAGAACGATCGGACTTAAATTGCGAGCTGTACTTTGTGCACAAAATTATATATACAGACGGACGGACCGACAGACAGACGGACATCGCTAAATCGACTCGGAATTTAATTCTAAGCCGATCGGTATACTAAAAGATGGGTCTATGACCACTATTTCTTGGCGTTACATACAAATGCACAAACTTATTATACCCTGTACCACAGTAGTGGTGAAATGTATAAATATGCTAATATTGAACTAAAACACACCAAATTTCTTAAATTACAAATTTGAGGAAAATAATCGGCTTCGGCTTTGGCTTAGGCCAAAAAACTAACTTCGGTCCATAAAAATTTCAAAAAAATCGGGACCTTTGTAAATTTTAGGGTTTTCAATATACTAAAAAATAAGTCAAAAAGCAGGGCACGGTGGAGATCCCTTTAATTTCATAACCTCCCTCAGGTTCTCTGTAAATTTTGAGTAAGTCGGAGAATTTTAGTTTTTCACTGTCGGGCAAAGGAAAGGTCATCCTCCTTAACCAAATATCGAAAAATAAAGTAACGGATCTATGTGTAGACATCGCTTCAACCGCATTCAACTGGTACTTGTTCAAATCGCCGCGGGGCTGAAATTTTTAATTTGTTCTTCCTGGGATCCCCCATCAATTTTTTCCACTTCCGATGAAGTTATTTTGAACCAGTCTTAGAAAGTACGCTATTTGATGGTTTAAAGTCAAAATTTTGACAAAGAAAGAAAAGAAAATCAACAAAAAGTGAAAAAACAATAACCTAAACCTTCACTTCCATGGAAGTTCTTTTGTGAAGGTTTTCAATTTGTTTATGGCTTGGTGTCATATTACGATCATATCACAAACATTTGAATTGACGTTTCGACGCTTCTGTTTCAATGGAATTTGTGCACTGTTAGAAAAATATGTTTTTCATATGTTCCGATATAAACAAAATGTGTTTCGGGCACAATTTTTAAACACAATATATTTAAGTGCAAACATGTAATGTTCCTAAACTAACAAAAAATGTTTGGGACACATATGTTAATATGTTAGAATATATTATGTTTGGGGCATGAATGTTTCATAAAAATAATATGTGTGAATGTAAACATATATAAATTTACAAATTTCGAGTAAACATATATATGTTGTGATACTTTATTCAGAGAGCGACAGAGAGAGTTAGTATAGAGAAAGAAATAGAGATGGAAACCGGGAGGGTTGAATAAAATGATATCAACATAACACAGCGAGAGAATGAAATGAGAGCAATTTCTGTGAAACCGCTTGTATGTTGTTTCGGAAAACTGTTTTATAATAAGG
This sequence comes from Haematobia irritans, assembly GCF_050003625.1. NCBI lineage: Eukaryota > Metazoa > Arthropoda > Insecta > Diptera > Muscidae > Haematobia > Haematobia irritans. The sequence continues at coordinate 109,082,665 of NC_134400.1, forward strand.
CCAACATTTTGGTATGCTTAAGTCTAAATATTATTTAATTTGAATAGTAGATTGAGTATTCGGAATAAAGAGAATAGACATTCGGAACCAAGAGAATAGACTTTTGAAAAAAAAAAAACAAGTATATACGTCCGTAAGTTCGGCCAGGCCGAATCTTATGTACCCTCCACCATGGATTGCGTAGAAACTTCTACGAAAGCCTGTCATCCACAAATAAAGGGTGATTTGTTAAGAGCTTGATAACTTAAAAAAAAAAAAAAAACGCATAAAATTTGCAAAATCTCATCGGTTCTTTATTTGAAACGTTAGATTGGTCCATGACATTTACTTTTTGAAGATAATTTCATTTAAATGTTGACCGCGGCTGCGTCTTAGGTGGTCCATTCGGAAAGTCCAATTTTGGGCAACTTTTTCGAGCATTTCGGCCGGAATAGCCCGAATTTCTTCGGAAATGTTGTCTTCCAAAGCTGGAATAGTTGCTGGCTTATTTCTGTAGACTTTAGACTTGACGTAGCCCCACAAAAAATAGTCTAAAGGCGTCAAATCGCATGATCTTGGTGGCCAACTTACCGGTCCATTTCTTGAGATGAATTGTTCTCCGAAGTTTTCCCTCAAAATGGCCATAGAATCGCGAGCTGTGTGGCATGTAGCGCCATCTTGTTGAAACCACATGTCAACCAAGTTCAGTTCTTCCATTTTTGGCAACAAAAAGTTTGTTAGCATCGAACGATAGCGATCGCCATTCACCGTAACGTTGCGTCCAACAGCATCTTTGAAAAAATACGGTCCAATGATTCCACCAGCGTACAAACCACACCAAACAGTGCATTTTTCGGGATGCATGGGCAGTTCTTGAACGGCTTCTGGTTGCTCTTCACTCCAAATGCGGCAATTTTGCTTATTTACGTAGCCATTCAACCAGAAATGAGCCTCATCGCTGAACAAAATTTGTCGATAAAAAAGCGGATTTTCTGCCAACTTTTCTAGGGCCCATTCACTGAAAATTCGACGTTGTGGCAGATCGTTCGGCTATTCATGATGAAATGTCAAAGCATACTGAGCATCTTTCTCTTTGACACCATGTCTGAAATCCCACGTGATCTGTCAAATACTAATGCATGAAAATCCTAACCTCAAAAGAATCACCCTTTATCAACTCACATGGTTGTTAAATATCATATACTACCACCACGTACCAAATTTCAACCAGATCGGATGAATTTTGCTTCTCCAAAAGGCACCGGAGGTCAAATCTGGGGATCGGTTTATATGGGAGCTATATATAATTATAGACTGATAGGAACCAATTCCTGCATGGTTGTTGGATACCCTATACTAACATCACGTACCAAATTTCAACCGAATGTGCAACATTTTGCTCTTCCAAGGTGCTCCGGAGGTCACATCTGGGGATCGGTTTATATGGGGCCTATATATAATTATGGACCGATATCGAACAATTTTTGCATTGGTGTTTGAGGCTATATATTAACATCACGTACCAAATTTCAACTGAATCAGATGAATTTTGGTCTTCCAAGAGGCTCCGGAGGTCAAATCTGGTGATCGGTTTATATGGGGGCTATATATAATTATGGACCGATATGGACCAATTTTTGCATGGTTGTTAGAGACCATATACTAACACCATGTATCAAATTTCAGCCGGATCGGATGAAATTTTTTTCTCTTAGAGGCTCCACAAGCCAAATCGGGGGATCGGTTTATATAGGGGCTATATATAATTACGGACCGATGTGGACCAGTTTTTGCATAGTTGTTAGATACCATATACTAACACCATGTACCAAATTTCAGCCGGATCGGATGAAACTTTCTTCTCTTAGAGGCTCAACAAGCCAAATCGGGGGATCGGTTTATATGGGGGCTATATATAATTATGGACCGATGTGAACCAATTTTTGCATGGATGTTAGAGACCATATACTAACGCCATGTACCAAATTTCAGCCCGATCGAATGAAATTTGCTTCTCTTAGAGGCCTCGCAAGCCAAATTTGGGGGTCCGTTTATATGGGGGCTATACGTAAAAGTGGACCGATATGGCCCATTTGCAATACCATCCGACCTACATCAATAACAACTGCTTGTGCCAATTTTCAAGTCGATAGCTTGTTTCGTTCGGAAGTTAGCGTGATTTCAACAGACGGACGGACGGACGGACGGACGGACATGCTCAGATCGACTCAGAATTTCACCAGGACCCAGAATATATATACTTTATGGGGTCTTAGAGCAATATTTCGATGTGTTACAAACGGAATGACAAAGTTAATATACCCCCCATCCTATGGTAGAGGGTATAAAAACAGATTATTTGTATTACAGAAAAAGATGCGAAGAACTCAAAAATTTCGTGGAAGTGAAAATTATGTGAGGGAATGAACACAATCTTCTTTGGGGAATTCTTCCAAGCATATACTATTTTTGGACTCAAAATGCTTCCAAACATACAATATGCTCATAAAACAAACATATTAATGTTTCGGCGGTATCCAATAATATATGTGCTTCCTGCAAAATATGTTTGGAACATATGTTAGAGAAGCGATTTTTTTTGAGGGTGTGGCTGAGTTTGCTAAGACGTTCGGTTATGGTTCCAACTTACCCAGGTTCAACAACAAAAATATAAAAGTGTAATAAAAAATAGTGATAAATATAAAAAGTTGAAATTGGCGGAAAAGAAATATTTTTATTTTTTTATTTCTACATTCAAATGAACTTCTAAGGCACAACTACTAAACCAATGCAAAGGATCCGAAAACCAAGTACTTCCGACCTATGACAAGCCCATGAAAAATTCATTGGAGATGATCCAAGTTTGCACTACTTCCGGATCACAAGTTGGGAATTCAAAGTAAGTTTTTTCGAACCTCTTTTTTGCTGGGACACGCTTATCGCCTAAATAGAGATTAAAAAAAACAAATATATTTATTTAATTTTTTATTGAAATGGGTCATATCGTACCACTTTTAGGTTAAATTTGCTAAGCGATGCTATAATATGCCATCTAACAATTACGCAAAAAATTATCCATATCGGTATATAATTGTATTTAGCCCAATATAAATCGATCCCTAGAATTGACTTCCGGAGCCTCTTGGAGGAGCAAATTCATCCGATCAGAATGACTTCATATATACTAACAGCCAGTTTCTTTATGTCGAACGAGCTTTATCGATCGACAGAAATGCATAGAAACAGCTGATTTTTGATTATAAATTCAGCTGTTTGTTTCCATTTCAGTCGTTCTGTAACTTCCCAGCAAAAACTCTCATAACCCGGTAATCTTGTAGGTAAGCCTGTTTAAAAATTAATAACCACTTATTAATTATCATCGCTACGGATTACATTTACATACGCATGTCCTAGGAGGAAAGTACTTCTCCCCAGACATACCTTTGACCATGAAATAATTAGTGCTTTTAAAGCATATAATCACCTAATATATAATCACTTATTCGTTGATATACCAAAGTTTACAAAATAACCACTTATTGTCTCAGGCAACCAAATCTCGAAAATATTGACTTCTCTAGCCGATTACAATGGATCAAAATATGACGAGTAATGCTGTAATATGAACATTACTTGAATAGAAACGAATATTGTAGAAATAAACAAGAATATACGGCCGTAAGTTCGGCCAAGCCGAATCTTATGTACCCTCCACGATGGATTGCGTAGAAACTTCTACGAAAGACTGTCATCCACAATCGAATTACTTGGGTTGTGGTATCTTAAAACTTCTTAACATCGTTTTCTAAATTGTGAATTAGTCCATACGTGGTAGAGAGCCAGAATTGAAATATGGGGGTCGCTTATATGGGGGCTATATACAATTATGAACTTGATATGGACCAATTTTTTGTGATTGGGGATCGATTTATCTGAGGGCTATATATAACTATAGACCGATATGGACCTAGTTAGGCATGGTTGTTAACGGCCATATACTAGCACAATGTACCAAATTTCATCTGACTCGGATGCAATTTGCTCCTCCATAAGGCTCCAAAACCCAATCTCGGGATCGAGGCTATATATGATTATGGACTGATATGGACCACTTTTGGCATGGCTGTTAAATATCATATACTACCACCACGTACCAAATTTCAACCAGATCGGATGAATTTTGTTTCTCCAAAAGGCACCGGAGGTCAAATCTGGGGATCGGTTTATATGGGGACTATATCTAATTATGGACTGATATGAACCAATTCCTGCATGGTTGTTGGATAACATATACTAACATCACGTACCAAATTTCAACCGAATCGGATGAATTTTGGTCTTCCAAGAGGCTCCGGAGGTCAAATCTGGTAACCGGTTTATATGGGGGCTATATATAATTATGGACCGATTTCGACCAATTTTTGCATGGTTATTAGAGACCATACACTAACACCATGTACCAAATTTCAGCCGGATCGGATGAAATTTGCTTCACTTGGAGGCTCCGCAAGCCAAATCTGAGGATCGGTTTATATGGAACTATATATAATTATGGACCGATGTGGACCAATTTTTGCATGGTTGTTAGGTCATATGCTGACACCATGTACCAAATTTCAGCCGGATCGGATGAAATTTCCTTCTCTTAGAGTCCCCGCAAACCAAATTTGTGGTTTCGTTTATATGGGGGCTATACGTAAAAGTGGGCCTATATGGCCCATTTACAATACCATCCGACCTACATATATATACTTTATGGGGTCTTAGAGCAATATTTCGATGTGTTACAAACGGAATGACAAAGTTAATATACCCCTATTAACTTTGGTGGAGGGTATAACAAAAATGTAACAAATCATCTAAATAAGATTACAGGCAAATTATTTTCACAGTTAAAATATAAATAAATGTTGTCGTTTAAGGGAGTTAGATTCACATTATGTTCGAAATCTACTAAAAGTGGATTTTATATATCCTTTTTATAAGGCAAATGGCAGTTGAAGTCGATTTTGAAAGTGTGAAGTCGATTTTGAAAATGTAATGTGAATGAGGTATAATAAAGCATTTATTTAAAATGGTAATATCATTAATTTAAAACACAATTTTTATGAAATATTCGTGAAGAATATTCCTTAACGGAAAAATCTTCAGAATTACCGTTACATAACATATTCTTTTTGAGTTTTTTTTTTTATTTTATTCATTTATAGTTGATACTTTTTTTTTAAGTAAATGCTCAATTATGTGAATAATTATACCTAATGGCACCGTCATTTATTATATTTTATTAACCCTCATTTTCATGAAGCTCCGTTAGTGCTACGTTAGCTAACGAACTTTTAAACCGTGATATCTACATATCTGTCACTTTGCGTATATATTCCAAATGCCAGTTAGAAACTTAACTGTTGAAAATTTTTCAGGTAAAGTTAACCGGAGAAAAGTTATTTCCATTTTTCTTTCTGTTAACTGGCAGTTAAAGCCTAACGGAGCTACATGAAAATGGCCGTAAGTCATTAACGGCCAAATGCATTACATTTTGAGAATATCAATTCAAAAATTACCGAGAAGTATTTATTATTGCCATTACAAGTTAGTCATTATAACTCACCGCAATGTAATGCAATGTGTAATGACAGCTTTACTCCTGGTAATGTAACTTGTAATAAGATGTGGTTACCTAGTTTTTGCTGGGTTAAAATTCAGAGGGCATGACATATTGCGCCATCTGTCGGACGAACTTCAAATTATTGCATTATTTGGCAGTTTATTGCATTATTTTAACATCGTTAAACCTAAAAGTTCAATGAAACCATAACTAGCTCTAAATCTTAAAAAATATATGTAAATTCATGCAGCACATGCAGAAATTATCGATATTGATTGAATTTCGAATGAAGATATTGAAGCATACATATATCTGTCATATTCAAGTACGACACTATATCATTCAAACGATGAAGAATATTATGAAGGAAAATTAGTTTATTTTTGTCTTTAAAGCTTTGGTATAAATTGAAGACCATTTAAAACCATATGACAGATCAACTTGAAAGCACAACCAAAGAAGAAGTAGTTATAAAAATATCAAAAATGTTCAAATTCGTAAGTTTTACCTTTTTATTGAGTATTTTAGAGGAAAATAAACCAAACGTTTTTTTTTCTATCCAATATAATATAGCTTATCGCATTATCCACTATTATTGCTGTGGCCTACTGTGCTGGTGGTGACGACAAAACAGCTGAAACTTTGAAATACATCAATGTCGTGAATGTTGATGGCAGCTACAATTTTGAATATTCCTCTTCGAATGGCATTGATTTTGGAGAAGCTGGGGTTGGTGGTTCCTATGGCAAAGGCTCCTACAGTTACACATCTCCCGAGGGCAATGCTATTGAGTTGACATATACTGCCGATGAGAATGGATATCAACCAAAAGGTGACCATTTGCCTACTCCACATCCAATTCCTGAATATATCCTCAAGTCGTTGGCTTATATTGAGTCCCATCCTCATCCTACTTCTGAATTAGTGAAGAAGAAATAATGTGACGAAAGAAATAGTACTGTTTTTAGCAAATGTAAATAATTGTTAGATATTCATCTTCTACTCTGTACAAAATTCCCATTTCATTTAGTTTCCAATAAACAATAAGCCAAAAAATTAATATTTATGTAGTCTAACGGCCATTTTCATGTAGCTCTGTTGGGATCCGTTAACTGTCAGTTGACAGAAAGAAAATTGTAAATGTCCTCTCTCCGGTTAACGTTAACTGACGAAAATTCACCAGTTAAGTTCCTAACAGGAATATAGAATATACGATATAGGCAAGATGATAGATATACCCTTAGTACGGTTTAAAACTTCGATAGCTGACGTAGCACTAACGGAGCTTCATGGAAATTAGGGTAAAGTCAAAATTTTATTTCTATAGAAAATTTTGTCAAATTCTATTTCTATTGAAAATTTTGTCAAAATTTTAATTTCTATGGGAAATTTTGTCAAAACTTTATGTCTATGGAAAAGTTTGTCAAAACTTTGTTTCTATAGAAAATTTTGTCAAAATTTTATTTCTATTGAAAATTTTGGCTAAATTTTATTTCTATAGAAAATTTTGTCTAAATTTTATTACTATAGAAAATTGTGTCTAAATTTTATTTCTATAGAAAATTTTGTCAAAATTTTATTTCTATAGAAAATGTTGCAAAAATTTTATCTCTATAGAAAATGTTATTTCTGTTGAAAATTTTGTTAAAATTTTATTTCTATAGAAAATTTTGCAAGAAGTTATTTCTATGGAAAATTTTGTTAAAATTTTATTTCTATAGAAAATTTTGCAAAATTTTTGTTTCTATAGAAAATTTTGTAAAAATTTTATTTCTAATAAAAATTTGTGAAGTACCTCTTCAAAATTTTATTTCTATAGGAAATTTTGTCAAAACTTTGTTTCTATAGAAAATTTTGTACAAGTTTTATTTCTATAGAAAATTTAAAATCTAAATTTTATTTCTACTGAAAATTTTGTCTAAATTTTATTTCTATAGAAAATGTTGTCAAAATTTTATCTCAATAGAAAATTTTATCAAAATTTTATTTCTGTAGAAAATGTTAAAATTTTATTTCTATAGAAAATTTTGCAAGATGTTATTTCTATAGAAAATTTTGCAAAATTTTATTTCTATAGAAAATTTTGCAAAATCTACCAAAACATCAATCCAATCTACCAAACAGTAAAAAATCTACTATTTTTGGTAGCATTCTACCAACTGTGGCAACCGTGATAGACTCTGGACAACAATCCCCTACTCTAGTTTCGATATTAGATCGGAGAAGGGGACGTCCCTTTTATAAAAAAATTGAGAAAAATCTTAACTTCTCCAATTTATTTGAAATTTACAGGGAACGTCGGAGTGTACATGATTTTTCGATATCTGCACGGATAAAAAAGACTGTTTTTCATATGTTTGGCTATAAACATTATATGTTTGGAACACAAATTTTTAAACACAATATTTTTGAGTGCAAGCATATAATGTTCATAAACTAGCATAACATGTTTGGGACATATATGTTAATATGTTAGAACATATTATGTTTGGGACATAAAATGTTTGTAAATATAATATGCTTGGATGCAAACATATATTAATTTAGAAATAGCCTATAAACATATAAGTGTTTAGTAGCTTGGAGCGCTATTTAACAGGGAGCGATATTGAATTAAGTTGGTGGTTGTTGCTTGTTATTACAAAATTAACATTTTATTTCCCTTGGGCAATTGATCAGCTACTTCTTTGATCCTTACAAACTGTGTGGTCCGCTGTTCGAATCCCCGTCCGGCAAAAGGTAAAATTAAAATAAAACAAGTATATACGGCCGTAAGTTCGGCCAGGCCGAATCTTATGTACCCTCCACCATGGATTGCGTAGGAACTTCTACTAAAGGCTGTCATCCACAATCGAATTACTTGGGTTGCGATAACACTTGCCGATGGCAAGGTATCGTAAAACTTTTTAACACTGTCTTCTAAATTGTAAGTTAGCCCATACGGGGTATATATTAAACAAAAAAAGGCCGATTAAATACGTATATAATCTAGTTTGACAAAATTTTCTATAGAAATAAAATTTTGACAAAATTTTCTATAGAAATGAAACCTTGACAAAATTTTCTATAGAAATAAAATTTTGACAAAATTTTCTATAGAAATAAAAATTTGACAAAATTTTCTATAGAAATAAAAACTTGACAAAATTTTCTATAGAAATAAAATGTTGACAAAATTTTCTATGGAAGTAAAATGTTAACAACATTTTCTATAGCAATACAATTTTGACAAAAATTTCTATAGAAATAAAATGTTGACAAAATTTTGTATAGAAATGAAATTTTGACAAAATTTTGTATAGAAATAAAATGTTGACAAAATTTTCTACAGAAATAAATTTTTTACAAAATTTTCTATAGAAATAAAATTTTGACAAACATTTTTATAGAAATAAACTTTTGACAAAACTTTCTATAGAAATGAAATTTTAACAAAACTTTCTATAGTAATAAAATTTGACAAAATTTTCTATGGAAATAAAGTTTTGGTAGATTACAAAATTTTCTATAGAAATAAAATTTTGACAAAATTTTCTATGGAAATAAAATTTTGACAAACATTTGTATAGAAATAAACTTTTGACAAAACTTTCTATAGAAATGAAATTTTGACAAAACTTTCTATAGTAATAAAATTTGACAAAATTTTCTATGGAAATAAAGTTTTGGTAGATTATTTTTGGCGATATGGACCAATTTTTGTGTAATAAGTCATAATAACTCAAGACCGATATGGACCAATTTTTACATGGCTGTTAGAGGCCATATATTGACAAAATGTACCAAATTTCAACCGTATCGGATGACTTTTGCTCCTCCAAGAGGTTCCGGACGTCAAATCTGGGGATCGGTTTATATGGGGGCTATATATAATTATGGACCGATATGGACCAATTTTTGCATGGTTATTAGAGGCCGTAAACTAACATCAGGTACCAAATTTCAACCGGATCGGATGAATTTTGTCCCTCCAAGAGGCTCCGGAGGTCAACCCTGGGGATCGGTTTATATGGGGGCTATATATAATTATGGACCGATATGGACCAATTTTTGCATGGTTGTTAAAAACCGTATACTAAGACCACGTACTAAATTTCAACCGGATCGGATGAATTTTGCTCCTCCAAAAAGCTCCGGTGGTCAAATCTGGGGATCGGTTTATATGGGAGCTATATATAATTATGGACCGATATGGACCAATTTTTGCATGGTTATTAGAGGCCGTATACTAACATCAGGTACCAAATTTCAATCGGATCGGATGAATTTTGCCCCTCCAAGAGGCTCCGGAGGTCAAATCTGGGGATCGGTTTATATGGGGGCTATACGTAAACGTGGTCCGATATGGCCCATTTTCAATACCATCTGACCTACATCAATAACAACTACTTGTGCCAAGTTTCAAGTCGATAGCTTGTTTCGTACGGAAGTTAGCGTGATTTCCACAGACGGACGGACAGCCGGACAGACGGACAGACGGACGGACGGACAGACGGACAGACGGACGGACGGACGGACATGCTTAGATCGACTCAGAATTTCACCACGACCCAGAATATATATACTTTATGGGGTCTTAGAGCAATATTTCGATGTGTTACAAACGGAATGACAAAGTTAATATACCCCCATCCTATGGTGGAGGGTATAAAAATCATAAAATTGAATAATTTCTTCTACAATGTTTGTATTACAGAAAAAGGTGCTAAGAACTAAAAAATCTCGTGGAAGTGAGAAAGATGTGGGGGAATATACAATTGGGCAGAAACAAAATTTTGAGCATTCAGGTCGAAAACCTAAGTTGTTAGCACCTATATTACCTGTTTATTTTCATAATTCATTATGATTGTAAATATATAAATAAATAAATAAAATTTTGAGCACAATATTGTTTGGGAGAATTTTTTTAAGTATATACTATTTTTGGGTGCAAAATGCTTCCAAACATATTATATGTTCACATAATAACATATTTTTTTTTGGAAGACAACATTATTGAATTTGGATGCAAAAATACAAAATGTTTGGAAATTGACTACCCAAACATATATTGTTTAGACCAATATGCTTTCAAACATATTATATATTGGAAGAGATCAAACATATAAATGTTTGGGCAATAGCCAAAAATGTATATGCTTGAAGCAAAATATGTTTGGGAGTATATGTTACAGAAGCGATTTTTTGTGAGCGTGTGGTCGTTGAAGGGGAATTCCTCTTTGGAATAGTGACAAATTTTACATGAGGGAAGTGAACTTTTTAAGCATCCACTGTATTGATTTTGGGATTAGTTCTTCAGATATGATGCTATTTCAGTATTTCGGATTTCATAAAAAAAGTAGCGAAAAACTTACAAACTTACTTTCTTAACTTTTTCGTCTTTTATCTCTACTAATTCTAAGGCTGCCGAAGAATGGATCGGTACACTCCTCAGATAGTTTTTGGAAATTTCTACTGTGTTTTATGCACAGTAAAATATAGAAATTTTGAATTTATTGCCAAATCTTGCGAAGTGGTAAACGTCTTGCGAAGCGGGAAGATGCACTCCCAATGATGTTCTTTATTTTAACTACCCAGGAAGTTCTTTTAATTCAATTTTTAATAACTTGGTTTTTCATACTTTTAATGGTCAATTTTAACTTTTTTGTTTCAAATAGGTTAAAAACAGAGTACGAATTTATAAAATGGTACAAATCATTTAAATTTTGTCGAAAAAAATGCTAAATCCAATCTGAAAAAATTGTGATTTTTTGAAAATATTTGAGTTCAAACCTTTCCGAAAAGCGTTAGAATCCATTAAAAATTATAAAAAATTATAAAAATTATTTATTTGACAAAATATCACAGAATTTTTTAATTTACATCCAAAACATTGAATTCGGATAACACCTAAAGAAGTGATGCAAATTCTGTGCAACGGTTGTTGAAATGGAGAACTTCCGTCCCATGTTAAATTCATCGCTTCTGCGTAACTTTTGCACCACTTCCGGATCCAAAAAGAACATTTTCGTTACTTTTTTGGCGACGTTTTTTTTGCTGGGAAGCAATGACATAGGAGAACTTCCCATTTTTTTATTCTCTCTCAACCTCTCTGACGTTTCTAAACAATTATAAAAACTTTCAAACCTATTTGGCGATGCACAAATCCAAATCGTAATTGTGAAAATTTTGAATGGATAAATATATCAACATATTTTTTTTTTTGTGATAAGATGAGGAGTTTCCCTCTTCGTTTGTAGGTACCTAAAGGGTCCACAGGCTGGCCTATAGTGGTTGAAAGTTGGTCATATCGGGTGCATGAAATTTTGTTCTTTCCATGATTTATTCTTTGGTGAATAACACTTGTAAATAAATGTAAATTGGAAAAAGTCTGGAAAAAATTGAGAATGCAGTTATGAAAGAAAAAATAAATAAATTGTTCGGCCCATAAAAAAAAAATAATTGTCATGGAAATTGGTTCATAATTGCGGATTTTGAAGCTAACGCCAATTTTCAACGCCTATAGGTCAAACCGAGGTAAATTCTTCAGCTTTCATTCAAAATATCTTTATACAACCGATTAGATGAAATGCTTATTTTTGTAGTGAATGTAATTTGTTTATTTATAACCTTCTTTTGAACAAATTGGGGGTCCGTTGGGGTCTGGACTAGAATACAAGATATGTCGGACAAGACAACCTGATATTACGCGGTACCATATTCAAATAGTAGAATACAATATGGAAGGTAAATGAATATTTTTAATGAAATTATTTTATTTCAAATTAAAAAAAAAAAAAAAAAAAAATATATATATATATATATATATATATATATATATATATATATATATATATATATATATATATATATATATATATATATATATATATATATATATATATATATATATATATATATATATATATATATATATATATATATATATATATATATATATATATATATATATATATATAAATATATATAATATAAATATAATTACCTATTTCTGTCATATTTTAATATAGTTTAGTAAACAAGTCTACATTTAACCTAGCTTCTCATCCCTGGTAAGTTCACTTTCAAAACCCTGTATGTTTTTCTCGATTTTATGAGGGGAGGGGGACCTCCCTTTGCCCGACATTTTAAAACATGAAGACAAGTTCGATTTTCTTGACATTTCAGCGAAGTTTGTCTCTTGACAAAAACACCTTAATAGTTTTTCGATATTTCATCGTTCCTTTTTTTATAACAATAGAGCAAAATCTAAACTTCTCTGAAATTTTCAGAGCAAAATCTGAACTTCTTCGGTGTACTTGAAATTTACAGCGAACGTAGGAATATATGAGTAAATTAATACATAACATATATGGTACGTGATTATTCGATATCTGATCCTTGCCTATTTTTTTTTTTTGAAAATTGAAACTTATCAAATTTTCTTGAAACTTCTTTGAGTTACTGGAAGCTCTCGAGAGGGGTACCTCTTCCTTGCCCGAAAGTTTTCCGATTTTCTCTAAATGTGCATGGAAGGTACACGGATGAAAAAGACTGTTTTTCATATGTTTGGCTATAAACATTATATGTTTGGAACACAAATTTTTAAACACAATATTTTTGAGTGCAAGCATATAATGTTCATAAACTAGCATAACATGTTTGGGACATATATGTTAATATGTTAGAACATATTATGTTTGGGACATAAAATGTTTGTAAATATAATATGCTTGGATGCAAACATATATTAATTTAGAAGTAGCCTATAAACATATATGTGTTTAGTAGCTTGGAGCGCTATTTAACAGGGAGCGATATTGAATTAAGTTGGTGGTTGTTGCTTGTTATTACAAAATTAACATTTTATTTTCTCTTGGGCCATTGATCAGCTACTTCTTTGATCCTTACAAACTGTGTGGTCCGCTGTTCGAATCCCCGTCCGGCAAAAGGTAAAATTAAAATAAAAAAATCATAAAATTGAATAATTTCTTCTACAATGTTTGTATTACAGAAAAAGGTGCTAAGAACTAAAAAATCTCGTGGAAGTGAGAAAGATGTGAGGGAATATACAATTAGGCAGAAACAAAATTTTGAGCATTCAGGTCGAAAACCTATGTTGTTACCACCTATATTACCTGTTTATTTTCATAATTCATTATGATTGTAAATATATAAATAAATAAATAAAATTTTGAGCACAATATTGTTTGGGAGAATTTTTTTTAAGCATATAATACTTTTGGGTGCAAAATGCTTCCAAACATATTATATGTTCACATAATAACATATTGTTTTTTGGAAGACAACATTATTGAATTTAGATGCAAAAATACAAAATGTTTGGAACTTAGACTACCCAAACATATATTGTTTAGACCAATATGCTTTCAAACATATTATATATTGGAAGAGATCAAACATATAAATGTTTGGGCAATACCCAAAAATGTATATGCTTGAAGTAAAATATGTTTGGGAGTATATGTTACAGGAGCGATTTTTTGTGAGGGTGTAGGGGGTGGTTGCTGTATGACAACTAAGTACTTAATTTTCTGATATTTGCACAGGAGGAGAAGCTCTTTCTTGCCAGACATTTTTAAGAAAAAAAAAATTAAATGTATTGACAGACAGGAAGTGCTTCATCTTATGGTATAATACACTTTACAAGATAAAGTTAGAAATCAAATTAAGTACAAATTTATACCTGGTCTGAAAAAACGATAGTTTGCGATTTAAAAATAACACACAAAATAAAAATAACGATGGAAAAATATTAACGTTCATATTCGACAAATAAAGGGTGATTCTTTTGAGGTTAGGATTTTCATGCATTAGTATTTGACAGATCACGTGGGATTTCAGACATGGTGTCAAAGAGAAAGATGCTCAGTATGCTTTGACATTTCATCATGAATAGACTTACTAACGAGCCACAACGTCGAATTTTCAGTGAATGGGCCCTAGAAAAGTTGGCAGAAAATCCGCTTTTTTATCGACAAATTTTGTTCAGCGATGAGGCTCATTTCTGGTTGAATGGCTACGTAAATAAGCAAAATTGCCGCATTTGGAGTGAAGAGCAACCAGAAGCCGTTCAAGAACTGCCCATGCATCCCGAAAAATGCACTGTTTGGTGTGGTTTGTACGCTGGTGGAATCATTGGACCGTATTTTTTCAAAGATGCTGTTGGACGCAACGTTACGGTGAATGGCGATCGCTATCGTTCGATGCTAACAAACTTTTTGTTGCCAAAAATGGAAGAACTGAACTTGGTTGACATGTGGTTTCAACAAGATGGCGCTACATGCCACACAGCTCGCGATTCTATGGCCATTTTGAGGGAAAACTTCGGAGAACAATTCATCTCAAGAAATGGACCGGTAAGTTGGCCACCAAGATCATGCGATTTGACGCCTTTAGACTATTTTTTGTGGGGCTACGTCAAGTCTAAAGTCTACAGAAATAAGCCAGCAACTATTCCAGCTTTGGAAGACAACATTTCCGAAGAAATTCGGGCTATTCCGGCCGAAATGCTCGAAAAAGTTGCACAAAATTGGACTTTCCGAATGGACCACCTAAGACGCAGCCGCGGTCAACATTTAAATGAAATTATCTTCAAAAAGTAAATGTCATGGACCAATCTAACGTTTCAAATAAAGAACCGATGAGATTTTGCAAATTTTATGCGTTTTTTTTTTTTTAAAGTTATCAAGCTCTTAACAAATCACCCTTTAATTTTTAATATCAATAAGAATAAAATCTTGTTTGGGGTAAGATACTCCCAAACATTGTATATTTTTTGGTAAAAGTTCTTCCAAACATATTATATGTTCACATACAACAAACATCACAATGTATCTGCAATATCTAAAAATATTTTTGTTTCCTCCAAAATATATTTGGGACATATGCTAGAGAATCGATTTTTTTTGAGGGTGTAGAATAGATATCTTGTTTGGGAGAAGATGCACCCAAACATATTATTGTTTTATGTGGACATATATTATATGTCCACATAAAACAAACATGACATATATATATATATATATATATATATATATATATATATATATATATATATATATATATACACCCTCAAAAAAAAATCGCTTTTCTAACATATGTTCCAAACATATTTTGCAGGAAGCACATATATTATTGGATACTGCCGAAACATTAATATGTTTGCTTTATGTGAGCATATTATATGTTTGGAAGCATTTTGAGTCCAAAAATAGTATATGCTTGGAAGAATTCCTCAAAGAAGATTGTGCTCATTCCCTCACATAATTTTCACTTCCACGAAATTTTTGAGTTCTTCGCATCTTTTTCTGTAATACAAATATGCTGTTTTTTTTTTCAAATGTCTATTCTCTTGGTTCCGAATATCTATTCTCTTTATTCCGAATACTCATTCTACTATTCAAATTAAATAATATTTAGACATAAGCATACCAAATTTTTGGCCTTATTATAAAACAGTTTTCCGAAACAACATACATTCACAGAAATTGCTCTCATTTCATTCTCTCGCTGTGTTATGTTGATATTTTTTATTCAACCCTCCCGGTTTCCATATCTATTTCTTTCTCTATACTAACTCTCTCTCTCTTTGTCGCTCTCTGAATAAAGTATCACAACATATATATGTTTACTCGAAATTTGTAAATTTATATATGTTTACATTCACACATATTATTTTTATGAAACATTCATGCCCCAAACATAATATATTCTAACATATTAACATATGTGTCCCAAACATTTTGTGTTTAAAAATTGTGCCCGAAACACATTTTGTTTATATCGGAACATATGAAAAACATATTTTTCTAACAGTGTATATATATATATATATATATATATATATATATATATATATATATATATATATATATATATATATATATATATATATATATATATATATATATATATATATATATATATATATATATATATATATATATATATATATATATATATATATACATATATATATATATATATATATATATATATATATATATATATATATATATATATATATATATATATATATATATATAAATATATTTATATATATTTATATATATTTATATATATATGTATATATATATATATATATATATATATATATATATATATATATATATATATATATATATATATATATATATATATATATATATATATATATGTATATATATATATATATATATATATATATATATATATATATATATATATATATATATATATATATATATATATATATATATATATATATATATATATATATATATATATATATATATATATATATATATATATATATATATATATATATATATATATATATATATATATATATATATATATATATATATATATATATATATATATATATATATATATATATATATATATATATATATATATATATATATATATATATATATATATATATATATATATATATATATATAGAATATCCATAAGCGTAGGAAGGCCTCTGGGGAGGGGGCTTTGACCCCCCCAGAAAAATTTTAGCCCCCCCAGAATTTTAAAACCTATTTACGATTTTACATTTTTATAAAAATTAAACAAGTATATACTTGTACTAAGCACAAAGTTCCACTAAAGACTTTCACGCACAATCGAATTACTTGGGTTGTGGTAGAAGTCTGATATTTTTGAAATAAAGCTGTGGTTGAACTTATGATTTAGTTGAATAAAAAATAGTAATTGATATTATAAATATTCTTTCATAAATTAATATCTTAGTAATGCTGCAAAAAAGCGTCGCCAAAAAAGAAGTGAAAATGTTCTTTTTGGATCTGGAAGTGGTACAAAATTGGCGGAGAAGCGATGAATGTAATATGAATTTGTCATAGAGCGAATGTCCACCGTTTCAACAGCCGTTGCAATGAATTTGCATCACTTTTTAAGGTGTGATCCGAATTCAGTGTTTTGAATGTGAATTAAAAATTTTGTGATATTTTCCCAAATAAATAATTTTTATACTTTTTTAATGCATTCTAACGCTTGTTTGAAACGTTTTCCCTCGAATATTTTCAATAATGGATTTAGCATTTTCGTGGCAAAATTTGAATAATTTGTACCATTTTATTTATTCTTACGCATAAAAATAGAAAAAATGAAGTAAAAAAACTTTCTGTGTAGTTAAAATAGTTAACTTCTTTGTGAAAACATTCTTGGAAGTGCTTTTAAAGTTGTGCCTTTAGAACAACTCCCAATTTTATTGCTGGGAAAAGTGTGGAACTACCCTACGGGAAATGGATCAACCACAGAACTGGTACAAGACTAGTCCCTGGTCTGTATGGACCAGTCCCAGTTCTGATCGAAACGTATGGAAGGGACCGTCCACTTTAACATGGGGTTGTCATTGACGGAGTAAACTTGCATTTTAGGACTCATCCCAAAGGACACGTCAATTTAGCAAGAACGACAATTTAGCAGGAGCAACCCATAAACAGGTCCTCAGGAACCAGTCTCGGACAAACTCTTAGAAATCTCTTTCAATTTGGGCTCCTAATCGAACCCGAAATGAAAAAAAAAACTTTTGAAATATGTCGAAAATTGCAACTGGAGCAAAGGTACCAGTTCTGTGATAGGTCCGTCAGTGGCAATTTGCACCAATTTCCCGTAGGGTACTTTTAGTGGCTTTATTATAAATTGATTGTTGAGTTATTTTGATGTCTATTTTTTTATTCAATTTTATGAAATAAAACATTAGTTGAACCTATAAGTTCAGTCTATAAAGTTTTAGCTAGGGGGGCTATAGCCCCCCCTAGGAAAATTGTCTAGCTACGCTAATGGGAATATCTAAAAATATCTGTGCTTCTTCCAAAATATATTTGGGGTATATGGTAGAGAATGGATTTTTTTAGAGGGTGTTATATAGATATTAGTCGTTTTCAAACCTTATTTTTTATTTGGTTTAATTTCCCTTTTTGGAGACAAATTAATTCTATATATAGTTTTTAATTTTTTTATTTCTTATAACAGAAAATTTTCTATCTTAAAACTAATTCACTATGTAATTTTTGAAAGTACATGAGGCATCGCTTATTTTCTCTTGACCAAATTCGATTTTGGGAAAGGATGACTCTCAATATAGGCTAAAGCCTTAAGGATATATTCGGGAATTGGTGGTGGTGTGGGTAAGTGGTCGCCTTGTGGTTGATAACCATTTTCGTCGGCAGTGTAGCTTAATGCAATAGGCTGGCCCTCGGGTGAGGTATAACTATAGGAACCTTTGCCATAGGAACCACCGACACCAGCTTCTCCAAAATCAATACCATTCGAGGAAGAGTACTCGAAATTATAACTTCCATCGGCATTTACTTCATTAACATATTTCAATGTTTCAGCTGTTTTATCGTCGCCACTGGCACAATGGGCCACAGCAATAAAAGCGCAAACTACAATGACCTGTAAATTAAATGAAACGTAGAAGAATAGATTGAATAACATTTTTGTTCTTTATTTCTATTTTGAAAATGCAGATAACTTACGAATTTCAACATTTTTGAATTTGTGATGTGATTAATATTATCCGTTATGGTTTTGGTTTCCAATTCCGATGTATCATTGCAACTAAGTGGCTTTTAATTTATACCCATGATTTTAAGCAAACAAATTTTTATTTTCTATGCATATTTATCGCAGGCATTGTTAAACTTTGTATGGTACATGACAGCTATTTTTGATGTTTATTTTGCTTTCAAACATTTGTATTTTATTTGTGCATACATGAATTTAATTTACACACATTTAAAATTTGTATTTATTGTGGAAAATTGGAACGGATATTTGCTGCTTTCAGATTTGAACAAATCTCCCATCATCTATTTCTCCTGTGCAGAGTATAAATATAATTGAATATGGTCCAATACATCATTCGAGGTATTTGCTATACCGAAATTATTCTTATGCGGAATTTGTGGTGGTCATACAATTAGAAAATATCTAAATTGGGCTTTTGTATGACTTTAACTTCCATAGAGCAAAAGTTAAGTAAATATGCAACCCGGGAACCGGAGCGGTCCATGTTTTTCGCTCCGTTCCGAAGGAAACAAATTGCTCCGCTCCGAGAAAAAAGTTTTCGCTCCGCTCAGCTCCAGCTCCGCTCCTTCTTAGAGAAAATTATACACTCATAGAAAAAAGTCTGCTAAAAACAGCAGTCGATGTCTGCTGTTATATTTTTGTAATTCAGGGTCTAATGAACAACAATTTATAACATTTTTAGGTTATAAAGTTTTCCCCAAAGCATATTTAAGAACCATAAGTAGTTTTTGGTATATTTTTGCACTGTAATATACTTACAAGCTCCTAAATACGATCAGCCAACATTTTGTTTGCTTTTATGTCTCAATTCGATAAATATTCAGATTTTTGGTCAAATACTATAGATATTCATAAAATATTTTGTTAATTATATTAGGATAGCTTCTAAGTTGATATTTTTATTTATTTTAGCCAAAATAAAACATGTTTTAGTGTAATCGAGCTTAAAAAATAGCAGGAAATGTTTGCTATTTCAGCAAACCGTGACTGCTGTCCCTTTCTGCTGTTTTAGCAGACTTTTCTGCTGTCCCTACTAACAAATTTCTTTGAGTGTAGTATACACATTGCCTTATAATGCCACTTCATTTTTCCATTATATAAAAAAAAAACAAGTGAGTAAAGTAGAAAGTTGGGCGGGCCCGACTATATCATACCCTAAACCACCCCTACTGAATTAGTAAACATAAGCATTTGTGGGGTATCATTGGTATAGGTTTTGGAGTATCATTGGTATAGGTTTTCCAGAACATAAAGGGGGGTTCATGTTTATGGATGTCTTGTCACAATCTGAGCAGAAATGTCTAATATTAGGAGCTATAGTTTATTTTGCGCCAAAAGAGTTAGTATGCCACTAATATTGAGTCCATTATTAAACAAGTAAGTAAAGTAGAAAGTCGGGCGGGGCCGACTATATCATACCCTAAACCACCATTACAGAATTAGTAATCAAAGCATTCATGGGGTAACATATAGGTCTGGGAGATAAACCGCTGTTGCATATTTAAGCAAATTAAGGGGTACATGTCTATGGGTGCTTTGTGTCAATCTGACTATAGCTCATAGTCAATGTTGCCAGGGAAAATGTTCGGTTTACCCTACAAGGACATAAAAAGTTCTCTACTTTCCTATACATTCCCAAACAATTTTCCCTACTATATTTTTCGTTAAATTTAAAAAAATTTTACTAAACAAAAATGGTTCTAAGTACTTTATTATCTTAAAACATGAATATGCAACGTATATAACTTAGAATATAAATTTGTATTATGACCACGGTTGCCACAGTTGGTAGAATTCTACCCAAATTAGTAATCTTTTTTGTTAAATCTTTATAAAAATAAAATTTTGGAAAAAGTTTCTATAAACAATTTTTTTTTAGAAATTTTTCTATAGAAATAAAATTTTGACAATAAATTCTATAGAAATAAAATTTTGAGAAAAAATTCCACAGAAATAAAATTTTGAGAAAATTGTTTATAGAAATAATATTTTGAAAAAAAATTTCTATAGAAATACAATTTTGACCAAATGTTCTATAGAAATAAAATGTTGACAAAGTTTACCACACATTGTTAAAGATCAATTCTTGCCGGCTTCTAATTTCCTCCTCTGGAGCCACCAAAATGTAAAAATTATTACAAATTGTGTTGAGTGAAAATGTCCTACATTGTGGCCCTGCGTCCCTACAAGACGCTAAATATTAGAAAACCCCTACATATAGGGAATTTCCCCTACTTCTAGCAACACTGGCTGTGTTGATATTGCACCTACGGAGTTAGTATGCCACTAATATTGAGCCCATTATTAAAAAAGAGAAAATCGTTAAATTAGTGTGGGTAATAAATACAAATTTGTAAAAATCGAGCAATATTCTTATGCAAGAGCTACAAGTACGTATAAGTACGATCGGCTAATACATCAAAATTTGAAATTTGAGTAACATTGGTTAATAAATAAGAGTACTATGTCCAAATTTGGGAAAATCGAGCGATGCATATATATGGAAGCTATATCTAAATCTGAACCAATTTGCATAATATTTTGCGGGTTTGATTAATACCACGAAAGGTTACCTTGTGCAAGATTTGAGTAAGATCAGTTAAGAAATGAGGCCTGTATGGTCAAACATAAGGTTATTAGGGGCGAATTTTTCAAAATCGGTTGATACATATATGGGAGCTTTATCTACATCTGAACCGATTTTGATTAAATTTTGCACATATAGTTAGTACTATAGAGGACTGGATCTAGCCAACTTTTAGTAAGATCGGTTAATAAATAAGGGTTCTATGGCCAAATTTGGGAAAATCGGGCAATACATATATATGGGAGCTATATCTAAATCTGAACCGATTTCGTTGATTTTTTGCACATATAGTTAGTGCTATAGAATACTACATTTAGCCAAATTTGGATAAGATCGGTTGATAAATAAGGGTTTTACGGCCAAATTTAGAAAAATCGGGCGGTACGTATATATGGGAGCTATAGCTTCTTCCAAATTCAATAGCGTTCGTCCTTGTGCCCAAAAAACCCCCTGTACCAAATTTCATCAAAATCGGTTAATAATTGCGACCGGAACCCTGTGAACAACAAATACATGGACAGACGGACGGACGGACACCAAGCGCTAGATCGACTCAGGAGGTGATTCTGAGTCGATCGGTATATATTTTATGGGGTCTAAAGTCAATATTTCTGGTAGGCACATTTTTTGGCCGATCAAACTTATTATACCCTGACCACTATGTGGTTTAGGGTATAAAAAGAGGAAATCGGTCAATTAGTTGTGAGTAATAAATCCAAATTTCTGCAAATAGGGCAATAGATTCATGTAAGAGCTACATGTAAGTCTAAATACGATCAGCTAGTACATCAAAATTTGAAATTTTAATAACATATGTTAGGTTAATAAATAAGAGTATTATGGCCAAATATGACAAAATCGAGCGATGCATATATTACATATGGCACCTATATCTAAATCTGAACCAATTTGTATAATATTTTGCAGGTATGATTGATACCACAGAAGATCACTTGGTGTAAAATTTGAGTACGATCAGTTAATAAATGAGGCCCCTATGGTCAAAAATAAGGTTATTAGGGGCAAATTTTTCAAAATCGGGCGATACATATATATGGGAGCTATATCTAAATTTGAACCGATTTCGATGAAATTTTGCACATACAGTTAGTGCTATAGAAGATTTCTTTTAGCCAACTTTGAGTACGATCGGTTGATACATAAGGGTTTTACGGGCAAATTTGGCAAAATCGGGCGATACATACATATGGGAGCTATATCTAAATCTGAACCGATTTCGATTATTTTTGGCACATATTGTCAGTACCATAAAAGATTAGAGTAAGCCAAGTTTGAGTAAGATCGCTTAATAAATAAGGTTTTTATGGCCAAATTTGGGAAAATCGGACGATACATATATATGGGAGCTATATCTAAACCTGAACCGATTTCGATGAAATTTTGCAGACTTAAAGGGTGATGAAAAAGTTTACTATGTGCAAAATTTGATGACGATCGGTTTGTAAAAAAGCGCAACGTGACTCCATTTGTCGAAATCGGGCGATACATATATATGGGAGCTATATCTAAATTTGATCCGATTTCTTCCAAATTCAATAGCGTTCGTCCTTGTACCAAATTTCATCCAAATCGGTTAATAATTGCGACCGGAATCCTGTGAACAACAAATACATGGACAGACGGACGGACGGGCGGACACCAAGCGCTAGATCGACTCAGGAGGTGATTCTGAGTCGATCGGTATATATTTTATGGGGTCTAAAATCAATATTTCTGGTAGGCACATTTTTTGACCACTATGTGGTTTAGGGTATAACAAAGTATTTCATGATATACAGATATTTTATATACCCTTCACCACTTTGTGGACCAACATTTTTGATTCCATCTCAAATCTCTCAAATTTGTTGAGAGATAGGTTAGGTTAGGTTATGTGGCAGCCCGATGTATCAGGCTCACTTAGACTATTCAGTCCATTGTGATACCACAGTGGTGAACTTCTCTCTTATCACTGAGTGCTGCCCGATTCCATGTTAAGCTCAATGACAAGGGACCTCCTTTTTATAGCCGAGTCCGAACGGCGTTCCACATTCCAGTGAAACCACTTAGAGAAGCTTTGAAACCCTCAGAAATGTCACCAGCATTACTGAGGTGGGATAATCCACCGCTGAAAAACTTGTTGGTGTTCGGTCGTAGCAGGAATCGAACCCACGACCTTGTGTATGCAAGGCGGGCATGCTAACCATTGCACCACGGTGGTGAGAGATATATAAAAGTTTACATTCCAATATTAATATATTTAAATCCGACCCGATTTTGTTAACGGTTTTTATGTATTTTATGTGTTTATGTATTTGACAAAATTTTTGTATCGAAATAAAATTTTAACAAAATGTTCTATCGAAATAAAATTTTAACAAAATTTTTAATTTTTAATTGAATTGATTTTATTAAGTTACTGAAAAGAAAATGCCAGATGCCCAACCCGCAAGCCTGACTATACATATGTTTCAGTGTTGGCCACTACACATTTCCATAGTCTTTAGTGAGATCTGACCGGGTGAGATGATTTAATTTGGGTCTTTTATATTAATTCCTTATGAAATTTACATACGAGCATTATTCTTCCCAAATTCAACCATTTATTCACCAGCACTGTGCATCATCTTTTCGTATAACTTACAATCATCTCACCCGGCCAGATCTCAAGTTTTACTAGATCCATAAAACAATCGAATGTATGGAATTTGAAGAAGATCAGTCAAAGTCAATTATGACCAGAACCGTGATAAATATATGGCAACTATATCTAAATCTGAAGCCATTTTTTTCAAAATCAATAGCGATTGTCTTGAGTCGAACCCTATGACGACGATTGTGGACGATCGGACTTAAACTATGAGTTTTAATTTGCACACAAAACGACATTAACTGACATACGGATATCGCTAAATCTACTCAAAATCTAATTACATAACGATAAAAAACAATTTATTATATGCTCCACCACAGGATGGGGGTGTACAAACTTTGTCATTTCGTTTGTAACACATCGAAATAATGGTATCAGACACCATAAAGTATATATTTTTCTGGGTTCTGGAGAAATTCTGTGTCGATCTAGCGATGTCCGACGTCCGCACGGATGAAAAAGACTGTTTTTCATATGTTTGGCTATAAACATTATACGTCTGGAACACAAATTTTTAAACACAATATTTTTGAGTGCAATCATATAATGTTCATAAACTAGCATAACATGTTTGGGACATATATGTTAATATGTTAGAGCATATTATGTTTGGGACATAAAATGTTTGTAAATATAATATGCTTGGATGCAAACATATATTAATTTAGAAATAGCCTATAAACATATATGTGTTTAGTAGCTTGGAACGCTATTTAACAGGGAGCGATATTGAATTAAGTTGGTGGTTGTTGCTTGTTATTACAAAATGAACATTTTATTTTTCCTTGGGCAATTGATCAGCTACTTCTTTGATCCTTACAAACTGTGTGGTCCGCTGTTCGAATCCCCGTCCGGCAAAAGGTAAAATTAAAATAAAATAAAAATCATAAAATTGAATAATTTCTTCTACAATGTTTGTATTACAGAAAAAGGTGCTAAGAACTAAAAAATCTCGTGGAAGTGAGAAAGAATGTGGGGGAATATACAATTAGGCAGAAACAAAATTTTGAGCATTCAGGTCGAAAACCTATGTTGTTAGCACCTATATTACCTGTTTATTTTCGTAATTCATTATGATTGTAAATATATAAATAAATAAATAAAATTTTGAGCACAATATTGTTTGGGAGATTTTTTTTTGAGCATATAATATTTTTGGGTGCAAAATGCTTCCAAACATATTATATGGTCACATAATAACATATTGTTTTTTGGAAGACAACATTATTGAATTTGGATGCAAAAATACAAAATGTTTGGAACTTAGACTACCCAAACATATATTGTTTAGACCAATATGCTTTCAAACATATTATATATTGGTAGAGATCAAAAATATAAATGTTTGGGCAATACCCAAAAATGTACATGCTTGAAGCAAAATATGTTTGGGAGTATATGTTACAGAAGCGATTTTTTGTGAGGGTGTAGAAGCTGCTCTAAATCGGGACATTGCCCACAAAAATCAGCGCTGATTCGGTTGTTTTGTAAGTAGTTGGTATTGCCTCTTTCCCTTACAATCCTGCTGAAATAGTGCTCCATTTTTTTGCTGGGTTTGGGTTTTCAAAGCTTCCGTATCTCGAAAAGTTTGTATCGCATTTTCTTGAAACTATAAAATAGTTTTCTTATGGTGAACATAGACTGCTTTTTTCGTAATAGCAGCATACAATCAACTTGGGAAGTTCTGTCGTTCATGACTTATTCTTCCCTATATTTACTCCGAATTATTTTATAATTTAGTTGGATGTTAATTAAAAAAAAAAAAAACAAGTGTATACGGCCGTAAGTTCTACTGAAGACTGTCATCCACAATCGAATTACTTTTAAGATACCTTGCCAAGGTATCTTAAAACTTCCTAACACCGTAATATATACCACATCCACTACGTGGTTCATCTTCAATGCTTGTACGACCACGTTTAAATTCACCAACCCAATTTTTTACTGTTGCATATGAGGGAGAACTTTCACCTAACACATTCACCATATCATTATGAGTTTCTTGTCCCGATAAACCTTTTTTATGTAAATATTTAATGACAGCACGCATTTCTAATTTTTCCATTGTAAAAAAATTGCGGATGCGTCTTTTTTGAACACCTGTTTCTATATGAAGGAGTTGCCAGATCGAAACAATATTTAACATGTGTTCATAACAGAGATGGAAGTTTCCAAACATTTAACTTTTTTCTGTTTATACCGCGCTTTTTGTGCTAGGCTAAGAAGTTTCCGAACTGCCCACGTATACGTTGCATTTTCATATTTTAGGATAATAAAGTACATAGAACAATTTTTGTTTTGTAAAATTTGTTTAAATTTAACGAAAAATATTGTAGGGAAAATTGTATGGGAAAGTAGGGAATTTTTTTTGTCCTTATAGAATAAACCGAACATTTTCCCTGGCAACACTGACTATAGCTCCTAATATCAATTATTTCCGTTCAGACAAAGACAAAGCACCCATAAACATGTACCCCTTAATTTTCTTAAATATGGATTTGCGGTTATCTCCCAAATCTATATCAATGTTACCCCAAAATGCTTATGATTTCTAATTCGGTAAGGGTGGTTTAGGGTATGATATAGTCGGCCCCGCCTGACTTTCTACTTTACTTACTTGTTTTTAATTGAAATGTCTTCAATCACTGAAATGCTAGTATTAAATTAATTGATACTATTAAGTTTTGTAATTGAGTTTTGTTTCAATTAAAAAATTTGTTGAATCAATTAATTGTTTAATTGATTATTTTTTAAAACTCAATTAAGACTTTAATTGGAAAAATGTTCAGGAAATTTTTTTCTATGTACACTCCACCATAGCATGGGTACATACTAACTTTCTCCTTACGTTTGTATTAAAAATATGGGTCGTGGTGAAATTCTGAGTAGATATAGCGATGATTTGTACATGACGTCAGTATATGCATTCTAATAATCAATCAAAAGTTGGTCCAACCATGTTCGCCCAGTGAACATATTAGGAATGAAAATAAATTGATTGTCGTTTAAGATCCCAGCAAAAAAAGAGCTTCCAAAAAAGTAGTTTGGATCCCCAATCTGTGATCCGGAAGTAGTGCAAACTTGGATCATCTCCAATGAATTTTACATGTGCTTGTCATAGGACGGAAGTACTCCCTTTTTGGATCCTTTGCATTGCTTTAGAAGTTATGCCCTGGAAGTTAATTTGAATGAAGAAATTTAAAAAGCGAAAAAAAAATTTTTTTTCAACCAATTTCACTTTTTTTTCATCCATATGTTTTATTACACAATTATTTTCCTATTATCTAATTTTTACAATTTGAAAAACTTTTTCGCTCCGACAGGGGTTGAACCTGGGTTTGCTGGCACCATAACAGAACGCCTTAGCACACTCAGCCACAAACGCCATTGAACATAAAGCGTCGAAAGGTCAATTCAAATGTTTATGATATGATCGTAAGACGATACCAAGGAATAACATTTTAATTGCTTCTCAAGATGTTCTTTATTAGTATGAACGAAAAAATAAGAAACGCAGGTTCAAATCTCACCAGCGGCAATTTTTTTTATCAAATATTTTTCTAAAAAAATATTTTTTTATGTCATGCATCGTTTTTATTTGTTATTTTCGGCATATGTTTTCGTATAAATATATTTTTTCCATTAAAAATCAACAAAAAAATTAAAAATTCTCGTAATTTGCAAAACCTTCTCAAAAGAACTTCCATGGAAGCGAAAAAGTCAATCGGCACAAGTTCAAATCCCAGCGCGGATGAAATTTATTTTTATTTTTTTACTTTTTTATGAATTTCTATTTTTTTAGTTTTCTATTTTTTTGTAAAATGTAATTGTACAAAATTTGCACTTAAAATAGCCTGATTGCGTTCTTTCTAATACTTGTCCACAAGGACTGCATCGGAGGTAGAAAAAAATCATTGGGGGATCCCAAGACGCGCTTTAGAAGAAATGTTTGTGGACTTGTCCAAAAGGACTGCATCGGAAGTTGAAAAAACTCGACGGGGGATTCTGGGATGGGCTTTAAAAGAAATGTTTGTGGAACAACTTCCAATTTTTTTTGCTGGGATATTATGATCTCATGTGTACCACAAATATTCATAAAATTCTTTAAACCCCAAATCAGACGAAAAGTTGAATGATTACCAACACACAAAAAAACTTCAAGAAAATTTTTCCAATTAAAATTTTAATTGAGTTTTAAAAAATATTCAATTAAAAATTTAATTGATTCAACAATTTTTTTAATTGAAACAAAAATCAATCACAAAAATAATAGTATCAATTAATTTTTTAATTGGATCAATTAACTTTTTAATTGACCTTCAATTAATTTTTTAATTGATACTATCATTTCTGTGATTGAAGACATTTCAATTAAAAATTAATTGGATCAATTAATTTCGTGATTGAATCAGAAAAAAAAAATTGTGTGAATTCTGTCATTTAAATATTAGAATATGTTTTTTGTGTTTTGGGGAACGTTTAAATGTTTATAGCCACTATATTTTGTTATATCAGAAAACTCTTTTTTCAAAGACAAAATACGTGGTGTTTGCGACAATTATATGCTCAAAATAAGCATTAAAAGGCTTTTTCTGTGCGCCATCAATTATATCGACTGAAATTTAGCCGCCAACTCATTAAAATAAAATACTCGTAATAAAGTTTCCAAGTAAAACTCATGAATGCTATCGTTGAAAAAATGGATAATGGATCTATACAAATTTGTATCGGCTCGTCCGTTCGGCGGTCGGCGTTATAGTAACCGCCTCCACCGACAAAAATGGGTTGGCTTCATTCTCTGCCTCATAGACGTTAGCATAATGTTTCAGCAAAGGAGTGGCAAATACCACTTCAAGATTTGTTATTGAAAAGCGAACGTTCGTTCATTGAATCATGAACCTACTCTGATGAAACCATGAACTTTGGGTATTGATTTTTCGTGAACGCTAGTTTTTGTTTTATTGAACAATTAGGCAACTCAGTTTTCTCTATCAGTGTAGACCAGTTCGTCGCCCAGCTTAACTGTTAAGCCTCTGCCGTGAAGGGTAAAAGCGTAGTAACCGCATCCACCGACGAAAATGAGTCGGTTTCATTCACCGTCCCATACATATTACCAAAAGGAGTGTTCAATAAAAGTTCTAATTTTTACTCCAAGATTTGTTATTGGCAAGGAAAGTTAAGGTTTCGTGACCAATTTTTAAAGCGGTTTTAGGTGTATTTGAAAGTCGGTTTTTTGGAAAATAACGATTAAGAAAAATAAAAATCAGGGAAAATGAGTTTCAAAAACATTGCCTGTATAGTTTTTTTGTTTTGTAAAAAAAACAATAACATAACCACTAATTTTAATAGAACGAATATTGGAAACAAATATTGTTATAAGCTCCACCATATGATGGGAGGGGGTGGTAAACTACCTTTATCCTTGCATTTAGAATAAATTAGATATAGTAGCAGATAGATTAGATATAGTAGCAGGCTGACTTAGTCTACTCAGTCCATTGTGATACCTCACGATGTGAATTTCTCTACCGCCCGAGTCTACACGCAGAGAAGAAACATGATTGCCACAACCATATTCGAAGAGCAAAATAATATGATAGGAGCTATTTTTGCGGCGACCACGTAACATTTTCACCTGCAACCATGTTGGCTCAGTAAACATGGTTCTAAGAAAAATAAAATTGTCCTCATCTAAGATGTTATTATATTGATAAAAAGAATTTTGTTTCAATTAACAGTCAATGGTCACGATCTAAAATGGCATGGTATCGTAAAAATTTTTTTCTTCCAGTTAAAAGAACATGGTCACAACCTAAAATGTTTTGATCTTTATGAAAAAAAACTTTTTTCGTCGTACAGAAAAAAACGCCACTTGAGAAAAGAAAACACAAAATTAACTTTATTTATTTGTTTTTATTTATTTATAAACTAATTCATTGTTTATTTGTATTTATAATGTCGTGCAAGCAAACATCACATATTTGTACACACTCTATTTTGGTTCAATTTCAACAATAAGTAATCATTCCATATTTACTTCGTGCCCATCAAATGTACCAACGCAGACATCATGTAACTGTAAATAAAAATAAATTATACCATATTTCAAAATGCAGAACAAACATGTATATACGGCCGTAAGTTCGGCCAGGCCGAATCTTATGTACCCTCCACCATGGATTGCGTAGAAACTTCTACGAAAGACTGTCATCCACAAATTTCAACTCACTCGGATGAAATTTGCTCCTCCAAGAGGCTCCAAAACCAAATCTCGGGATCGGTTTATACGGGGGCTATAAATGATTATGGACTGATTGGACCACTTTTGGCATGGTTGTTAAATATCATATACTACCACCACGTACCAAATTTCAACCAGATCGGATGAATTTTGCTTCTCCAAAAGGCACCGGAGGTCAAATCTGGCGATCGGTTTATATGGGAGCTATATATAATTATGGACTGATAGGAACCAATTCCTGCATGGTTGTTGGATATCATATACTAACATCATGTACCAAATTTCAACCGAATGGGAAGAATTTTGTTCTTCCAAGATGCTCCGGAGGTCAAATCTGGGGATTGGTTTATATGGGGCCTATATATAATTATGGACCGATATCGACCAATGTTTGCATGGGTGTTTGAAGCCATATATTAACATCACGTACCAAATTTCAACTGAATCAGATGAATTTTGGTCTTCCAAGAGGATCCGGAGGTCAAATCTGGTGATCGGTTTATATGGGGGCTATATATAATTATGGACCGATATGGACCAATTTTTGCATGGTCATTAGAGACCATATACTAACATCATGTACCAAATTTCAGCCGGATCGGATGAAATTTGTTTTTCTTAGAGGCTCTGCAAGCCAAATCGGGGGATCGGTTTATATGGGGGTTATATATAATTATGAACCGATGTGGACCAATGTGTGCATGGTTGTTAGAGACTATATACTAACATCACGTACAAAATTTCAGCCGGATCGGATGAAGTTTGCTTCTCTTAGCGGCCTCGCAAGCCAAATCTGGGGATCGGTTTATATGGGAGCTATATATAATTATGGACCGATGTGGACCAATTTTTGCATGGTTGTTAGAGACCATATACTAACACCATGTACCAAATTTCAGCCGGATCGGATGAAATTTGCTTCTGTTAGAGGCCTCGCAAGCCAAATTTGGGGGTCCGTTTATATGGGAGCTATACGTAAAAGTGGACCGATATGGCCCATTTGCAATACCATCCGACCTTTATGTAGGACAACTACTTGTGCCAAGTTTCAAGTCGATAGCTTGTTTCGTTCGGAAGTTAGCGTGAATTCACCAGACGGACGGACGGACATGCTGAGATCGACTCAGAATTTCACCACGACCCAGAATATATGTACTTAATGGGGTCTTAGATCAATATTTCGATGTGATACAAACGGAATGACAAAGTTAATATACCCCCCATCCTATGGTGGAGGGTATAAAAACAGGTACATTTTTTCAATTACACTTTCCTTTTTTGTGTTCACATAAAACCACGTGCCACTTCTGAATAAACAAATTAACACAAAACACAGTAATTCCGTGTTCTCCTTCCATTCCAAGAAACAATCAACACACGACTGACGCGCAAAATGAAAATCGAGTGTACCTGCTCAATGTTTTTATAAAATCCTTTTCGCTGCAACAAAATTAAAAAATTAAATGGTCACGAAAACAATGTACATGGTCTTTATGGCCATGTAATGGTTCTAGACATGTCTATACGTAACCTATAAAAATATTTTTTTCTCTACAAAAAAGTAAACAAATTGAATGGTCAGATACATGATTTTCCCGACCAATGGTCTCAAATTCTATCATTTAAATAATAGAACATGTTTGCGGCATTTGAGAACCATTTAAATGCTTATTGCCAACATATATTTTTCTCCGCTCGAAAATAATTTTTACAAAAACAAAATACATGATTTTCGCGACAATTACCTACTCTAGATAAGCATTAAATGGATGCGGCAACCATGTCCAAACATGTTTTTTCTGTGCGTGTATGTTAAGCTCATTGACAACAGACCTCCTTTTTATAACAGAGTCCGAATGGCGAAGCTTTGAAACACTCACCAGCATTACTGAGGGGATATAATGAAAAACTTTTTGGTGTTTGGTCGAATCTGCACTGAAAAAATATTGTCGTGAGGTCAAAGATTTCATGTCTTTAAAATACGAATGCAAATTTTGCTTAGCATAGAATACGCATTTCTCCAATATAAAGTTTTTTTCCTGGTCCAAAAGTCGATAAACTTTTTAATGAAGTCGTATTGACCTTATAATTAAGTGATTTCACTTAAAAATGGGTATCATAACATGAAAGAAAAACATTTTTTTGCTAAGGTCAACCTGACTTTAATAATTCAGAAAAATTCTTTAAATGTAATGAAATTATCTTTAAATTGTTGTCTTTTTGCATCTAGACTTAAAAAATGCAAAAAGTCATTCAAATATAGGACATGTTTTTCAACACTTTATTTTAAAGTCGTTTTTTACTTGAAACATAGCATAATTTCTACTGGAAGTCGAGTCTTAATTTGGAAAATATGTTAAAGGTGTGGTTAACTCGTTTTTAAAGGATTTTAATAGCATATGAAGAAAAAAAGCGAAAAATTAAAATTTGCCTCCCAAAAACAAGTACACAAAACCCAAATTTAAAAGAGAATTGTGTCTTAAAAGTATCCTTACTTGTATTCTCCGCTTCTTTGGCTCGGAATCAATACCAACATTTTTAAAGTAAAGACAAAATCTTTGGAACCGGGCATGATTTTTTTTCAGTGTGGGGTTGAAAGCTTTAGCTTTCGACGGAAATACGTGGCAAAGTAAAAAAAAATTAATTGAAATTGTTTTGTGAATTGAAAACCAGGTTAACAGGTGTTCAAAAAATCGTTTTTAACCGCGATTAACCGTAATTGACATTTTCTTCATATCCGGTTACGGTTTCTGTAACTGAATCCGTATAACCGATGTCGATAACACCATAGAAACTATGTTCTTCAAAATCTTTTAGTTTTATTAAAATCCAAACGAGTTGGCGATGCATAACTTAATTCATAATTCTATAGTTACAAATTAGTGATTTTCTATTGTTCCATCATAACTGCAGCTGGTATTGAATGTCATTGGTTTATTGACTTTGATTTGGATCATAAAAAAGGTATAAATTTTAGAGTCGTAAACATTTCTTTCAATTGACGTTTAACGCATTTGCCTCGATCATCTGTGGTCTTAGGAGGGCCGATGTTCTCATTTAAATTCACATGATTAACGACAGACAGGCAATGGACAATGATGGTCACATAAAGAGCGACCATTTACATAATTTGGAATTTGAATAATCGAGTTTATAGATTCGAATTATGGTGATTATTTTGGTATTCAATTTCAATGATGAACGTCTCATAATAACGGACTGATTCAATGATGAATGCTTCATAATAACGGTCGTGCGAATGTGACAAAGGTGATTAATATGCTACTGAAAACGATAATCTGATCCAGATCGAATGGAGGCGTAAATAAATATGATTAGCATGAATAACTGGAAATAATAAAAACAATAAAAATCACACTAATATGTATGAGGGTGAGTGAAAATCAAATGTGTTCGTGAATGGGCTTGAGTAAAATTTCTTCAAAATCCCGATCACACCAAATTCACGCTCACGAAAAAAATCACGTTCACGGTACCACACTGGTAAACTTCTCTCTTATCCTCAAAAAAGCCAATGATAATTTCAAAAGCCTATTGAACTGTATTTTAGTTAATGAAAAGTTAAATTTTCTTCAATATGAGAACATTTTTATTTTAATTAATTTTCTGTTCCGAGAACAGAAATTAAGAAAACAAAACACAAACAAAATTCAAATTTCGCACAAAATAATTCATAATTTTCTAAAATGTGTAAATTATCTCTATTTTGTGCCCCCCTTGAACTTTGTATGTCGCCAAAGATATTTTCATAAAATTTAACCTTCATTTTGTTCTTCGAAATTTTCCTAAACAACAAAAATGTCATACACAAAAAAAAAATTTTTTTGAGTTCAATCTCCCATTTTGATTGAAAACCAATACGATATCCATTTAAAAATTTAATTGACTGTTGTCACGGAATCAATTAATTGTGTGATTGAATAAATTAAAAAAGTGATTTATTTTTGACATAAAATTCAATCAACGTTTTAATTGAATCAATTAAAATTTTAATTAATTTCTGAAAAAGACATTCCTAAATCCCATAAAGTTATAAAATGTCAATATATATATATAATCCGTATTGTTGTTATTTGTTCGTGGTAACTTCCGGGTAAGCTCGTAAACGGCTGAGCCGATTTTCGTTAAATTTTCAGAGAACGTAGAGGACGATCATGTAATGAAAGTGCAAAATTTGTTTTTCGATATCTGGTCGGGGAAGGACACATCATTCTTGTCAGATTTTTCTAAATCTTATGGTTTAAAAAGATCATGGAATAGAAATACTTATGTCAATTACACTGTAGCATCTATCAGAAATATTTCCAAAGTAATCTGTGGAGGATATTTATATTCAATCGTGTTTTTCTAAATCAGATTAAATCAATTTATCGTAATAGGTACCTGTTACGGATTTCAAGTCTGGTGGTATAACAAGCCACGATGCGACGAAATTCAACGTCATCAACTGGGTCGACAGACTGTGACACCTTGTTGGCAAGTCAAACCTTTATAAAGGTAACGACATGAAAAGATGGTATTCCCTCAAAAAAAAATTGTTTTAAGGAACATAGAAATGAGTTGTTTTGCATAAAGAAATTAGGATTAGTTGACCCAAGCGCTACGTAGAATAATTCCTTAAAATATGCGCAAAGAATCCATGAAGCTGACAAAAGGGAAATATCCCCTGATGAGTTTCAAACATCAAAAAGTGATAAAAGATCGTTTTCCAGGGCTACAAAAGACAGCTTTATGTTGGCTATCATAAAGAGTGGGGCAATGTATAATATGGTTTCAAAACGCAAAACAGGTGTTGACGGAAATACCTAGATTCTTCAACCTATAAGGGATCTATTTTTTTCCAATTAAAAATCCACCTCCAATATCATCAAAATTTACAAACAAAACTTCATTAATGTATCATGGTCGGCCTTATTGATCATCCTTAACTTCATTAGCACAGATCATACGATAGCTTCTCCGCTATGCAAATCATTTGCATATGTGGGATTCATACCTTCACCACTCACTGCGTTTTCAACCGCACCAACCGATTAACCAACCTCAATACATATCTAACCCAGTATTTGAGCAATGTATCGGTTCTTGTTGGCGATTAAATCAAAGGAGAAAGCAGCTGTATGCAGAACTACTGTAACAAATTACAATTAGAACAACATTGAATATATGCTGCAACGATTTTGATACCCCATTTTGATATCCCTCGACTTACGTCGTATATGGTTCCGGTTCGATGTCATCATCGTTGGTACTTATTTCACTTATGGAAGGCGTTTTTGATAAAGTTGGCAAAAATCGAATGGCGACGTAAATCAAAGTTGGTGTGTAGATATAACCATAGCGATAGGCGGTAGGCGAACACTTATTTACGTGTATTTCTTATGGGAAGCCCAAAATCCGCGACGGAATACCGTGACGGATAGCGGCGTGTCGCTAAATTAAAACTAATTCTAACTCCTTGGCGAAAACTGGTATAGTGTTGCCATCGCTTATCAATTTTTTTAGCTCAACACTAGGAATTGCTGTTGCCTGGACACGTGTATATTATTTTTTCTTGAAATAACTCAACAAATAACAAGCCATTGTATGTTTTTATTCAACTTCATTGTTTAATATTGTCAAAGCATGCTGTATTGACAACAAAAACGCTAGGAAACGTGAAAAAGGGAATTATTCGCCGTCAAGCTTATTGTATTTGCCGTTGCGGCAAAAATGTTTCGCCTACCGCCTATCGCTATGGTTATATTTGCACACTTGGATGGAACAGAAAATTTGACAACGTAAATCGACACATCGTAAATCGAGGGATTGTTGTACTTCAATATTGACATCGAACCTTGGCATGTTTGATGCATCTTTGCTAAATGAATATACAAACATATACAACGATAAAAATTTTAAATTTTATATTTGGATTTATGTTCAATATTTTTTTGTGGTTTCATGTATTGAAGAAAAATAAATTCGCTGTCTATTTACGGCAGTCAAAGAGCCAACAACTAAGTCTCCTAATCTTTTCTTATAATATTAATATTTTTTCCTTCCAGAAAATAAAACCAAAGTTGAGCCATGGGTGGTTGCGAGAGTCACTGAGATCTGTGATGTATCAATCGAAATGACTGATGTGACGGTGGTTGAAAATCTTGGGAATTCTACGGCTTCTGCAAAAAATATTCACCATTAAGGCTGATTGTGCTGCCTAAAAAATCCTCCCGATGAAAGGGGACATATATGTGATTCTTATTCAAGGACCATTTGCAAATAGGAATAAAATCTTTTTAGGCAGCACAATCAACCCCTTAGTGAAGATTTTTACAGCCTGTTCCTGTATGTCGAACGAGCTCTATCGATCGACTGAAGTGGAGACAAACAGCTGAATTTATAACCAAAAATCAACTGTTTCTATGCATTTCAGTCGATCGATAGAGCTCATTCGACATACAGAAACAGGCTGTTAGTCATTAGTACGAAGCAATCGTGAGTATGGTTCCATAATTTGAGATCCATACTACATCATCTATTCCAATAAGATCGAATCTGTATAGAAACAATTTCTTTTATTCTGTCTTCGGCACAGAGGCTGGGGTCACCAATCTACCATCATATCAATTTCGTTTAAACCTTATAAAATTACCCTCATTGGAAAGTCGCAGAACAATGTTAAATATCTGTTGTATAATGAATATAATTCAAGGTGAAATCGAATTAGAGTTTCTTCTCAGCAGTCTCTCATTCAATATACCTGTTAGGCCTAGCAGAAATTTTGAACCATTAAACATTCTGTATCATAGAACTAACTATTCAAATAATGATCCGTTTCGAATTGTTCACGTAAGCATTTCACCGTGTGGAGTGGTATTACGTGAAGTGTCGAAAGGGACATTTCAATCGATCATAATTTTTGTTGTTTTGTTACAGTTGTACCGAATATATCCAAGAGGCAAGCGGCAGAGTGCAAAGCGATTTTAAGCCAAAGTTAAAGGAGACAAAAGTTCAAAACAAAGTGTAGATAAAACAAAATCAATGGATTGAAATAAGTTTACGTTGTGTAGAAATAAAACCTGAAGTGTAAAAGTTATTTATTTGCAATTGATATAAAATAATAAATAAAAACAACTGTATTTGATAGAGAAACCAAACGAAAGTGTGTGTGGTATGGAAAGTTTTTACCAGGTTACAAGGTAACTAAACACGAACATTATGTCAAAAAATACTATAACCTTATAAATCTGTCTGAGAACCGAGTTGCATTGAAAAGAAACATTATTTTGCACTTGAAAAGATAGTTATAGTTGTATTTGTTTGTACATATTAGTCTGTAGGAATTTTTGTATTTATAGACTTAATAAATAAATAGAAAAAAAGAAAATTTTTCGTTGACTGTATACGGCAGTGGATAGATCTAAAATGCTATATGGCATTGTTGTCTGGTTGACGGCACTTCAAAAGTCGAAAAGTTTAGATCAAGTTCAGCTGTCGGACGGACCTATCACAGGGCTGGTACCAGTACTTTGCTGTTTGTCGCAATTTTTTATTTTCATATAATTTATTGATTCTATAATCTTTTGCAAAATGTAACAGGTTCATAAACTAGTCTTATATCGTTCCTTCGTTTCATTTAGTTCCTTTGAATAAATTCAATCATTCAACTGTCGTCTCTCTTTCACATGAAAGTAGTGGAAGAAGAAGAATCTTAATTGAGTTTTAAAAAATATTCAATTAAAAATTTAATTGAATCAATAAAATTTGAAATAAATAATCAATCACACAAATAGTATCAATTAATTTTTTAATTGGATCAATTAATTTTTAATTGACTGTCAATTAATTTTTTAATTGATAATATCATTTCTGTGATTGAAGACATTTCAATTAAAAAATTAATTGGATCAATAATTTTGGTAATTGAATCAAAAAAAATTTTTTGTGTGTATGGAACAGTAGGTACGAAAGTGACAGAACTAGTACCGGTCGTTCTATTTGGTGAACAGTTCATTGGAACTAGTTCGTCCTGGAACGACGCAAGACTATCATACACGCTAAAAATAATTCTTTCCTCCCAAACGAAATTTTAGACAAACAAAGATCGTTTCTCATTTGTTTTTCGCTGTAAGGAAGTTTATTTGGAAGAAAAGTATAAAAAGGTTCGAACCTTGCTTCGACCGAACATATATTCCGGGTTTTTTTACATATATTCCAGATATGTTCAGAAGATTCCGAAAAGGTGTTCAACATTACATACTACTATATTAAATTTTTACTATGAAACTGTAAAATGTGTCTTATTAAAGACTGAAAGTCAGAAAAGAGCATTGTTTGATATAGACGAAATACACTGTGTTGTTGGTTCAAAAATAATTTTTTTATTGAAAAAATAAAAATTTTGTAACAAACGATTTTTTTTTTTGGTGATAAAGGTTTACAATTTTCGAAGAAATTAAAAAAAAAACTCTAACAAAAGAAAAACGTTGTCAAAGAAAACGTAGTCCTACATACACCCAGAGAAATGGTTGGTTGTAATTCGATAATTACAATGAGGAAATGATGTCAGTAACTTATTTATTGTTACAAGAACAATGTTTTGATTATTTTCCCCATTATACATTCAACACGGCCATAAAAAAGTTCACAGGATCAAAACGAAATTCCCATAACCATTCAGTTGGTTACAATAACCAATGCCGATAAATTTGGTTTTATGCTGCATAAAATTGTTGAGCTAACCACCAGCATAGTGAGACCTACATCATGGGAATCAACAAATGGTTGGTACAACCAAAAGTTGAGTATACTAATAGAATCTTAGTTCAATTATAGGACGGGCGTAAGGTAGTTGTTGTAACATATAAATATTTATATCAACATCGTCATGGTAAATGGTATGACGCTACAAAAGTTGCAAAACGGGGAACAACATTTACTTGATAATAGTCCGCAATACATTGAATAAAGTTTATCCCATAGAAAAGAAGTTGCCTTCAGGTAAGTATCGCACCGATTTATAAAAAAGGAATATTACAAAAGTTTCCATAAAAATTACAGGCTTCATACACCAACAAACACAAATACTTTTTACGGCAAGCGAGCTTTTTTTATTGTATTAAGAATACAGGAAGAGTCTAAGTCGATCTGTATTTATATGTAGAGGCTTAAGGAAGAAATTTCTGGCAAGTATATATTGAATTAGGTTCTGTAGTTTGACCACATAATTGCAACCTAATAACCATCTGTCATTGGTATACAAACATTACCTATAAAAAATTGTAAATTGTAATGTAAATTGATCTCACATATATGTAGATCAAAAGCCTTTGTGGTTAGCACCTTTTGTATTTATTTTCGTAGTTTATTATGATTGTAAATCTTGTAATAAATTAATAAAATCTCAATATAATCTGCCCTTTCATTTGATATTGGAAATTGGTTAGGATAATAGTAAAGAAAATCGAGGGCGGTTGCACCAACAAACAAAACAATTAATATGAAATTGCGACAACCAATGCAAAGTTGATCCAACATACTACCATGTAGTTACAATTGCCAAATGTTAGTTGTGCTGACAGATATCATTGATAGTTGATGGAACCACCTGCTTTCGGTTGGCAAATAATTCGGTTGAGGCAACGAATTTGTTTTCTGTGTGTACTAAGTTGTCACAAGACGTGTCCTTTGGAACGAGTCCAAGATGTGTCCCAAAGTGTAAATTTTCCTCGCCAATGCCATACCCATGTTAAAGTCCTGTACCATTTGACACATTTCCCGTAAAGTTACGCCTGATGTATGTAATAATACATGAATTGTCAGGAAACAATTAAAAATCTATGGTGTGAGTGTTTGACACTTAAGCTTTAGCTTTAGATTACTGGAGGACTTGAAAAATGTTTACTTAAGCAGACTTATGGCGATTTCGATTGGGAAAAAAGGTACAATATTCTCGTAATAGATTTTCAAACACGAAGGACACTGTCATAAATTTTTGATCATGTATCCCTCAAAATGTTATGAATTAATAATAACTTTGGAATGACACTATCATTTGGGCAAAAATACAATGAGGGAAAAAGTAGTGTAACACCAAGGCAACATATTTTTTGCGAAACGAAAACGCCCTTAGTGTTTTACGGAACACTCAGGTTGGTTCTACAGAAGAAAATTATCTGGTGTGTTTACTCGTAAAAGCTTGTAGTGCATACCATATATGTAATAGGTATTTTTATTCAATGTGGGATTACAATGGATTGAATAGTCTAAAGGCCTGGATATGTATCTAAAAATGTAACGTAGCTGTAACATAACGGCAACGTATGATTTTTTGGCGATTCGCTTAATAGACTAAACGTACCAACAACTATCAAGAACAGGTAGAAAAATGCTTGATTTTTTTACACTTAAAATTAATTTCACGAATAATATTAATTTCTCATTCCCCATTTTTAACCGAAAACAACGCAGTAGTACATTTTTAATTAAATATATTGTTACGCTAATAGCATTTTTCTTCCCCTTTCAATCGATGACGCTTGTTTTTCGATCAGGTGATACGACAACGCATCACCTGATCGAAAAACAACTTACGACACGTTTACGTTGTACAAACGTTGGGTAATCGTTTGTATGGGCTGTCGAATATCAAAAACAAACAGCTGACACGCAACGCTACGCTTACGAGCCGTTTTTGGATGCATAACCAGGCCTTAAGCCTGAAATAAAGCTGGCTGCCACTTAAACCTAACCTAGGGGGGTATATATAGGGTTTCCTTTTGCGGGAAAAGAAATTTACTTGCTCGAAGCTACATGTGTTTGGGGAGTATATGTTACAAAAGCGATTTTTTTGTGGGTGTAAATAATTTTATATGTGGATTAAAAAAATGATTGTTTAGGATTTAAATATAATGTTCTTGTAAATGGTTGTCGTTAATTTACTATATGATTCGATGGTAAAATTGTTTGTTTATATTCAACTTGCGATAAATAATTTTTAACTTGTTTAAGAGCACACTGTTATTTGGGGAAAGGTGTTCCCAAACATATTTTATTGTTTAGGATAAAGTGTTTCCAAACAATTTACATGTTTACATAAAACAAACAACATAATGTCCAAAAAATATATGCTTCCTTCAAAATAGGTTTGAAACCTAGGTTAGAGAAGCAATTTTTTGAGGATGTAGTTATGTGGGTTTCGCCGATCGCTATCGAAAAATGACAATCGATAGTACCATAAAATTAAAGCTATCGATTGTTTTGCAGTTTAAATTTTAATTGGAAATATTTTGGTGTTTTCTTTTTTTTTTGTGTTTTTACCCTCAAAAAAAGAAATTTTTTTCTAAAATATGCCCAAACATATTTTGGAGGAAGCACATTACCCAAAAAAATTATGGGGGAGTAGGCCAAAATGTTCACACAAGGGAGAATAAAAAATTAAACGGTATTCGGAATCGCAAATCGCGAATTTGTATTCCAATATTCCAAGGTTTAGAGACTGGAATAAACTATTTGGTACCTTAAAAAATATGCTCATCTAAAATGTTATTATATTGATAAAAAGAATTTTGTTTGAATCAAAAGACAATGGTCACGATCTAAAATGTTATGGTATTCGTCAAAAATGTTTTTATTCCAGATAAAAGAACATGGTCACAACCTAAAATGTTTTGATCTTTATGAAAAAAACTTTTTTCGTCGTCGAAGAAAGGACGCTTTTGAGAAAAGAAAACACAAAATTAACTTTACTATTTGTTTTTATTTATTTGTAAACTAATTCATTGTTTATTTATATTTATAATAGGTGTGTTCCTTTACTTTACTCGTAGTAAAAAGTAGTAAAAGAGAGAAATATTGAAAATCCTCTC
The DNA here is from genome assembly GCF_050003625.1 of Haematobia irritans. Taxonomy (NCBI): domain Eukaryota; kingdom Metazoa; phylum Arthropoda; class Insecta; order Diptera; family Muscidae; genus Haematobia; species Haematobia irritans. Next base: position 109,125,175 of record NC_134400.1, read on the forward strand.
AGATTTCTATATTTGTTAAATGTACAGGAACGAAAATATAGTAAAAATTGTAAAAATGTCAAATAAAAAACAAAAGAAGCATTGTGATTTGAATAAATATTTTCAAAACATGTAGGTAAATTAAATACTTTTATATCGACTGTTTTTTACAAATGGCAGATTTTTTGCAGGAAACTTTGAAATCCTTATTACGATAGAAAGAAGCTATGGTTTTTACTTTGTTATAAAAAGTACTCCTTTTGCAAAATTTTTAATCAAAGTAAAACTCTGGCTTCTGGGCCATAAAGTAGAGTAATAGCGCATATTATCAGTATCTTTTAAGGTGGGGGTTTTCATTCCGTTTGTAACACATACAAATAACGAATTCTGACTATAGAAAGTATATATAGCCTTGATCAGGGAGAAATTATAAGTCGATGTCTCTCTGTCTGGCTATCTGTTGTAATCAGGCTACTTCCTTCAATAATGAACCTATAGTGCTGAAATTTTAACAGACACGTTTTTCTTCTACATGCAGGTCAATTTTGAAGATGGGACTACTTCGGCCTAAGTTTCGATTTTGCTTCCATATGAACCGACCCCCGAATTGGGGTCTTCATGACATAGACATTAAAACTTTTATCCGATTTGCATGAAATTCAAAACGTAGAGGTACTTTTGGTCCATTAAAGGGTGTGCCGAATTTGGTGTGAGTCGGTCAATGTTTTGGTACTTTTTTTGAAACAAGTGGTATTGGTTCGGCATTGTTTTGAAATTCCAAATTGTGGAGTCTACACGTTAAATCTAAAGCACAAACGTGCACAAAATTTTCCTCCAGAATACGTAGAATTTTATAAGGAATGTAGTCCCTCTAGACTCAAAATACAGACCCCACTTTGTTAAAATTTTGCAAAAAAAATAAACTGTAAGGCCCTATCTCGCAAATATTAGATATATTCGCACACATACACAATCTTTTTATGGTAGTTTATAAGTTCTATTCAGCAAAGCAAAAATCATGAAAATCGGTGCATAATTGCGCGTTTGCCAAGTAACACTAAATTGCATACATCCGAGGTGTCCAACTTCCAACGTCTATAGACCAGCCCGTGAATCCACTAGGGACCTACAAACCTCTAAATATAGAGAAAAACATTTCAGCTTTGGCACAAAGAAAAAATTATGATGATATCTTAATCCATTAAAAAGTTACAGATTTATTTCCAAAAAAAAGCGATTTGGAGCTACTTTAGTTTGGAAAATTTGAAAACAAATAATTATTTTTGTCATGACATATCTACAACTTTTACTCGAAAGAATTTGTCGAGTAACTTGTAGTAAAAAAATTTTAAAAGAGACATGCATTTTGACATTGTTCTCTTAAAATTGTTTACTACTTTTACTATTTTTTGGGGTTGAGGAACGGCTTCTAGTAAAAACTAGTAAAAGTAGTAACTAGTAGTACGTAAAGGAACACAACTAATGTCGTGTAAGCAAACATCATATATTTTTACACACTCTATTTTGGTTCAATTTCAACAATACATAATCATTCCATATTTACTTCGTGTCCATCAAATGTACCAATGCAGACATCATGTAACAGGTTGGTCCCCGATCTAACAAAGAAAAACACATTATTTAGTCAAAATTCGTTTTTATTTTCAACATAGTTCCTTTCAAAAGCGATGCAACGATTATAACGACCTTCCAATTTTTTGCCTCAAAATAGGCCTCAGTTTCGGCGATCACCTCTTCATTGCAGCCAAATTTTTTCCCTGCGAGCATCCTTTTGATGTCTGCGAACAAGAAAAAGTCGCTGGGGGCCAGATCTGGAGAATACAGTGTGTGGGGAAGCAATTCGAAGCCCAATTCATGAATTTTTGCCATCGTTCTCAATGACTTGTGGCACGGTGCGTTGTCTTGGTGGAACAACACTTTTTATACCCTCCATCATAGGATGGGGGTATATTAACTTTGTCATTCCGTTTGTAACACATCGAAATATTGCTCTAAGACCCCATAAAGTATATATATTCTGGGTCGTGGTGAAATTCTGAGTCGATCTAAGCATGTCCGTCCGTCCGTCCGTCTGTTGAAATCACGCTAACTTCCGAACGAAACAAGCTATCGACTTGAAACTTGGCACAAGTAGTTGTTATCGATGTAGGTCGGATGGTATTGAAAATGGGCCATATCGGTCCACTTTTACGTATAGCCCCCATATAAAGGGATCCTCAGATTTGGCTTGTGGAGCCTCTAAAAGAAGCATATTTCATCCGATCCAGCTGAAATTTGGTATATGGTGTTGGTATATGGTCTCTAACAACCATGCAAAAATTGGTTCACATCGGTCCATAATTATATATAGCCCCCATATAAACCGATCCCCAGATTTGGCTTGCGGAGCCTCAAAGAGAAGAAAATTTCATCCGATCCGGCTGAAATTTGGTACATGGTGTTGGTATATGGTCTCTAACAATCATGCAAAAATTGGTCCCCATCGGCCCATAATTATATATAGCCCCCATATAAACCGATCCCCAGATTTGGCTTGCGGAGCCTCAAAGAGAAGCAAATTTCATCCGATTCGGCTGAAATTTGGTACATGATGTTAGTATATGGTCTCTAACAACCATGCAAAACTTGGTCCACATCGGTTAGACCCCATATAAACTGATCGCCAGATTTGGCTTGCGAAGCCTCAAAGAGGAGCAAATTGCATCCGATCCGGCTGAAATTTGGTACATGGTATTGGTTTATGGTCTCTAACAACCGTGCCAAAATTGGTCCACATCGATCCATAATTATATATAGCGCCCATATAAACCGATCCCCAGATTTGGGTTGCGGAGCCTCAAAGAGAAGCAAATTTCATCCGATCCGCCTGAAATTTCGTACATGATATTGGTATATGGTCTCTAACAACCATGCAAAAATTGGTCCACATCGGTTCATAATTATATATAGCCCCCATATAAACCGACCCCCAGATTTGGCTTGCGAAGTCTCCAAGAGAAGCAAATTTCATCCAATCCGGTTGTAATTTGGAACATGGTGTTAGTATATGATCTTTAACAACCGTGCCAGAATTGGTCCATATCGGTCCATAATTATATATAGCCCCCATATTCTCCAGATTTGAACTCCGGAGCCTCTTGCAGGAGCAAAATTCATCCGATCCGGTTCAAATTAGGAACGTGGTGTTAGTATATGGTTGGACCAAAATTGGTCCATATCGGTTCATAATCATGGTTGCCACTAGAGCCAAAAATAATCTAACAAAATTTTATTTCTATAGAAAATTTTGTCAAAAGTTTTGTTCACGCATGCGGGGGTCCGAATGTCCCATGCCATATAAGAACGACAATTTCCAATAATGGCATCCCTGCATGAGTGAACGTATGTCCGCCTTTAACCCTTTTGATTGTCGCCGTTGTCCCACATGAAATCCTCCTTTGACACCCAAGGAGAGGGAGAGAAAGAAAAGAAGTAAATGACTTAAGTAAAGTGTCAACCATCAGCGAGCGCGCATCAATTGTTCTATGCCAAGATTAAGTGTAAATAAAAGAAAACGCGAACAAAGGTTCGAATAGCAAAAGGCACGGCGACAGTCAAAAATTTGATAGTGTTTTTGGATTATAAAATCGAGACATTGTGATCAGAATTAAAAGTTAATAAAACGAAACCATAATACATTTGAAAGCTAATATAAAGTGTTAAATTCAATAATATTGCCCCGTGAGGCCGGTCAAAGGTTTATTAACAACCAACTGAAAAGTGATTTGTGTGCTCCGGGAAAGGGAGTTAAAGAATAGAATCCCCTCTTCTGCCCCGAACAAGGCTAGTGACATTAGCGCTGCGTGATTAAACATAATACACTAGGGGAAAGTGCTAGTGAAAGGCCAGCTCCAAGTGTTGTTTGAGTAAGGCCGGAGAGTTGGGAATAGGCCCCAACATATGGTCCTTGTGATCCGTCTTTTCATGAAAACCAGCATTGAAATATTCGTCTGAGTGGAATATTCATCAAATAGAAACCACAAAAATTATACCCAGGCCCAAGCAATTTGGAGAAAAGGTATGTACATTATCATTTTTATTTGAGTGTGGAAAGATATATGTGCATACATTGTCCCTTTCTCTGTCCCATACTGTGCATTACATCTGTCACTGCCTCTTCTTGCGACAAGAAATACAATCAGAAAGAAAATAAAAAATTTAAATAAATTTTGGAAGAGAAAATAACAGTTATAAATTTGATCCAAAATTTATTTACTAACATTGTTGGTGTAGATCGTCAACCAACATTATTTTTCTGTTTCACATATGCATAAACATATATACGTGCAGCCAGTGGGTTTTGTTTTTGTACCCAACCGGGATTTTTCGTCTGTCGGCTGATGCAAAATTTGGCGGTTGGTTTTTTTGCATTGTTTTTTCTGTCCCTTTGCATTTCGTATAACAATTATCGCATCACATATTTACATGTGGGGGGCAGTGCAATGTAAACAAATAATTTAAGAGAACGATCATTGAGAACAAGTTCTCGGGCTTTAAGAGAACGGTGGTTGAATGTTTACCTTTTTTGAATGCTGCTTCACATTGAATTAGAATCAATTGAACTTGAGTTTTTTGCTATTAAAGAAGGAACAGAAAACACTCAAGAAAATTTAGCACACTTGTAAAAAGTACAAGACAGTGAGTTGCTATTATAATTGTCCCATGGACATACATACATCGAAAAAAGAATATATGTATATTTTTTCTATGCCTTTCGGCTGGTTGCAAAAAGAAAAATAAGAGATTTTCTTAATATCTTAAGAAGGGTGTTTTTTATGATTGCGCACACTTTTAAAGAGTATTAGTCGGCGAATCATTTTATCTGTCTCTCAGCAACATTCACTTTCTATTGATTTGCATTTGAAAACCCAAAGCAGACCCAAATATTGCAAACCGAGGTACAGTGGTACACGAAAATTTTTTGAATTTGTGGCCATGGTCATATGATACTATAGCATATTGCTCATATGTGGAAAAGATAAACAAAAATTCTTGAAAATAAAATTTTGCCTCAAGGAGGAATTTGAATTAAAATACAAATTGGTTGGAACAATCGAAATCTATTCATCTATATTAAATTGAGAAGGATTTAAAGTTTGTATTAATGCGGAGAAACATTGAAATATTGTAAGGAGAAATTGGACTATTACTGTTTTGACTGTTAAATGGTTCTTAAAATTCCAAAGTGAAAAAGGAAACTACTGGACTGCCTCAAATTAAATTAAAAATTTGAATAATTTCAACAATATTCTACCTCTCGTTAAAACTATTGAAAAAAAAAATCGAAGTTTAGAGCACATTTTAGCCCACAAAATGTCTCAAGTGGAAAATTTATAGTTGGGAAAAGTTTTGAATGCAATAAAACCTGGGAGAATTTATGCGCTTTTTGAAATTGAAATTTTTTCCTCTTCGAATTGTTGCCTTTCTTTGTTTGTGTCTCAGTAATTTTCGAAAACATTACTCTGCCTCATCTTTTTCACACGATTTCTCTGCCTCTTTTTGGGATTACTGTTACGTTGCCTCTTGACTGAATTTGTGCTGTTGAGTTCAATTGAAACAATAACTGCCATTGAGATATTAAAATAAATCATTTGCAAATAAATTTGTTCCTCTGCATATTGGTAGCTTCTCTCGCACTGATTTGATTTAAAAATTAGTAAAATTTGCGGAGAGAAGTCTTGCATCGAGTTACTCTCTAGTTTTCGGAGAGTGAATCAGAGTCGAACAACTTTTTATCTGTCCCTTCACACGCAGCTGTGCAATATTTGTCTTTCTCGAAGCGAAAGACTTGGTTATAGTATATCTGTCTCAAGTAAGGATGGGATTGTTAGAAGAATATCTTGTATTGTCCGATGAGTATATTGCTTATGAGCAGACTTTGAAGCAGTCAGAAAAAGTGCAACACAATGAATTGTCAATCGAGGCAGAACAACAGGAGGTACAGGGTATGTACGCAGAATGGAAGGATGTTTATAAAAAATGTATTGCTGACCCAGAATGCGAAAAGAAAGATAAGACCACAATAAGAAAAAAGAGGATAGAAGTTCATAGCGCATATATTAAATACATGGCTATAATTGGGAGCATTAAATCAAAAATAAAGGAAGATTTAGCTCCCCCAGTCCAGAAGTCGGGTAGTTCTATTGCTGTCCCACCATGCGATACAGAAATTTTTCAAGGTGATTATTTGAGCTGGCCCAGTTTTAGGGATTTGTTCACCGCCATATATGTCAACAATAAAAAGTTAAGTGCGGTAGAAAAATTATATCACCTTTTCCAAAAAACCACTGGCGAGGCAAGAGAGATAAATATGCATATTCCTTTGACATCCGAAGGTTTTGAAATTGCGTGGGAAAACCTTCGTAATCAATATGAAAATAAACGTATCGTAATCAATAATCAGTTGCGAACAATATTTAATCTGCCTCAATGTGCGCAGGAGTGTTCCAGCGGTTTAAAGAAGCTACAGCGAGAAATTAACAACGCCATATCAGTTCTTAAATTGTATAAAATAGATATTGGTTCATGGGATCCGATATTTATATATCAATGTTCGTCAAAGTTGCCAAAGTTAACATTGTCTCTGTGGGAGCAATCGGTGGCTCAGAAAACGGAAATACCTAAATGGGAGGAACTTGATAAGTTCCTAACGGAAAGATTCCATGCGTTGGAAAGCGTATCGGACATTTATGGTCCACAAACGTCGAATTCTTCTCTGTCTCAGCGGCAGAAATACAGCAATTTTGACAAATCGAAAAATTTTAAAGTGCATCACACAAAGGTGAATGCCCAAAAATGTAATGTTTGTAAAGGAAATCATTTTTTGCGCTCTTGTCCCAAATTCATGAGTATGAATTACAAAAATAGAATTTCTATAATAAAGAGAGACAAATACTGTTTGAATTGTCTCAATCCGGGACATATGGTGGCTGAGTGCCACAGTCAGAAAACTTGTTCTGAATGTAGGCTGAAACATCATACGTTACTACACAGACCGAATCTCCCTCAAAACGGAAATAATAACCAAAGTGATAACAGTACAAGTGCACAATCGTCACAAAATGGGAATATACAGTCCACAGTAGAACAACCATCAACGTCGACGTCCGGAAACGTGAGGGCGTACCACACATCGGTTTCAAGAAAAACTATGCTGGCTACGGCATGGGTTACGGTTATAAAAGATGGTCTGTCTCATAAAGCGCGAGCGCTTATTGATCCATGTGCGGATGACTCATTTGTCTCTGAGAGACTGAGAAAATTGTTGAATTTGTCAACACGAACGATATCAGCTGATATATCAGGGTTAGGTGGTGAACATCTTACGAAATGTACTAAATTGGCAATTCTTACAATCGGTTCTGTATTCGACAAGAACTTTTCTTTAGATATAGATGCACTAGTTGTCCCTGATGTTACGGGAAATATTCCCACCCACTCATTTGAAAACTGTTCTGCCTCTCAATTGCCAAAGTTAAAATTTGCTGACCCACATTTTTTCATAAGCGGTCCTGTGGATATCCTCATAGGAGGAAATTTATATCCACTAATTTTACTCAATGGAGTACAGCACGGCATTCTTGGTTCGCTGGTCGCCCAGAAGACAGTCTTTGGGTGGATCGTGACTGGCCCAACGTCCAATAGAACTTCGATTAATGTGTCTCGAGTTGCTCATTGCACGAGGGTGTCGATAGATAAGCAGCTGTCTCGGTTTTGGGAAATTGAGGAACTTCCGAGGGAAGATCCATTGTCTGAAGAAGATAAGATATGTGAAAGTATTTACCGATCGACTGTGAAAAGAGATTCCACTGGAAGATATACCGTGGATTTGCCGTTTAAAACTGACCCAAAAGTGGGATCGCTTAGTAGCTCGAATAGATATGTAGCTCTAAGTCAATTTTTACGAAACGAACAATCACTGGCTCGAAAGCCTGAACTTAAAGCGATGTACGACGACGTCGTCAACGAATATTTGTCTCTGGGACATATGGAAGTTGTAGAAGCTCCAAATGGAGAATCAGAACCTTGTTTTTATCTGCCTCATCACGGCGTATATAAGCCCGAGAGTGTTTCCACTAAGTTGAGAGTGGTATTTAACGCCTCGTGTCCCTCGGCGAGGGGTCAAAGTCTGAATGACTTGTTATATGTTGGTCCAGTCTTGCAGAAAGACATTGTGACTCTAATTTTGAATTGGCGATTATATAAATTCGTCTTTAATGCGGATATCACAAAGATGTATCGGCAAATCTTTGTGAATCCCATACATGCCCCGTACCAACGGATTTTGTATCGATCGGACCCAGATATGGAAATAAGAGATTATCAATTAAGGACGGTAACATTTGGCGTCAATTGTGCGCCGTACTTGGCCCTACGTACATTGCTCCAATTAGCAGAAGATGAGGAAAAAAGGTTTCCTCTAGGGTCAAAAATAGTAAGAAATAACATGTATGTTGACGACGCGCTTGCAGGCGCACATTCTGTCTCTGAGGGCATACATGCAAGAAAGAATTAGAAGGGATTCTTTTGTCGGGTGGATTTCAACTACGAAAGTGGACTTCAAATGTGAAAGAAGTTTTAGAAGGCTTGCCCCGAGATAGGCTATTAAATGAAGATTTTTTGAATTTTGATGACAAAAGCTCGGCGAAAACCTTAGGAATCAGGTGGAACGCCAAAAATGATTCATTCTATTTTGTCTCTGAGAAGTTGAGAGACAAAGAAAATTTTACGAAAAGAGAAGTATTATCGGTTATAGCGCGACTTTTTGACCCGTTGGGTTGGCTGTCCCCGGTGATTATTACAGCAAAGATATTTATGCAACAGCTATGGCTGGATGAGATTGAATGGGATGAATTCCTCAAACCGCTGTCTCTGATTAGATGGAAGTCTTTTATACAAAAATATGTTGATATCGACAATATTAGTATCCCACGATGGATTCGATATTGCCCCGATTCCGAAATTGAGTTTCATGGATTCTGCGATTCCTCGGAGCTTGCATATGCAGCTGTATTGTATTCGAGGGTAAAATTTGGTGGTGAGATACATACAAATTTACTTGTTTCAAAGTCAAGAGTTGCGCCTATCAAGAAACTGTCCCTACCTAGGCTGGAGTTGTGTGGAGCTCTGCTTCTTGCAGAGTTAATAAGTGTATTTCTTCCTCAATTGGATGTCTCAAATCGTCCGTTATATTTATGGTCGGACTCAACTATAGTCCTTGCATGGCTTAAAAAACCACCGCATACGTGGACTACCTTTGTGGCAAATAGGGTTGCTAAAATTCAAGAGAAGGTTGGTGATTGTTGGCGTCACGTTTCGACCTTTGATAACCCCGCTGATCTAGCAACCCGGGGGGTGAATCCTTCAGAGTTGAAGGAGAATGCTCTTTGGTGGTCGGGACCACCATGGTTAAAAGATGAGGAAAGATATTGGCCATCGAGTATAAATGTTCCTGAAACAAATATTGAGGCAAAACCAGTTCAAGTTCATATCACTAGATCAGCGGAATTTGAAGATATACTTGAACGATTTTCCTGTCTCTCGAGGACAATTCATGTTATTGCTTATATATTTAGATTCTTTTATGCTACGCATCCTGCCTCCAAAGGAAACAAGAAGTTTAACAACTTTCGTTTAACATCACTCGAATTGACATCAGCTAGGAATCGTCTACTTTCACTGTCTCAAAAAATTCATTTTCCTCAGGAATATTCTGCTCTGTCTCAACGGAAGCAAATTGATTCTAAAAGCTCGCTCTTAACATTGACCCCGTTCATAGATAAATATCAGCTCATTCGTGCGAATGGCAGACTAGGATCAACTTTGTCGCTGTCGTATAGTGAACGACATCCAGTTATACTGTCTCATAGGAGTTGTTTTGCTAAACTCTATGTTCGGTTTATTCACAAGTTGACCCTACATGGGGGTCCTCAGCTCATGCTCGCTACTATACGCCTGGAATGTTGGATTTTGAGAGCAAAGAATGTAATAAGAACTTGCGTTCGGGATTGTAAAGATTGCGTGATAGCACGTAAAGCCAAGCAAGGGCAAATAATGGCTGCCCTTCCCCCCGAGAGGACAACGTACAACAGGCCTTTTACAAACACAGGTGTGGACTATGCGGGTCCATTCGACCTTAAGAATTTCTCTGGGCGAGGTTGTCGAATCACCAAATGTTATATCTGCCTCTTTGTCTGCTTCGCTACTAGGGCAATTCACCTCGAAGTAGTCAGCGATTTATCTACCCCGGCATTAATGGCAGCATTAACTAGATTTGTGTCCCGACGAGGCTGTCCCCATAAAATATTTTCCGACAATGGTCGTAATTTTGTGGGAGCCGCTAGAGAAATTAGAGCTAATTTTGCGAAGTCGCTGGCAGAACTTAAAACAGAAGCTGTTCTACGTTATGGCCACCAAAAGTTGGAGTGGCATTTCATACCTGCCTCGGCTCCTCATATGGGAGGTTTGTGGGAGGCAGGCGTGAAGAGTTGTAAAACGCATTTAAAGAAAATGTCTGGTCAGATTCGTCACACCTATGAAGAATTTAGTACCATATTAGCCTCAATTGAATCCTGTCTCAATTCGCGGCCGCTTACTCCTATGACTGAAAGTGTGGATGATTTTTCGGTATTGACCCCAGCTCACTTTCTAGTAGGCTCATCTTTACTGTCCCCAGCTGAACCGGAAGAAATTTCAAGCAAAATATCTCTTCAAAATCGTTGGAGTAGGCTCAAAATTGTACAACAAGATTTCTGTCGCAGGTGGAAGTCAGATTATCTTAAAGAGCTTCACAAAAGAAATAAATGGCAGAGGCCCTTAGAAAATTTGAAAATAGGTGACATGGTTGTATTGCGCCAAGAACCGGGAGCCCCTAATGAGTGGCGTCTCGGTAGAGTCACTAAAGTGTATTCGGGCTCAGACGGTCAGGTTAGAGTTGTCGACGTGGAGACATCGTCTGGATCAATAACTCGTCCGGTGCATAAACTTGTTTTGTTGCCTCGATCAGAATAAATTTCCGCCATTGTCTGCCTCTTTTCCACACTGTCCCATGTCAACCTTTCTCCGGGCCAACACTAACGAAAATGATTTCTGTCTCTCTACAGTTATGGCTCAATATCAAGAGGAATACCGCTGCCTCATGTGCAACACAAGACACTCGCTGAAGCTGTGTAGACGCTTCTTATCACTGTCCCCATCGGAGAAAACACGCTATGTCCACCAGAACCGTGTGTGTGAGAATTGCTTAGCCTACTCACATGAAATTAATATGTGCAAGAGCGGGCCTTGCCGTATTTGTTGGTTTGGTCACCACACATTGCTGCACCCAGTGGATGCTCTAAAATATCAATGGGTAGATATGACAGCACTGGTGTTAATGCGGCGCTCGAAAAAGGAAGAGGAGTCTAAAGTGGTTCGCATTTTGATGGACCCTAATGCCCCAAAGAGTTATTTTGTGCCAAATAATCCATATTTGACGTTCGACTTCGAGGAAGAACCAAAACTTCCAATTGAATTCATCCTGACGGATCGCCACAACGAAGTCAGAACGTTGACAGCTATGTTAGAGCCGAGGTTTGTCCCATCGCCTTACACTCCTCTTCGCCCAGTTCGACCTGCGTCAGTATGGGATATGTACGGTCTTGAGGATGTAGCTGACTGCTCATTCTACTTGCCCAGCAATTGTGCTGTAATTTTGGGGCAGGATGTTGCCCAGCGATTGTTTCTTGGCCTGCCTGAGAAAGAGAAGGATACACTATATATCCAGAATACTATTTTTGGATGGTCTTTTTTTGGAAGTATGGAGGTGGATCAAGAGGCTTGGGAGTCTACGACGAAGCATGATTCTCTTTATGTCCCTTAAGGACATGATAACGATTTACATTTACAGGTTTTTATGTCCCTTATTGTCTTGTTATACCAAATGAATTTGAAGTTTTGCTTTGCCCCTGGATGGGCTTGAGATATTATTTGAAATGGAACTTATGAATGCCCCCTGGAGGGGCTTTAATTATTTCGATTTATTGCTATAATGCCCAGAGTGGGTTTGGATTATATTGTTAACAAAAGATCTTATATTGTAATCATATTGATGAATTTATACTTTAGTTTAAGTATTTATTAGATATTTTGCACGGACAGTGCAAGGGGGGGCGGTATGTTCACGCATGCGGGGGTCCGAATGTCCCATGCCATATAAGAACGACAATTTCCAATAATGGCATCCCTGCATGAGTGAACGTATGTCCGCCTTTAACCCTTTTGATTGTCGCCGTTGTCCCACATGAAATCCTCCTTTGACACCCAAGGAGAGGGAGAGAAAGAAAAGAAGTAAATGACTTAAGTAAAGTGTCAACCATCAGCGAGCGCGCATCAATTGTTCTACGCCAAGATTAAGTGTAAATAAAAGAAAACGCGAACAAAGGTTCGAATAGCAAAAGGCACGGCGACAGTCAAAAATTTGATAGTGTTTTTGGATTATAAAATCGAGACATTGTGATCAGAATTAAAAGTTAATAAAACGAAACCATAATACATTTGAAAGCTAATATAAAGTGTTAAATTCAATAATATTGCCCCGTGAGGCCGGTCAAAGGTTTATTAACAACCAACTGAAAAGTGATTTGTGTGCTCCGGGAAAGGGAGTTAAAGAATAGAATCCCCTCTTCTGCCCCGAACAAGGCTAGTGACATTAGCGCTGCGTGATTAAACATAATACACTAGGGGAAAGTGCTAGTGAAAGGCCAGCTCCAAGTGTTGTTTGAGTAAGGCCGGAGAGTTGGGAATAGGCCCCAACAAGTTTATTTCTATAGAAAATTTTGTTAAAATTTTATTTCTGTAGAAATTTTTGTCAAAATTTTCTTTCTATAGAAAATTTTGTCAAAATTTTTATTTCTATAGAAATTTTGTGAAAATTTTATTTCTATAGAAAATTTTGTTAAAATTTTATTTCTGTAGAAAACTTTGTCAAAATTTTATGTCTACTTTGTCAAACTGAATTATATGCGTATTGGATCGATCTTTTTTGATTTAATATATACCACGTATGGACTTACATACAATTTAGAAGATGGTGTTAGGAGGTTTTAAGATACCTTGCCATCGGCAAGCGTTACCGCAACTTAAGTAATTCGATTGTGGATGGCAGTGTTTAGATGAAGTTTCTACGCAATCCATGATGAAGGGTACATAAGCTTCGGCCTGGCCGAACTTACGGCCGTATATACTTGTTTCTTCTTCATATGGGGCGTTTTGCCGCGATTTCGACCTTCAAACGCTGCAATAACGCTATATAATACTCACTGTTGATGGTTTTTCCCTTCTCAAGATAATCGATAAAAATTATTCCATGCGCATCCCAAAAAAACAGAGGCCATTACTTTGCCAGCGGACTTTTGAGTCTTTCCACGCTTCGGAGACGGTTCACCGGTCGCTGTCCACTCAGCCGACTGTCGATTGGACTCTGGAGTGTAGTGATGGAGCCATGTTTCATCAATTGTCACATATCGACGGAAAAACTGGGGTGTATTACGAGTTAACAGCTGCAAACACCGCTCAGAATTATCAACACGTTGTTGTTTTTGGTCAAATGTGAGCTCGCGCGGCACCCATTTTGCACAGAGCTTCCGCATATCCAAATATTGATGAATGATATGGCCAACACGTTCCTTTGATATCTTTAAGGCCTCTGCTATCTCGATCAACTTCATTTTACGGTCATTCAAAATCATTTTGTGGATTTTTTTGATGTTTTCGTCGGTAACCACCTCTTTCGGGCGTCCACTGCGTTCACCGTCCTTCGTGCTCATTTCACCACGCTTGAATTTTGCATACCAATCAATTGTTGTTGATTTCCCTGGGGCAGAGTCCGGAAACTCATTATCAAGCCAAGTTTTTGCTTCCACCGTATTTTTTCCCTTCAGAAAACAGTATTTTATCAAAACACGAAATTCCTTTTTTCCATTTTTTCACAATAACAAAAGTTGCTTCACACAAGACGCTCTATCTCACAAACTAATTGACTTACAGACGTCAAATTGTGACACGAATCATTTGAAGGTTGGTACTATATAAAAATAATATGCATTTAATACTAGCGACGCCATCTATGTGTCAGACCGGGGACTTATCAGCCAACCTGTTAACTGCAAATAAAAATAAATTATACCATATATTTTTTCAATTACACTTTCCTTTTTGTGTTCACATAAAACCACGTACCACTTCTGAATAAATAAATTAACAGAAAACACAGTAGTTTCGTATTCTCCGTCCATTCCAAGAAATAATCAACACACGACTGACGAGCAAAATCAAAATCGTGTGTACCTGCTCAATGTTGTTATAAATTTATTTTCTTTTAAAAAAAGTAAATGGTCACGAAAACAACGTACATGGTCTTTATGGCCATGTAATGGTTCTAGACATGTCTATACGTAAGCTATAAAAATAATTTTTTCCCTGCAAAAAGATTAAAAAAAATGAATGGTCAGGTGCCTGATTTTCCCGACCATGTAATGGTCTCAAATTATATCATTTAAATAATAGAACATGTTTGCGGAATTTGAGAACCATTTGCATATGTTTATTGTCAAAATATATTTTTACAAGGACAAAATTATATTTATACCCTTGACCACTACTGTGGTACAGGGTATAATAAGTTTGTGCATTTGTATGTAACGCCAAGAAATAGTGGTCATAGACCCATCCTTTAGTATACCGATCGGCTTAGAATTAAATTCTGAGTCGATTTAGCGATGTCCGTCTGTCTGTCTGTCTGTCCGTCCGTCTGTCTGTATATGTAATTTTGTGCACAAAGTACAGCTCGCAATTTAAGTCCGATCGTCCTCAAATTTGGCACAGGGCCGTTTCTTGGGACAGAGACAATCGCTATTGGTTTTGGAAAAAATAGGTTCAGATTTAGATATAGCTGCCATATATATTTATCCCCGATTTGGTCATAGTTAGAGTGTTTATCAACCGATTTTCCTGAAATACCGTACATCCAAATATTTTATGAATATCGAAAATCTTGCAAAATATCAGCCAAATCGGTTCAGATTTAGATATAGCTCCCATATATATATCTTTCGTCCGATTTAGACTCATATGACCACAGAGGCCAAAGTTAACTACCGATCTTCGTGAAATTTTGCACAGAGGGCAGAATTGACATTCTACCAATGCTTGGTAAATTTGATTGAAATCGGTTCAAATTTAGATATTGCTCCCATATATATCATTCGTCCGATTTGAACTTATATGGCCACAAAAGCCAGAGTTTTGCCGTGATTTGCTTCAAATTTTGCACAAGGGGTACGTTTAATAGTATCGTTAAGTGTGTCAAATTTTTTTAAAATCGGTTCAGATTTAGATATAGCTCACATATACATCTTTCGTCGATTTGGACTTATATGGTTTCAAAAGCCAGAGTTTTGCCCTGACTTACTTCAAATTTTGCACAAGCGGTACTTTTAACGATACTATTGTATGTGCCAAATATGGTCAAAATCGATTCAAATTTAACATAGATATAGCTCCCATATATATCTTTCGTCCGATTTGAACTTATATGGTCTCAAAATCCAGGGTTTTACCGTGATTTGCTTCAAATTTCGCACAAGGAGTACGTTTAGTAGTATCGGTAATTGTGCCAAATGGTTTGGTTGAAATCGGTTCAGATTTAGATATGGCTCCCATATATATCTTCCGTCCGATTTGCACTCACATGACAAGGGGGGCCAAAGTTATACTCCCATTTACGTGAAATTTCGCATAGATAGCAGAATTATTATTCTAACTATACATGATAAATTTAGTCAAAATCGGTTCAGATTATATATAGCTCCCATATATACGTACTCCAGAGTTGGGGAAATATGGTAGACTGTTATACATTTTAGACACATTTTCAATGGAAGTTTTCTCCAATTAACTGGATAGCGTTAGCCGATTTAAATTTTAATTCTAGAGATTTAGTAGAATTAAAAAAATTGTCTCCTTTATATAGCTTCCAGCAAATGTGAAGTAGTTGAGATGGTAACACAAATTTTGGCCTACATAGGGGTGAAGGGTATAATATAGTCGGCCCCGCCCGACTTTAGACTTTACTTACTTGTTTTACATTTAAAAATATTGTGTTTACAAAATTTAGCCCATAACACATTTTGTTTACAAAGGAACATATGAAAAACAAACTTTTCTATACGTGTATTTATATAGAATATTTTTAGTACTGACTAATATAGCCATGAAGTTGTTCCTTCTACTAAAGCCTACAAATTCTAGTATTGGGTCTATTGTGAACATTTATGTTAATGTAAATAATTTTATAGCAGATTTAAATAGTTTGCATTCATGTTAATGATTCGTTAGAGAATGAAATGTTATGTTAAGCTGTAAAGAAGCTTATGCCCATAAAATATTTAATTTATTTCAGATGATAATGATATCAAGAGCAGTCATATTTTTGAACTCATAAAGCATGACCAGAAAAAACTTATTTTGATATATAAAAGAAATGTGATATTCTGCAGACAACGCAGAACACAATTTGTGGTACAAACAAACAAACTATTGTAAAATTACTTGAAAAAAAAAAAAAAACTCAATCCAAAATGTTTCCAAGTGTAAGACAAGTGGATATTATAATGTAACTCAAAAAAATCTGAATATTTCTTTTTTATTTTTCAGGTGGCCATATTATCCTGTGTATTTGCTGTTGCATTGGGTATTTCTTCTGATGGAAATGCTAGAACCTTAAATCATATTAACGAGGTACATTCCGATGGCAGCTACGATTTTGCCTATCAAACTTCAAATGGAATTTCAGTGAGTGAAACAGGAGTTGGCAGTTCTTATGCATCAGGATCTTATAGCTATACTTCACCGGAAGGTCAGAATATAGCACTAACCTATACAGCCGATGAAAATGGTTATCAACCACAAGGAGATCATCTACCAACCCCGCCCCCTATTCCATCCTATATTTTAAAAGCATTAGCATATATCGAATCCCATCCTTTTCCAAGATTAGCCAAAGCGTGATTTCTATACGGATAGTTCTTTCTTCCATAAAATGTAAATACCATATAAAGTCCAGCTTTAATATTCGTTAGGTCAATTATTTTAGTGCAATATAAGAAAGACAGCAAAGTATTAATAAAGTTATTCTCATATAGTAAATTTATTTAGCATTTCTTGAAGTACACAATTATTATTATTTATTTGCCTCCCAAAAATAATTTTAGGTGCTATGGAGGCTTATAAATAGGCCTTTCAATGTAAGTACTGAAGATAAAATATCCTATTGCTTTTCTATAACTCAGTTCAACGCAACGTAGGTAATTTATGAGGAGAAAAAATATCATAAAACAAGTATATACGGATCATAAAGCAATTATATATTTGTTTCCTTTGAAAACTATTCGTCGTACCGGGTAACATAGAAATTCAGGTGGATTTGATGACAGATATTCTGCCAAGCAAACATATATACCAAATCATGGATCGTCAAATCGGTAGATCGGTCTATATGGAGGCTATAACAAAACATGGACCGATTCACACCATATTCGCCACACCTCTATACGGACCTATAATACCTCTAGATTTAGAATTGGGATGTCTAGGCGCTCAAGAGGTCAGGATCGGTGGGAGATACAAAACCATGGACCGATACACATCATCTTCGTCATACATGTTTATGGACCCTTTATACCTCTAGATTTCCAATTTCAGGCCAATCGGATAAAAATTGCGAAAACCAAGAGCCAAATCAAGAGATTAGGGAAACCGGATAAAAATTGGGATGTCTAAACGCTCAAGAGGTCAGAAGATCGGTCCATCTCTTTACGGACCTATAATATCTCTAGATTTAGATTTTCAGGAAAATTGGATAAAAATTGGGATGTCTAGGCGCTCAAGAGGTCAGGAGATCGGTGGGGTGGGAGACCGATACACATCATCTTCGGCACACTTGTTTATGGACCCTATATACCTCTAGATTTTCAATTCCAGGCCAATCGGATAAAAATTGCGAAAACCAAGAAGTCAAATCAAGAGATCAGGGAAATCGGATAAAAATTGGGATGTCTAGACGCTCAAGAGGTCAGAAGATCGGCCCACCTCTTTACGGACCTATAATACCTCTAGATTTAGATTTTCAGGAAAATTGGATAAAAATTGGGATGTCTAGGCGCTCAAGAGGTCAGGAGATCGGTGGGAGATACAAAACCATGGACCGATACACATCATCTTCGGCACACTTGTTTATGGACCCTTTATACCTCTAGATTTCCAATTTCAGGCCAATCGGATAAAAATTGCAAAAACCAAGAAGTCAAATCAAGAGATCAGGACGTATGGGGGTTATACAAACCATGGACCAAATACACCTTATTCGCCACACTTATTTATGTACCCAAAATACATCTAGATTTTCAATTAAAGGCAAATCCGATAAAAATTGCGCTGTCAGATACTCAACACTTGAAATATAGGGGCTATATCGATACCTCACAGAAAAAAATATCACCAAAATATTTCCAATTAAAAAGTTAATTGAAGTTGAAAATTTTTTCAATTAATAAATTAATTGATACAATGAACTTTTTAATCATGATAGAAACATTAAGTTAATTAAGTCAATGATTGAAAATTTTAAAATTTTTAATTAAAAAATTAATTGATACAATTAACTTTTTAATCAAATTCGGAAGACTAATTCAGTTAAAAAAGTGCTGATTTTTTTTTAATTTTTAATTAAAAATGTATTTCAAACAATCATTTGTTAATCCAAATAAAAACTCTAAGCCAACTCAGAAAGTAATTAAAAATAGTTACCTTTTTTAATTAATAAATTAATTGAGTTTTGCAATCAACATCAATTAAATTTTTAATTGAATCAATTAAAAAAATAATTGAAATTTGCTGAAAAAAATCAATCAATTTTTTAATCAAGAATTTTGTCTATGCCCAATTAAAACTGTGATTGATACTACCATTTTCGTGATTGAAGTCATTTCAATTAAAAAATTAATTGGATCAATTAATTTGGTGATTGAATCAGAAATAAATTTTTTTGTGTGCTGCTATATCTATATCTACCTGCTCATAAAAGACGAGTTTGTGCAAAATTTCAGCACGATAGCCTGTTTATTGAATACTGCAGCGTGATTACAACAGACAGACAAACGGTCATCTTTATATCGTGTTAGAATTTCTCCATGGTGAAGACTATACGTGTATTTTATGTATTCGGAAATAGAGGTGGCACGCGAATAATATTTTACTCACACATACTAACGCACAATATTGTTTGGTAGGACTCACGCACACTCAGGAAAAGAAAATTTGTACTCACGCACACTCACACACGAAAATGTCGTGACTCACGAATAATATAGTGACGCACGAAAAATGTCGTGACTCAAGAATAATTTTATGACTAATTTATCTTAGCGACGTGTCTGAAAACATGAGCATGATTAAAATCGAAATCGTTACTAAACTATAAACATCCCAGATGTCACTAAAATTGTGAATGAATTCAACTCGGAAGCGTTTTATGTCCGTGGGTGGGATTATTTTCGTTAGCGTATTTTTCCGAAATTCGTTACTCACGCACACTCACAGAGAAATTATTTTCGTGAATCACGCTCACGCACTCTCACGCCGTTGCCAACAGCGTGACCCATGACCCACGCGTGAGTCACGAAAATTTTCGTGCGTTATGACAGCTTCGTGTCACGTGCACACCTTTAGTCGGAAATCGATATTTCGATATGTTACAAACGGAATGATAAACATGTTATAGCCCCATCACCATTCTATGTTGGTGGATACAAAAATTAATTTGATTTATTAATTTCATTTTCATATGATTTATTTTGACCGACCAACTAACAATTTTTTATCGGCCAAATGTTCATGCACCAATGCTTAACGTTAGCTCAACCTCACGAGAGGTCACATGACGATCTTGCAAAAAAAAATCGTATTCAATCACGAAATTAATTAATTCAATTAATTTTTTTATTGAAATGTCTGCAATCAGGAAAATGATAGTATCAATCACAGTTTTAATTGGGCAAAAAAACTACTTGATTAAAAAATTAATTGATTTCATTATCAATTTTCAATTAATTTTTTAATTGGAGTTGGATGCAAAACCATTTTCAATGTGTTTCTTAACTGATTTAGTTTTTTTAGTTAGATTAAAAAAATGATTGTTAGAAATAAAGTTCTAATTAAAAATTAAAAAAAATCCATCTTTTTTTATACCCTCCATCATAGGATGGGGGTATATTAACTTTGTCATTCCGTTTGTAACACATCGAAATATTGCTCTAAGACCCCATAAAGTATATATATTCTGGGTCGTGGTGAAATTCTGAGTCGATCTAAGCATGTCCGTCCGTCCGTCCGTCCGTCCGTCCGTCCGTCTGTTGAAATCACGCTAACTTCCGAACGAAACAAGCTATCGACTTGAAACTTGGCACAAGTAGTTGTTATCGATGTAGGTCGGATGGTATTGAAAATGGGCCATATCGGTCCACTTTTACGTATAGCCCCCATATAAAGGGACCCTCAGATTTGGCTTGTGGAGCCTCTAACAGAAGCATATTTCATCCGATCCGGCTGAAATTTGGTACATGGTGTTGGTATATGGTCTCTAACAACCATGCAAAAATTGGTCCACATCGGTCCATAACTATATATAGCCCCCATATAAACCGATCCCCAGATTTTGCTTGCGGAGCCTAAAAGAGAAGCAAATTTCATCCGATCTGGCTGAAATTTGGTACATGGTGTTGGTATATGGTCTCCAACAACCATGCAAAAATTGGTTCACATCGGTTCATAATTATATATAGCCCCCATATAAACCGATCCCAAGATTTGGCTTGCGGAGCCTAAAAGAGAAGAAAATTTCATCCGATTCGGCTGAAATTTGGTATATAGCGTTGGTATATGGTCTCTAACAACCATGCAAAAATTGGTCCACATCGGTCCATAATTATATATAGACCCCATATAAACCGATCCCCAGATTTGGCTTGCGGAGCCTCAAAGAGAAGAAAATTTCATCCGATCCGGCTGAAATTTGGTACATGATGTTGGTATATGGTCTCTAACAACCATGCAAAAATTGGTCCATATCGGTCCTTAATTATATATAGCCCCCATATAAACCGATCCCCAGATTTGGCTTGCGGAGCCTCAAAGAGAAGCAAATTTCATCCAAGCCGGTTGTAATTTGGAACATGGTGTTAGTATATGATCTTTAACAACCGTGCCAGAATTGGTCCATATCGGTCCATAATTATATATAGCCCCCATATAAAACGTTCTCCAGATTTGACCTCCGGAGCCTCTTGGAGGAGCAAAATTCATCCGATCCGGTTCAAATTAGGAACGTGGTGTTAGTATATGGTCGCTAACAACCATACCAAAATTGGTCCAATCACACAAAAAGTGGTCCATATCGGTTCATAATCATGGTTGCCACTATAGCCAAAAATAATCTACCAAAATTTTATTTCTATAGAAAATTTTGTCAAAATGTTATTTCTATAGAAAATTTTGTCAAAAGTTTATTTCTGTAGAAATTTTTGTCAAAATTTTCTTTCTATAGAATATTTTGTCAAAATTTTTATTTCTATAGAAAATTTTGTGAAAATTTTATTTCTATAGAAAATTTTGTTAAAATTTAATTTCTGTAGAAAATTTTGTCAAAATTTTATGTCTACTTTGTCAAACTGAATTATATACTTATTGGATCGATCTCTTTTGATTTAATATATACCACGTATGGACTTACATACAATTTAGAAGATGGTGTTAGGAGATTTTAAGATACCTTGCCATCGGCAAGCGTTACCGCAACTTCAGTAATTCGATTGTGGATGGCAGTGTTTAGAAGAAGTTTCTACGCAATCCATGATGGAGGGTACATAAGCTTCGGCCTGGCCGAACTTACGGCCGTATATACTTGTTCAAGTTCAATTAGTATAAAATTCAGGAAAAATATTCAGTTAGGCTTTCGCTTTTCCAAATCCGAATTGCCGGGCCTGTCGCTTGACACCTGCCATCAGATTTTGTACAGCCACCTTGTTGTTAACTGACTTTGATTCTCTCAAGTAAGTTTTTAATTTAAAATCTAAAAATGTTCAATAATTGACTTAGTTAACTTAATATTTCTATCTTGATTAAAAAGTTAATTGTATCAATTAATTTATTAATTGAAAAAAATTTCAACTTCAATCAACTTTTTAATTGGAAATATTTTGGTGGTATTTTTTTTATGAACGTACAGTGGGGAGCAAACCTTTTTGCAATTTTTATTACATAGAAAATGTCCAATTAAGCCCACAAAGATTGATGACTGGAAATAAATTCCATCCGATGAAAGAGAACATTACTGGTAACGACCTCGGAATATTACTGAACTGAACTGAACTGGTAAGGACAAAGTATTGGTAAGGACATGTATTGTGTATTTAAAATTCTCCGACCGATATTTGATAAAATTTGAAAAAAAATGTGAATTTAGAAATTCGAATTAAAATTGTTCCCACAATCCGTTATCCTGTTTTTATCGCTGGATCAACATCAATAAAAATTTATTGACTCTTACAGTAAATTTAACCAGAAAACTCTTCTAATGAGCAGGGCGTTTTGAATAAGTGGAAGTGCCCTTACTGGCACACGTTTTTTTTTTGTGGCAAGACGGTAGCTCCCTCCACCCTCATGCAAATCGAAAATCTCTCAATTTTCAAAAATTCGGGCAAGGAGGAGGTGCAACTCCTCAATCACATATCGTGTCCAGTAAATGAAAGTTATAATTTAGAAAAGATTGACAAAAAAATATCTACCTTCCCAGCAAATTTCAAGAATGTGAAAACTTTCAATTTTCAAAAAAAAAAAAAAAAACGGACTAGAAGGAGGAGAAATTTATCGACCAAATATCTTTTGTCACGTTTCCTGCACCTTCAAAAAAATCGCTTCTCTAACATATGTTCCAAACATATTTTGCAGGAAGTACATCTATTATTGGATACTGCCGAAACATTAATATGTTTGTTTTATGTGAACATATTATATGTTTGGAAGCATTTTGAGCCCAAAAATATTATATGCCTCACATAATTTTCACTTCCACGAAATTTTTTAGTTCTTGGCACCTTCGATTCGATTCTACGGCCAGGCGAAAGGTAAAATTTAAAAAACTTATAAAATTTAATAATTTCTTCAACATTTTTTGTATTCTGAACCGATTTCAACTAAATTCGGCACAATTAACGATACTATTAAACGTACTCGTTGTGCAAAATTTGAAGCAAATCAGGGCAAAACTCTCGCTTTTGGGGCCATATAAGTCCAAATTGGACGAAAGATATATATGGGAGCTATATATAAATCTGAACCGATTTAGCTGATATTTGGCAGTTTTACAGGACTGACAAAACATTCAGATGTACAAAATTTGAAGAACGTCGATTCATAAATACGTGAATTATGATCAAATCGGTGATAACTATATATGGCAGGTATATCTAAATCTGAACCGATTTTTTCCAAAATCAATAGCGATTGTCTTCCACCCGAAGAAAGACGTTATGTCAAATTTGAGGACGATCGGACTTAAACTGCGACCTGTACTTTGTGCACAAAATTACATATACAGACAGACGGACAGACAGACAGACAGACAGACGGACATCGCTAAATCGACTCAGAATTTAATTCTAAGCCGATCGGTATACTAAAAGATGGGTCTATGACAATTATTTCTTGGCGTTACATACAAATGCACAAACTTATTATACCCTGTACCACAGTAGTGGTGAAGGGTATAAAAAAACGAAAGTTTTTCGTGTATTGGTCCAGGAAGCAAACTTTCTATGTTAACCAAAAACGCATTCGCATTTTAAGGACATGAAATCTTTGAACTCACGACAAAATTTTTTACCGTGTTCGACAACATGGTTAACGACATGCTGGCGACGCAATGGAAGGCATAGAAGACTTCCACATCAATCTAACCTAATCAATAACTAGAATTTTGTTTGGGTGTTGTGCCGGTAGTATTTCTGTTTGGGTAAAATAAATTAATTGTTAATTTATATGTGTATTCGCTGCAGGGCAAATTATAAAAAATGAAATTTATTCGTTGCCATTGCCGAGGCGACATCAGAAGCGACAAAAAGCCATAGAGCGAATTAATCGATTATATATGGTCATCTCGATTTGAACCCATAAAATATAAGAAAAATATTTATGAATTGCGAAGCTACATTTTATTGCTCACATATATATGTATATAGTTATATTTTTTACTTTTTTATAATAAAAAAAATGTCAAGCTTAAGCCGATAACCGAACTAGAAATGCAAAATACGCTAAGATTTGCAAGGTTTAAACAAAGTCAAATTAAAGAAATTTTGTTGAGGTCCGACTCTTCAATTCCAAATTGCTGTTGCATTCTGTTTGTTTACACTCGGGCTTAAGACTTATTTTGAAGAAATGACAACTTTGGTTTAAAGTGTATTTTTTTTAACCCTGCTACTATGTTAGAAAAAACTTACAGATTTTATGTTGGGGTCGTATTATGACCCACACTTAATTTTGTAACATAAAATGAAGTGTGTATCAAATTAAAAGGTTTTTTATTGTTTGTGATCATCGGAATAGGTTGTTGTTACTGGAATTTTCTGTCGGTGAGACGAACGTACCGTTTATTTTGCCAGTTATGCGTTTATTGGAAGTTTTCCTTTAATGAAAAAATTTACACTTTTTTAATTTACTCGCGCCTTTTGGTTGTAAAAAAGTTGTATGTAGGTGGTAATGGGAGCTACCGCGGCGCAATGGTTAGCATGCCCGTTTTACAAAGGGTCATGGGTTCAACCCCAGTTTCGACCAAACACCAAAGTATTTTTTCAACGGGTGGAATAATATCTCTTCTCAGTAATGCTGGTGACATTTGCCCGTTTTACAAAGGGCATGCCCGTTTTACAAAGGGTCATGGGTTCAACCCCAGTTTCGACCAAACACCAAAGTATTTTTTCAGCGGGTGGAATAATATCTCTTCTCAGTAATGCTGGTGACATTTCTGAGTTTCAAAGCTTCTCTATGTGGTTTCACCGAAATGTGGAACCACGTACAGATTTGGATTCATCGTCCCAAATAACTATAAAAACAATATTCAGTTCTTCATCAACAGAACCATAAAAAACTAACTTATTACATACAAACATTCACCCATTAGAAAATGTCATTTTTATACGGAAATCGCGATTTATATCAATTCAGTAAATCGTGAACAGTATTAAAAGTCGTGCACCGATTGTAATGAAATAAAGCTATAGGAATAGGATTTTTAAAGAACAATTTTTTTTGTTAAAAATTTCAATTTTTTTTTCAAAACTTGAACGATATCTCTAAAACTACTTAGAAAATTGAAAAACAATGTAAAGACGGTTTAAATATAATATTCTTTGGGATTTTCGGTTTGTTTTTATTTAAAATGGTGAACCGTTTTCAAGTTTTTCCAATATATGTAGCGGAAGTGCCTTAATTTTGAAAATAACGGTATATCTCGAAAAGTCAAGCTGATAGAAAAAACCAAGTGTATATTTGGATTCAGCGACCTCAAATTACTAAAATCTGCTATAAATTTCAAATCAACACAAAAAAGTTCGTGTTTGTTCCCCTGTGTAATATATGGGGTCATAAAGTGACCCCAACCTGTTATGTGTATACACCAAGAATAAACAGCCCTACGAACATAAAATTTTAACAAATCCTATTGAATTGAGTACATTTCACCAATCCATGCACTGAGTAGTAAGATCTTTTAATTATATTCCACCACAAAGAAATGCGGTAATAATAAATTCGATTTGGGTCATCAAATGACCCCAACATAAAAGCAGGGTTAATTGAGAAAACATTTTTTACATAACATTTGGATTTTTATACTGACATTTATTTGTACATGAATAACTAAGAATCAAATTTCGATAAATGAAATCTGTACCCTCAAATAAATCGCTTCTCTAACATATTTTCCAAACATATTTTACAGGAAGCATGTATATTATTGGATACTGAACATATTATATGTTTGAAAGCATTTTGAGCCCAAAAATATTTTCCCCAAAGAAGATTGTGCTCATTCCCTCACATAATTTTCACTTCCACGAAATTTTTGAGTTCTTGGCACCTTTTTCTGTGATACAAATAATGCTGAAGAAATTATTCAATTTTATAATTTTTTCAAACTTGGCTTGCGATTGCTCTAAGAGAAGCAAATTTCATCCGATCCGGCTGAAATTTGGTACATAGTGCTAGTATATGGTCTCTAACAACCACACAAAAATTGGTCCATATCGGTCCACTTTTACGTATAGCCCCCATATAAACGGACCCCCAAATTTGGCTTGCGATTGCTCTAAGAGAAGCAAATTTCATCCGATCCGGCTGAAACTTGGTGCATGGTGTTAGTATGTGGTCTCTAACAACCATGCGACAATTGGTCCATATCGGTCCATAATTATATATAGCCCCCATATAAGCCGATCCCCAGATTTGACCTCCGGAGTCTCTTAGAGGAGCAAAATACATCCGATACGGTTGAAATTTGGTACGTGGTGTTAGTATAAGGCCGCTTATAACCATGCCAAAATTGGTCCATATCGGTCTATAGTTATATGTAGCCGATCCCCAATCACACAAAAATTGGTCCATATCGGTTCATAATCATGGTTGCCACTCGATCCAAAAATAAGCTACCAATTTTTATACCCACCACCATAGGATGGGGGGTATATTAACTTTGTCATTCCGTTTGTAACACATCGAAATATTGCTCTAAGACCCCATAAAGTATATATATTCTGGGTCGTGGTGAAATTCTGAGTCGATCTGAGCATGTCCGTCCGTCTGTTGAAATCACGCTAACTTCCGAACGAAACAAGCTATCGACTTGAAACTTGGCACAAGTAGTTGTTATTGATGTAGGTCGGATGGTATTGCAAATGGGCCATATCGGTCCACTTTTACGTATAGCCCCCATATAAACGGACCCCAAAATTTGGCATGCGAGGCCTCTAAGAGAAGCAAATTTCATCCGATCCGGCTGAAATTTGGTACATGGTGTTGGTATATGGTCTCTAACAACCATGCAAAAATTGGTCCACATCGATCCATAATTATATATAGCCCCCATATAAACCGATCCCCCGATTTGGCTTGCGAGGCCCCTAAGAGAAGCAAATTTCATCCGATCCGGCTGAAATTTGGTACATGGTGTCAGTATATGGTCTCTAACAACCATGCAAAAATTGGTCCACATCGGTCCATAATTATATATAGCCCCCATATAAACCGATCCCCCGATTTGGCTTGCGAGGCCTCTAAGAGAAGCAAATTTCATCCGATCCGGCTGAAATTTGGTACATGGTGTTAGTATATGGTCTTTAACAACCATGCAAAAATTGGTCGACATCGGTCCATAATTATATATAGCCCACACATAAACCGATCCCCCGACTTGGCTTGCGAGGCCTCTAAGACAAGCAAATTTCATCCGATCCGGCTAAAATTTGGTACATGGTGTTAGTATATGGTCTCTAACAACCATGCAAAAATTGGTCCACATCGGTCCATAATTATATATAGCCCCCATATAAACCGATCCCCCGATTTGGCTTGCGAGGCCTCTAAGAGAAGCAAATTTCATCCGATCCGGCGGACATTTGGTACGTGATGTTAGTATATGGTCTCTAACAAGCATGCAAAAATTGGTCCACATCGGTTCATAATTATATATAGCCCCCATATAAACCGATCACCAGATTTGACCTCCAGAGCCCCTTGGAAGAGCAAAATTCTTCCCATTCGGTTGGAATTTGGTACGTGATGTTAGTATATGGTATCCACCAACCATGCAGGAATTGGTTCCTATCAGTCCATAATTATATATAGCTCTCATATAAACCGATCCCCAGATTTGACCTCCGGTGCCTTTTGGAGAAGCAAAATTCATCCGATCTGCTTGAAATTTGGTTCGTGGTGGTAGTATATGGTATTTAACAACCATGCCAAAAGTGGTCCATATCAGTCCATAATCGTACATAGCCCCATATAAACCGATCCCGAGATTTGGTTTTGGAACCTCTTGGAGGAGCAAATTTCATCCGAGTGAGTTGAAATTTGGTACATTGTGCTAGTATATGGTCGTTAACAACCATGCCTAACTAGGTCCATATCGGTCTATAGTTATATATGGCCCTCAGATAAATCGATCCCCAATCACACAAAAATTGGTCCATATCAAGTTCATAATTGTATATAGCCCCCATATAAGCGACCCCCATATTTCAATTCTGGCTCTCTACGTACAAAAAGTCCATATCGATTCGTAATTATTTGTAGACTTAACTATACATAACTTTTTTGTCTAATATATACCATGTATGGACTAAATCACAATTTAGAAAACGATGTTAAGAAGTTTTAAGATACCACAACCCAAGTAATTCGATTGTGGATGATAGTCTTTCGTAGAAAACATTGTCAAAATGTTATTTCTGTAGAAAATTTTATTTCTATAGAAAATTTTATCAAAATTTTATTTCTATAGAAAATTTTGTCAAAATTTTATTTCTATAGAAAAGTTAAACTTATTTATATACGTATTTAATCGGCCTTTTTTAGTTTAATATATACCACGTATGGACTATGTTGTATATATTACGGTGTTAGGAAGTTTTAAGATACCTTGTTATCGGTAAGTGTTACCGCAACCCAAATAATTCGATTGTGGATGACATTCTTCAGTAGAAGTTTCTACGCAATCCATGGTGGAGGGTACATAAGCTTCGGCCTGGCCGACCTTACGGCCGTATATACTTGTTTAGTTTAATATATACCACGTATGGACTATGTGGTATATATTACGGTGTTAGGAAGTTTTGAGATATCTTGTCATCGGCAAGTGTTACCGCAACCCAAGTAATTCGATTGTGGATGACAGTCTTCAGGATAAGTTTCTACGTAATCATGGTGGAGGGTACGAAAGCTTCGGCCTGGCCGAACTTACGGCCGTATATACTTGTTTTGAGTTCAAAAGCCCTTGCTAATAAAATATATCTCAAAGAGAATATAAGAACTTCGTTAAATGAGAATTTTATACCTATTCCAGCTTTACAAAACATACACTGAAAAAAGATTTACGAGATATTAAAGATGTTAAATGCTTGTAACCTAAATTTTAAGATGTACAAAATATTTAGGACAAATTTTTTAAAAATAATAAAATTTTAATTAAAATAAAGTTTAAAATCTTTGCTTCGCAAATTTTTATACCCTTCACCACTGTGTATAAGTTTGTGCATTTGTATGTAACGCCAAGAAGGAAAAGTCTGAGACCCATCTTTAAATTCTGAGTCGATTTAGCGATGTCTGTCTGTCTGTCTATCTGTCTGTCTGTATATGTAAGTTTGTGTGCAAAGTACAGCTCGCAGTTTAAGTCCTTTCGTCCTCAAATTTGGCACAGAGTTTTACTTTGGATCAAAGACGATCGCTATTGAGTTTAAAAAAATCGGTTCAGATTTAGATATAACTGCCATATACATATATTTCATTTCATTTTATTGAGTACCTACACAACAAGATTAAAATCTTATAATTGCAGTGCAGGATTATAAATGTTAAAACATCTCCATAATTAAATTTTAAAGATAAAAGAAAAAAATAAAAATTTAAATAAATAAAATAAATATTAATATTAATATTAAAGAAAAAAAATGAAGAAAAATATTTTTAATATTCAAATCCATTGCATTCTTGATGATTGAAGTTGTGAGTCAATATTATATCTACAAGCAAAATTTTAATATTAAATATTCTAATTGTGAAGTAAATTTTGAATACTCTTCTTAAAAGATGATGCGTTGCTGATGCATTGTATATCGGGTGGTAGAGTGTTCCAGAGACGTATCGTGCCAATAAAGAACTGTCATTCGGATACAAGACTTGTCCTTCTAAAGGGTATTATATTCCTATTCCTATCAGATCTGGTAAACCAAATTCTATCATAGAGATAGCTTGGTTTTCGTCTGTAAATCAATTTATGAAGAAATACTAACGATTTGCCATTAAGCAGGGTATTAAAACTAAAGCCAAAGAGGGGGTCTGTAACATGCGAAACATGATCGGTCCTGCGTAACCCATACACAAACCGAACTATACTATTGAATGCCACGTTAAGTCTATTTTTGCTCACGGAGTCACAATTCACGAAGAGTTCAGATCCGTAAATTAAACCCGGTATCAAAAGACTTTTCGCCAGGAGAAGTCGAATATTGACTGGTGTGTAGGAATGAGTAACCCATAAATAATGTAATTTAGCATATGTCTGTCCAACGACCGTGTTTACATGACTCGATCAACTCAAAGTGCTATTGAATACCACTCCTAAATTCTTAGCACTAGTGACTACACCGATTTTCTGGCCATCTATCATAATATCAGCACTCGACAAAGAGAACCTTCTATTCTTGTGTATAATCAAACATTTATGGCGATTTCGATTGGGAAAAAAGGTGCAACATTCTCGAAATTGATTGCCAAATATAAAGGACACTGTCATAGATTTTGGATCCTGTATCCCTCACAATATTATGAATTAACAATAACTTTGCAATGACACTATTATATATTTTGCGAAACGAAAACGCCCTTAGACTTTGGTGGATTTAGTAGCAGACCATTGGCCCTTGCCTATCGAAACACACGATCAAGGTCGTGGTTAAGTTTCCCCAAACACTCACTAGCATCACCTACCGGACTACTTAAAAAGATTTGTATGTCATCTGCATACATAAGCATCTGATTATGAACTATTTCAAGAGGCAGGTCATTGGCGTACATGCAAAATAATAGAGGTCCAATTATAGAACCCTGTGGAACCCCTTTCGTAACTGGCAACGACAATGAAAAAGTATCTTCCGTCTGTAACCGATCGTTAAGATAGGAAGTAATAAGAAAGGTAGCAGTAGGACAGAATTTGAAAAATCGTTGAAGTTTCAGACATAACATTGTGTGATCAACAGTATCGAAAGCCTTTGAGTGATCTAAGAGGACAAGAAAACTAACATGGTTCTCATCAATATTTCTCCTAATTGATTCTGAAACTTCGATCAGTGCACTCACACAACTGTGATCTCTGCGGAAACCGGACTGCCTTTCAGATAACAAGTTACAACGAAGAATATAATCATATATCTGCTTATGTAAAATATTTTCGAACACTTTAGAAACATAACACAAAATAGCAATGGGTCGTGACTCAGAATTAGATTTCGGTATCGGAATAATCTTTGCATGCTTCCATATGGTGGGATAAGTGCTGGAAGTCAGAATTGTGTTAAAAAAGTAGGTGAAAAGAGGTATAAGTTGAGGTAGCAGTATTCGTATAAATCTGGGGTCCATCCCATCCAGGCCAATAGCATTTGACTTAACCATGAAAAAACTCTCTATGACCTCATCGCGGTAACACTCGTTAACTCTCGGATCAATAAAATGAAAAGTAGGATACAGATTTCATTTATCGAATTTTGTTTCTCTTTTCGCGGTATATTAATAAAGCTATTCACGTACGAACAAACACTTGTTTAAAATCCAAATTATAACGGATACCTCAAAGTAAAAAATGTTTTTTTTGATTCCAAAGAAACGTTAAACCAAAGATGCTAAATCCTTAAAAGAAGTCTTAGCCTATATTGGAAGCGTTTTTATCTTAAATCTAAAGTTTCAATATTTCAGTTAATTTAAGGACAATTTCTTTAAATCAAAAGTGTGTATCTTTACTTTAAGAAAAATTTACCTTAGTTCAAAGACATGCGACCTTAGAGGAGTGGCGCAAATTTACAAAATTTCTGTACTAAATTTAATGGAAACATTTTTTGAAGTAAAGATTCAATCTGAGCATGTCTGTTGAAATCACTCTAACTTCCGAACGAAACAAGCTATCGACTTGAAACTTGGCACAAGTAGTTGTTATTGATGTAGGTCGGATGATATTGCAAATGGACCATATCGGTCCACTTTTACGTATAGCCCCCATATAAACGGACCCCCAATTTTGTCTTTGTCGAGGACTCTAAGAGAAGCAAATTTCATCCGATCCAGCTGAAATTTGGTACATGGTGTCATCATATGATCTCTAACAACCATGCAAAAATTGGTCCATAATTATATATAGCCCCCATATAAACCGATCCCCCGATTTGGCTTGCGGAGCCTCTAAGAGAAGCAAATTTCATCCGATCTGGCTGAAATTTGGTACGCGGTGTTAATACACACAAAAAAAAATTTTTTGATTTCAATCACGAAAATCGCGGATTCAATCATTTTTTTAATTGAAATGTCTTCAATCACGAAAATGATACAACACGATTTTCAATTACAAATTTAATTGACTTTTGTCACGGAATCAATTAAATGTGTGATTGAATCAATTAAAAATGTGATTGATTTTTAACATAAAATTCAATCACAGTTTTAATTGAATCAATTAAAATTTTAATTAATTTCGCGAGAAAAATCAATCAACTATTTGATTCATTCAATTAAATAATTAATTGAAATTGGCTATAAATTTCAATCAAAAAATTTATATTACGCCCCCAAAATCGTATTTAGTTTTATTTGAAATAAAAAAAAATATGCGTTTCTTATAAAACATATTCAATATTTTATTATTTTTTGAATTATGCAATAGATAAATAAATTTGGTTCTTGTCATTTGTGTGTTTTGTTCTAACATAACACATACAATTACTATCAATACAACTAAAGGGTGAAAAAATAAAATATATAAATCATTATCTTCCTTATCATAATAACCATGTCAGAATGTTCCTTCTAATAACATATTTAGATGCGCAATAAATCAGCAACCTGTAAGCTAAATTAGTTTTTCTGAAAGTAAACAGAATAATTCGAATTTAATTTTGTTCAATTAAAAGTTAATTTTGTTTAACATTACCTGCATAGAATATGAAGTTAAATTCTTAGTTCCAGGTTGCAGATTTATAATCTTCCTTTGCAGTTGTAGTCTTTTAGCATAAAAACGTGTATTAAGGAGCTCGGTAATTTAATTTTAGTAACAATTCCTTTGCAAAATGTCCACATATTGAAATCGTCTATTAAAATTTGAATCAATCAAAGACAAAAATAATAGGAAAGCAATGTAATATTTGGTATTATATTGATGATACTTTGAAATTCTGGAAATAGAAAAAAATATAAATGGAAAATACATATTTTTATTATTTTCGGATATTTTTCATATTTTTAAATCCAAAAGAGAACTTTTTACCATTATATAATTGAGCTCATTAGTTTATATATACTGCTCTCTACTTGGGTACAAACTGAAAAAGGCAGGTAAAACAAAACTGCAATTTAATTCAAACGCTACTTCGCAACATCAAGGTGAATCTTCCAACAAACCCATACCGCTCTTGGTTTTAAAAAACTAGGAGTGAAAAAAAATTTACAACTTTAAAAGTTCCTTTGATTGCAAACATATTCTTATATTCTTACATATTTGATAAAACGATGGAGTTGATTGGTCAATTTCACGAAATAAAATTGCTTACTATGTTAAAAGAAATGAATAAAAATATATTATTTTAGTCCGTTTAATGTAAACAGTCTTAAATGGTATTCACATTTCACAATTGCTTACCTTCAATAACGGTAGATTGTTTTCCATTTTTACAATACCACACAGGTAATTTCAAATGCGTTCTGCCATATATTTTTTCAAACCTTTACGACGTGGCCATTTGTTGTTGCACACTTTATTTGCTATGATTTGTTGTTGCATTTATGCACACATTTCGCACGCAGCAGGCAGAATGTCGCCAATCCTGTTTTTCAATTTACGCGAAAAAGAAAAACCCAACCGTTCGCTACGAGTTATTTCCACAGACTGATCTCTCCATCATTCAACAATGTGAATAAATACCCATTCTCTTGTTCTCTTTTCGCTCTTTCCATAGCTCAAAATTATTCAATTTCAATCACAAAGATGATTGGATCAATCACATGTGTAATTGGAAACGGAAAAATTTTCAATCACGTTTGTAATTGAAAATTATTTCCGAATTGATTAACAAATTGATTGAATCAATTAATATTTTAATTGGAAACGTAACAAATATCAATCATTTTTTTAATTGGTTTTTATTCGGATTTGATTAAATATTTAATTGAATCAATTAACATATTAATTGAATCCGTTTCCAAATTCAATTAAGTGTTTAATTGAAAAAATGTTGGTGATAATTTTTTGTGTGTATATGGCCTCAAACACTCATGCAAAAATTGGTCGAAATCGGTCCATAATTATATATAGCCCCCATATAAACCGATCCCCAGATTTGACCTCCGGTGCCATTTGGAGAAGCAAAATTCATCCGATCTGGTTGAAATATGGTACGTGATGGTAATATATGATATTTAACAGCCATGCCAAAAGTGCTCCATATCAGTCCATAATCATATATAGCCCCCACATAAACCGATCCTGAGATTTGGTTTTGGAGCCTCTTGGGGGAGCAAATTTCATCCAAGTCAGTTGAAATTTGGTACATTGTGCTAGTATATGGCCGTTAACAACCATGCCTAACTAGGTCCATATCGGTCTATAGTTATATATAGCCCTCAGATAAATCGATCCCCAATCACACAAAAATTAGTTCATATCAAGTTCATAATTGTATATAGCCCCCATATAAGCGACCCCCATATTTCAATTCTGGCTCTCTACCACGTATGGACTAACTCACAATTTAGAGAACGATGTTAAGAAGTTTTAAGATTGTGTAAAAAAAGTAATTCGATTGTGGATGACAGTCTTTCGTAGAAGTTTCTACGCATAGTGCAGGGTACATAAGATTCGGCCTGGTCGAACTTACGGCCGTATATACTTGTTTTTAATTACAATTTCATTATTTTAAAGAAATTTGTTCTTAATATTTTGTTAATTACGCATACTAAAATTTAAGTTGCGTAATCATTAATATCATGTAAATATTTTGTTCAGTGTATGTACGCCAGAGTTGAATTTTTCATATTTTAGAACCATTTTCAATGGGAGTTTCCTCTAATTGACTCGATAGTTTCCACAGAGAATATATTTAATATGCAATTTAAGTGTGTCATCTTGATCTAATTGGTTCAGATTTAGATAAAGCCTCCATATATTTGTTCTTCCGGTTTACACAAATATGGCCAAAATACCCACATTTTACACAAAATTCTGTGATTATTTCCCCACTGTAATGCCAAACTTTCCACAGCATGGTCGAGTTTTAAATAAAGCTCAGACTTGTGGAAATATCGCCCGACTTGGCTAAATAAAATATCACAACAACACTTGACCACATATCTTGGCTAAATGTTACCAATATCCTTGTAAAATCGGCACTGCTAAGTAGCCAAATAAAAGATGCGGCTTCTTTAAAATAAAGACATTTTTAGCTACCTATCTGGCTTTAAATCTAGGACCATTGAAATTAAAATTAGGATACAGATCTCATTTATCAAATTTTCATTCTCTTTTCGCGGTTTATTAATAAAGGTACTCACGTACAAATAAATGCCAGTTTAAAAATCCAAATTATAACGGTACTTCAAAGTAAAAAATGTTTTCTTAATTCCAAAAAACTCTAAACCAAAGACGCTAAATCCTCAGAATAAGTCTTAGCCTATATTTGAAGCGTTTTTATCTTAAATGTAAAGTTTCAATATTTCAGTTTATTTAAGGACAATTTCTTTAAATCAAAAATGCGTTTCTTTACTTTAAGGAAAATTAGCCTTAGTTCAAAGACATGCGACTTTAATGTAGGGACGCAAATTTAAAAAAAAAAACTTCTAAATTTAATGAAAACAAGTAAGGAAAGTCTAAAGTCGGGCGGGGTCGACTATATTATACCCTGCACCACTTTGTAGATCTAAATTTTCGATACCATATCACATCCGTCAAATGTGTTGGCGGCTATATATAAAGGTTTGTCCCAACTACATACATTTAAATATCACTCGATCTTGACAGAATTTGATAGACTTCTACAAAATCTATAGACTCAAAATTTAAGTCGGCATATGCACTAGGGTGGAACACAATGTTAGTAAAAAAATATGAGAAACATTTAAATCTGAAGCAATTTTAAGGAAACTTCGCAAAAGTTTATTTATGATTTATCGCTCGATATATATGTATTAGAAGTTTAGGAAAATTAGAGTCATTTTTATAACTTTTCGACAAAGCAGTGGCGATTTTACAAGGAAAATGTTGGTATTTTGTCGAAATCAAAAAAATTCTACAATGCTAATTCTACTCCCTGTGGTCAAATGAGTGTAAATCGGGCGAAAGCTATATATGGGAGATATATCTAAATCTGAACCAATTTCAACCAAATTTGGCACGCATAGCTACAATGCTAATTCTACTCCCTGTGCAAAATTTCAACTAAATCGGAGCAAAAAATTGGCCTCTGTGGTCATTTGAGTGGAAATCGGGCGAAAGCTATATATGGGAGCTATATCTAAATTTGAACCGATTTCAACCAAATTTGGCACGCATAGCTACAATGCTAATTGTACTCCCTGTGCAAAATTTCAACTAAATCGGAGCAAAAAATTGGCCTCTGTGGTCATTTGAGTGGAAATCGGGCGAAAGCTATATATGGGAGCTATATCTAAATCTGAACCGATTTCAATAAAATTTGGTACACTTGACTACACTACTAGTTGTACTCCCTGTGCAAAATTTCAACCAAATTGGGGTAAAACTCTGGCTTCTGGGACCGAATTAGTCCATATCGGGCGAAAGATATATATGGAAGCTTTATCTAAATCTGAACCGATTTCAATAAAATTTGGCACACTTGACTATAGTACTAATTGTTCTTCTTGTGCAAAATGTTAAGCAAATTAGGGTAAAACTCTGGCTTCTGGGGCCATATAAGTCGATATCGGGCGAAATATATATATGGGAGCTATATCTAAATCTGAACCCATTTCTTCCAAAATCAATAGGGTTCTATTCTGAGCCAAAACAGATACTTGTGCCAAAATTGAAGTCGGTTGGACTAAAACTGTGACCTAGACTTTGATTACAAAAATGTGTTCACGGACAGACGGACATGGCTATATCGACTCAGGAACCCACCCTGAGCATTTTTGCCAAAGACACCATGTGCCTATCTCGTCTCCTTCTGGGTGTTGCAAACATATGCATTAACTTATAATACCCTGTTCCACAGTGTGGCGCAGGGTATAAAAAAAATTTTAAGCCAAGCTTATAAACTGTATTTTAATTAAAATTTCATTATTTTAAAGAAATTTGTCCCTAATATTTTGTGAATTTCGCCATTCGGTAGCGTAATCTTTAATATCACGTAAATATTTGTTTCAGTGAATATAAACCTTCATATAAACTTCCAACAAATTTGAAAGAGTTGAGATGGTAAC
This sequence comes from Haematobia irritans, assembly GCF_050003625.1. Lineage (NCBI taxonomy): Eukaryota > Metazoa > Arthropoda > Insecta > Diptera > Muscidae > Haematobia > Haematobia irritans. Next base: position 109,162,771 of record NC_134400.1, read on the forward strand.
ACAGGTTTTGGTCTACATAGTGGTGAAGGGTATAATATAGTCGGCCCCATCCGACTTAAGACTTTCCTTACTTGTTTTTATTAAATTTAGGACACAAATTTTGGAAATTTGCGTCCCTTCGTTAAAGTCATATGTCTTTGAACTAAGGCAAAGTTTCCTTAAAGTGAAGAAAGACATTGTTGAATTAAAGAAATCGTCCTCAAATTAACTGAAATAATGAATCGTTAGATTTAAGATAAAAACACTTCAATAGGCTAAGCCTTATTTAAGGATTTAGAATTTTTGGTTTAAAGTTTTTTTTTGAAATCTGTATCGTAATTTAAAATTTCTAGATTTTAAGCCAGATAATTCGCTAACCAATTTCTTTATTTTAAATAAGCCGCATTTTTGGATTTGAATCAATACCAAAATCTTTAAGGGAAGGTCAAAATCTTCGGATCCAAGTAAACTTTTATTGTAAAAACTTTGCTAATACAATATATCTCAAATAAAATATAAAAATTCGTTTAATGAGAATTTAATCCTTATTTCAGTTTTACAAAACATACATTTAAAGTTGTATGATTCCCCAATATATTTTTATATCAACTTCAATTCGCAATCAATACTAAAATCTTTATTAAATATAATCTCTATCAAAAAAAGAGATGATTTGGATATGTCTCTCAAAGATTTTGATCCTTCTCGAAAACCCTTTGGTATGTAGTCTCAAATAAGAGTCCACTTGGATTCAAAGATTTTGAATTTCATTTAATGATTTGGATATCGATACTTGGCCAAAGATTCTAACAACAAGAGAGATCAACCATAATGTTAACTAATTTTCGTTTTGTTTTTTAATTCATGGATTTTTGAGGTAGTAAATTACATTGTTGTAGTCTAGGTATTATGATGACCACATTACCGTTTGTGGTCTTTCAGTTTCGAATCCAACCCTCGTCGAATGTTGAAGTTGTATGATTTAAGGAATTCCCACTAGGAAATGACACTCCACTCATATGCTTTCGCCACAATAACTTTGGTGCATAAATATTCTTATTAGCACACGGGGACGGTACTGAAGTCATAAATTTTCCACAAACATCACCAACTAAAGACCACATGGAGATTCGTTTACAAAAGTGCGAAGGGTCATAAGATGATTTATCAGGCTAATAAAAACAATACTTAGTATGAATGAATTATAAATATTAGGGTGAGAGATTTACATATGGTTAGATTAGAATGACCTTGATTAGAGTGGAAAAAGAATAAAATTTTTTCTTCGGCCAATAAGATGGATATTTTTAAGATAAAATACAACAACGTTTTTTTCTTGATTTTAATTTTGTTCCAGGAGTATCGACGTCGGAGAGGCTAATAGTGTAAAAAACAACCAACTGTTTGAAAAGTGTCGGGGGATGAAAAGTCACACATCGACATTTCAACTAATCGAATTCTTGTCAAAAAAGTCGAACTCGGGAAATTCGAGTAAATTTTGATAAAAAAAAAATCGACTAATCGACATTTAAAGAAAAATTGGATATTCAACTTTGAATGTTCACTTTATGCAGACATAAAAAAGTAGTCATGTCGAAAGTTGTCTTAAAAATCTAAATTTGAAAAATCTGAAAATTAAAAACTTAAAAGTCAACCTTCTCCACTTTGGAAAATAGTTGACCCACAAAAGAGTTTATAAGTTTGGAAACAAAAAGAAGAAGCACTGAGCAAATATTAAGAATGCGGTGGATGGGTCAGCAGTTCGTAGCCCAATTAATTGTGGCGAGGCGGGAGGAATGAACCTGTTATTTATCATGGTCGAAGAGAATGTTTATATACCATAGGATGGTGTAGGGTAACACATCGAAATAACGCTCTATTGTAACACATCGAAATATTGCTCTAAGACCCCATAAAGTATATACATATATTCTGGGTCGCAGTGAAATTCTGAGTCGATCTAAGCATGTTCGTCCGTCCGTCCGTCTATTGAAATCACACTAACTTCCGAACGAAACTTGGCATAAGTATTTGTTATTGATATCGGACCACTTTTACGTATAGCCCCCATATAAACCGACCCCTAGATTTGGCTTGCGGATCCTCTTGGAGGAGCAAAATTCATCCGATCCGGTTGAAATTTGGTACGTGGAGTTAATATATGGTACCTAACAACCATGCAAAAAGTGGTCCATATCGGTCCATAATTATTTTTAGCCCCCATAAAACCGATCCCCAGATTTGACCACCAGAGCCTCTTGGAGGAGCAAAATTCATCCGATCCGGTTGAAATTTGGTACGTAATGTTAGTATATGGTCTCTAACAACCACACAAAAATTGGTCCATATCGGTTCATAATTATATATAGCCCCCATATAAACCGATCCCCAGATGTGACCTCCGGAGCCTCTTGGAGGAGCAAAATTCATCCCATCAGGTTGAAATTTGGTACGTGGTGTTAGTATAGGGTCTCTCACAACAATGCAAAATTTGGTCCATATCGGTCCATTATTATATATAGTCCCAAATATAAACCGGTCCCCAGATTTGAACTCCGGATCCTCTTGGAAGAGCACATTTCATCTGATCCGATTGAAATTTGGTACGTGGTGTAAGTATATGGTCTCTAACAACCATGCAAAAATTGGTCCATATCGGTCCATAATTATATATAGCTCCCATATAACTTGATCCCCAGATTTGACCTCCGGAACCTCTTGGAAGAGCAAAATTCATTGGATTCGGTTGAAATTTGGTATATGGCCGCTAGCAGCCATGCAAAAATTGGTCCATATCGGTCTATAATTATATATAGCCGATCGCCAATCACACAGAAATTGGTCCATATCACCAGAAATAATCTACCAAAATTTTATTTCTATAGAAAATTTTGTCAAAATTTTATTTCTATAGAAATTTTTGTCAAAATTTTATTTCTATCGAAAATTTTGTCAAAATTTTATTTCTATAGTAAATTTTGTCAAAATTTTATTTCTATAGTAAATTTTGTCAAAATTTTGTTTCTATAGAAAATTTTGTCAACATTTTATTTCTATAGAAAATTTTGTCAAAATTTTATTTCTATAGAAAATTGTGTCAAAATTTTATTTCTATAAAAAATTTTGTCAAAATTTTATTTCGTTTTGTTTTTGTTGGTTTATTCTTCAATCATTTTGTTGTGATTGATATCAGCTTAAAACCATACATTGACTAAACTACAAGTGTAGCGTAACCAACAGAGAAAAAGAATGTTTGTCAAATTTATTTGGGCAAAGCCCTTTACACTGCAAGATGGTTGGATGGACGCACGTTTCGGATTTACCACATTCCTCATCAGCATTCCCTACTTGCAGCAAAACTATCAACCAATTATCAGAATAAATTCAGGCAGTTCACTAAACCCAAAGTGAACCACACTTGAGCCTTCCGAAACAAGGTTTATGAAAGCCGGCCTTTGCCGAAATAAATTTGTACAAACATATCTCTTTTCCTTTGCCACAATCAAATCATCGATTTGAATGCAATTGGCCGGGTTTATTTTGAGCGTGCTTCCGCTTACTTCATTCGTTGTTGTAAGATACCTTGCCATCGGCAAGTGTTACCGCAACCCAGGTAATTCGATTGTGGATGATAGTCTTTAGTAGAAGCTTCTACGCAATCCATGGTGGAGGGTACATAAGATTCGGCCTGGACGTATATACTTGTTTCTTCTTCATGTGGGGTCATCGATGTTGAAAACGGCTACAACCTTTCCGAGCTATGGGACAGTGGGTGCACGCTCGTTTATGGCCTCCGGTATGTACAGTGTTGCAACCAACTTCATAGTTGCTATCATTTATAAACCACGCGTTTGACAGCTGACAGATTTATTTCAGTGACAGCATTTCGATCTATTGCATTAAAAACTAAAATTATTCGTGCTGGAATTCAAGCGGTATAGTGTGATTGCCTTATACTTGGAACCCACAAGAGGCTACACAGAAAAAATTTTCCGTAGTTAAACTAACGCTAAATTTAACTTATTTTTATTGTAAAAAAATTATTTGTTAGTACACTCAACAAAAAGTGAACTCTCTATTTCACTAAAGCCATATTAACTTTATATTAGTTCATAGAATCATTATGTTTTGGAAAATTTTATTTTAGTCAAATAATTTTTTGCGTATCTTCGTTAAATGAACTAAAAAATGGGAAAAAGTTATACACAAATAAAGCATAAAGATTTCCTAATTTCGTATTTCTTACAAAATAGTTCATTATTTCTTTAAATTTGTAAATTTTACCAAAAATGTGTCCATCATGAACTTCGTATGTCACTAAAGACATTCTTGCAATTTTGAACTCCAAGATTTCTCTTAAAACTACAAAATTTTCTTTAACTACTGAAAAAATTTAGTTATGTCTAATAAATTTTCTTGAATTTGTCGAAAAATATTTACTTATTTTTGCCATATCGGAGTGATGCCAGCGCTTGTAATACCGTTTAGTTAAAATTTTCTAAAAAAGTTCCAAATTTTCTAAAATTAATCGAAAGTTATCTTTCCTGGTGGGTTCACTGTTTTTTCAGTGTAGTTAAATTTTTTTCCACAGCCCAATGAAATTTTCGTTTTTTATGTATGTCTCAAATATTTTATGAACTAAACGTGAGTATAAAGTTCGATGACCGTACACATAAATTCAATATGAACTAAAGCAAATGAAAATTTTCGTACGATTCCCAAAAATAGTAAGAATGAACTACTGTATGGTTAAAATGGTCATGATTAGGCGCCAATGATTTTCTTCTTAACTTTTAGTTAATATTTTCGTCTATTAGAGGGTGTAATTTCGTGAACTGTAGTTAAAAAGTACAACAGGGCATTAAATTTTACTGGTTTTAAGAACGCTTTGGGGAAATCTCAAAATGTGTAGCAAAATTTAGTTCAATTTTCGTACGAGTTAGTTTATTCTTCCTATAAAGCAGTTTACTTTTTTTCTGTGTATCGTTACAGCCCTCCAGCATTTAAATGTGAATAAATCTTTGTTTCTCGTTACCGTGATACTGAATGTGTTGCATCGCGTCGAAAAAGTGGACAGCACCAGAAATGATCTGAAAAGTGAAGATTAGATTTGATCGAAATCCACGCCGCAGTGGTAGAGAACTTGCTGGTGAATTGAACATTTAGCGCTAACAGATGCATTTAGCGCGAAAATATTGAAAATGAGCTTGGACTAAAAATGAATGGGGGAAAATGTCAATGAGTTGCTTCGCTTGCACTATAGTAGCCAGTTTCCGAATTTGGTTTTCTCTCATGGGAAAACCAAATCAAATTGAGCATTTTGTCTACAAGGTTACTCGCTAAAGATGTTCACCTCCGATTGGTCACCAGAACTGTCACCTATGGTAATGGTGTGTGCCACCGTAATGGCCGGTGGAGTCAAAATAAATGCCGACTATTATCGGGATAATGTCCTAGAGACAGTATTGAATCCCTGGATAGACAAACATTCCATTCGATCCGAGACAATAGACATTCCAACGAGACTCAGCAACATTGCTCTCAGCACGCTTCAACCAAAAATGGATTTAGAACGTGTTTTTGCATCTCGGCCATTTTCGGAGAATAAGGTTTGCACTAAAAAACCAATTTACACGTTGTAGGAAATGGGCCAAAAATACCGCAGAGCGACTTTTGTGCAGTGGGTGATGGGTTATCTGTCATTTGGGCCTCACGAAAATAAGCCTTAAACAACAAAATCAAATTGTTATGGTTTTTGGGGTGTAACTTCATTTTATTTTTGCCTTAAACAACAAAATCAAATTGTTATGGTTTTTGGGGTGTGACTTCATTTTATTTTTGGATTATGAAATAAACCCATTTTAATTGAAAATGAATACTAATTTCATTCTTGGCATTGTGTTTCCTTTTCAAGTGTTGCGTATTTTAGGATTCTGGCATTGGTGGTAACTCTAGTTCTGAATGGCATAGTATTGCCGAAGAAGAGGTGTCCACAGTGGGCAATCGCGATCGCAAAGTGATATGCATGACGAGGCTTAAGACTTTCTCCTGTAGATAGATCCAAAATGATAACTACGGCCATTGGTCGTGGTGTAAGGTTTGGCCTATGGAAATAGCCCAAAGTGGACTAACTCAATTGCAATGTAATATAAGTGGGGTCTGGGACTTTATCTTGTGGACAGAGTGGGCTAACGCGATTTCAAAGTAATATGTTCCCATAAAAAAGATTTAATTATCATTTAATGAATGATAATGAATTTGATTGAATTGATACCGAGCCAAAGAAGCGAAGAATAAAGGATACATTTAAGACACAATTCTCTTTTAAATTTGAGTTTTGCGTACTTGATACTAGGAAACAAATTTTAATTTATTCGGGTCTTAGCCTTTTTTTCATGTGCTCTCAAAATCTTTTAAAAATGTGTTAATGACAACTTCAGATTCCATATTTAGACTCGTCTGACTTATAATAAAGTGTTGAAAAACATCTCATATTATTGAACGCATTTTTGCTTTGTAGCCAAGATGAAAACAGTCAACAAAATTAATTTAATTTTGAAAAATTTTGCAGAAATATTAATGCCAAGTTGGCCTTAGTCGAACAAAATTTTCCTTCATGTAAAGAGACCTACTTTAAAGTCGAATAACTTAACTATAAGGACAAAACGGCATCATTGACAACCCAGCAAAAAATGCGTCACAAAAAAAGTCGTGAAAATGTTCTTTTTGGATCCGGAAGTGGTGCAAAATTGACGCAGAAACGATGAATTTAACATCCCAGCAAAAAATTTGGAAGTACTTCCAAAGGCACAACTTTAAAAGCACTTCCAGAAGATGCACTCCCAATGATGTTCTTTATTTTAACTACCCTGGAAGTTCTTTAAATTCAATTTTTTATAACTTGGTTTTTTCATACTTTTAATGGGTAATTTTACCTTTTTTTGTTTCAAATAGGTTAAAAACAGAGTAAGAATTCATAAAATCTTACAAATCATTTAAATTTTGTCGAAAAATTTGCTAAATCAAATCTGAAAAAATTGTACATTTTTGAAAATATTTGAGGTCAAACGTTTCCAACAAGCGTTATAATCCATTAAAAATTATAAAAAAGTATAAAAATTATTTCTTTGACAAAATATCACAGAATTTTTTAATTTACATCCAAAAGCATTGAATTCGGATCACACCTAAAGAAGTGATACAAATTCAGTGCAACGGCTGTTGAAATGGAGGACGTCCGTCCTATGACAAGCCCATGTTAAATTCACCGCTTCTGCGTCAATTTTGCACCACTTCCGGATCCACAAAGAACATTTTCATTACTTTTTTGGCTACGCTTTTTTTGCTGGGATGGGCTTGTCATACGACGGGTGTCCACCATTTCAACAGCCGTTGCACTGAATTTGCATTACTTCTTAAGGTTTGATGCGAATCCATTAAGAAATTTTGTGTTATTTAGACAAATAAGTCATTTAAATGTTTTTTTTTATGATTTTTAATGCATTATAACGCTTGTCTGGAACGTTTGACATCAGATATTTTCAAAAATTCGCAATTTTTCCAGAAAGGATTTAGTATTTGTTTCGGCAAAATTTAAATAATTTGCCTTATATTTTTATACCCTCCACCATAGGATGGGGGTATATTAACTTTGTCATTCAGTTTGTAACACATCGAAATATTGCTCTAAGACCCCATAAAGTATATATATATTCTGGGTCGTGGTGAAATTCTGAGTCGATCTGAGCATGTCCGTCCGTCTGTAGAAATCACGCTAACTTCCGACCGAAACAAACTATCGACTTGAAACTTGGCACAAGTAGTTGTTATTGATGTAGGTCGGACGGTATTGCAAATGGGCCATATCGGTCCACTTTTACGTATAGCCCCCATATAAACGGACCCCCAAATTTGGCTTGCGATTGCTCTAAGAGAAGCAAATTTCGTCCGATCAGGCTGAAATTTGGTACATGGTGTTAGTATATGGTCTCTAACAATCATGCAAAAACTGGTCCATATCGGTCCACTTTAACGTATAGCCCCCATATAAACGGACCCCCAAATTTGGCTTGCGATTGCTCTAAGAGAAGCAAATTGCATCCGATCCGGCTGAAATTTGGTACATGGTGTTAGTATATGGTCTCTAACAACCATGCAAAAATTGGTCCACATCGCTTCATAATTATATATAGCCCCCATATAAACCGATCCCCCGATTTGGCTTGCGGAGCCTCTAAGAGAAGCAAATTTCATCCGATCCGGCTGAAATTTGGTACATGGTGTTGGTATATATTCACTAATGACCATGCAAAAATTGGTCCACATCGACCCATAACTATGTATAGCCCCCATATAAGCCGATCCCCAGATTTGACCTCCGGAGCCTCTTAGAGGAGCAGAATTCATCCGATCCGGTTGAAATGTGGTACGTGGTGTTAGTATAAGGTCTCTAACAACCATGCAAGAATTGGTCCATATCGGTCCATAATTATATATAGCCCCCATATAAATCGATCCCCAGATTTGTCCTCCGGAGCCTCTTGGAGGAGCAAAATTCATCCGATTCGGCTGAAATTTGGAACATGGTGTTAGAATGTGGTCTCTAACAAACACGCAAGAATTGGTCGATATCGGTCCATAATTATATATAGCCCCCATATAAACCGTTCCCCAGATTTGATCTCCGGAGCCTCTTGGGTGAGCAAAATTCATCCGATCCGGTTAGTGTAAGGCCGCTAATAACCATGCCAAAATTGGTCCATATCGGTCTATAGTTATATATAGCCGATCCCCAATCACACAAAACTTGGTCCATATCGGTTCATAATCATGGTTGCCACACGAGTCAAAAATAATCTACCAAACTTTTATTTTTATAGAAAACATTGTCAAAATGTTATTTTATTTCTATAGAAAATTTTGTCAAAATTTTATTTCTATAGACAATTTTGTCAAAATTTTATTTCTATAGAAAATTTTTTTCCAAATTTTATTTCTATAGAAAATTTTGTCAAAATTTTATTTCTATAGACAATTTTGTCAAAATTTTATTTCTATAGAAAATTTTGTCAAAACTTTATTTCTATAGAAAATTTTGCCAAAATTTTATTTCTATAGAAAATTTTATCAAAATTTTATTTCTATAGAAAATTTATTTCTATAGATTTTTTTCCCAAATTTTACTTCTATAGAAAATGCTGTCAAAATTTTATTTCTATAGAAACTTTAAACTTAATTATATACGTATTTAATCGGCCTTTTCTAGTTTAATATATACCACGTATGGACTATGTGGTATATATTATGGTATTAGGAAGTTTTAAGATACCTTGCCATCGGCTTCAGTAGAAGTTTCTACGCAATCAATGGTGGAGGGTACATAAGCTTCGGCCTGGCCGAACTTACAGCCGTATATACTTGTTAATTCTTAATCTGTTTTTAACCTATTTGAAACAATAAAATTTTAAATTTCTCATTAAAATTATGGAAGCAGCGAGTTAAAAAAAAATTGACTCAAATGAACTTCCTGTGCAGTTAAAACAAAGAACATCTTTGGGAGGACATTTTTGGAAGTGCTTTTAAAGTTATGCCTTTAGAAGAACTTCCAATTTTTTTTGCTGGGAAGTTTATCGACTTTTGGACAAGGAGATAAACTTTATATTAGAGAAATGCGTCTTCTATGCTATGCAACATTTGTTTGCTTTAAATAATTAATTTTTAATAATTAATTAGAAATTTGATGATATTTCATTAATTTTGAAGAATTTTTCAGAATTATTAAAGTCAAGTTGACCTTAGTAAAACAAAATTTTCTTTCATGTTAAGATACCTATTTTTAAGTCGAATCGCTTAATAAAAGGACAAAATGACTTCATTGAAAGGTTTTTCGACAATACAAAATGTTTAAATCACGGAAATGTGTCTTATATGCTAAGGAAAATACGCATTCGTATTTTAAGGACATTAAATCTATGGTCTCACGACAATATTTCTTTCAGTGTATGTGACAACCAGAACAAGACTGATAATTGTTCAAATTCCAAAAATATTATTTTTTTTTGCATCGTAATCTAGCATAACCTGCCATAGAATTTTTTCTGCTTGAACGCCCCCACATAGGCTTTTGCGCAATTCCCATGCTCTTACTTGGAATGAATTCAGTTCTATTTGATTTATTACAAAAGAGACCTATTTATGGTCATGTTAGCGAAGGATGTTGCTCAGCATCATGAATGATATTTCGAGGAATGTGGGCTTTATAAATTAAATATTTAGCAAAAAGTTTATCGTTGCAAAGAGATGGCGATGTTCCTCCCATGCATTCAACCACCTCTGTAGCTATCAATTTAAGGGTTGATGCGCTGATGGGTGCATTGTTCTTGGCAGGAGTTTTGATAGCAATAACCACCCTCGGCATTACCATTAAGGCTGAGTACGTAAAAAAGTATTTTCATTGCAGCACAAATTATCAAGGACAACCTCAACATTTTCTCTCAAGCAGCGGCTACATAAAGATTTCAGTTGAGAATTGATAAGGGTCAGGATGTGATGTATGATTTATATTCTAATAAATGTTTATGATTTCATTAATAAAAAAAGTATGGATTTTAATTTGGGAAACTGAAATATATGTACATAGATGTTTTACCATTTAGAATATTGTGAATATCAAGAGAATCTTTAAAAATATTTACCGCAGAATAGTTGCAATGGCCTATTGGAAAATATTCAATCTCTACTAATTGTTAGGTGTTTTATGGCGTAGAATTATATGTACACTAGAGGTGTGTGCGCGACACCCGTGAATCACGTGAGTCGTGAAAAAATCCAAAGTAATCCTCGTGCATGTTCGTGAATGGGACTAAAACAAATATGTCGCGCGTGAACGTGAGTGAGAAATAAAATCGGCTCGTAAATAAAATTTCTGCAAAATTACGAATCTTAAATACCCACCACCATGAATCAAATATTATAGCTCCCTTTGAAATTTCAGAGTGGTTTGATGACAGATATTCTCCCAAGCAGAGCAGTTCAACCAGTACACTTCCCGAAGATAAATTTAAAGATTTTACCTATGAAGACTATATTAGATTCTGGATTTATAAGAACCATTATTGTTTGAGTTTTAAATGAATCATTGACATCTCTTGTAAGTTTGCAAGAAAATGTCGAAATAACGCCTTGATTTGAAATCTAAAATCTGCACAGAAAAAAATATTGTCGTGAGGTCAAAGATTTCATGTCTCCAAAATGCGAATGCAAATTTTGCTTAGCATGAAAGACACATTTCTCTAATATTTCTCTAAGCATTGAAAAATAGAAGATGTTTTTAACACTATATTTTAAAGTCGCTTTTCACTTGAAACATAGCATAATTTTCAACAAAAAGTTTTGAAACTTTAATTCCCAATAGTGAGGCGTGGTGCACATAGACCCCAGGGAATTAACGTTATACCGATTTCTACACTGATGTATCCAAATTGGATGGACAAGTGGGTTTCGGAGTATATTCTAAAGACCTGGAACTTCGAATAGCGAAAATATTACCTTATCACTGTAGAGTTTTTTTCAGGCTGAAATATTAGCAATAACAGAGGTGACGAACTGGCTGAGAAGTAATGTTCCAACAAATGTTGGCATTAATATATACTCAGACAGTCAACATATAATAAAATCCTTGGACTCTGTGTTCCTTTACTCGAAAACGGTCATCGAGTGCCGCAAATCTCTCAACGAGATGGATGAGCAGTACAATATTCATCTAATATGGGTGCCTGGCCATAGGAACATACCGGGGAACTGCGAAGCGGATGAGTTAGCAAGGCTAGGAACTACCCTACATATTCCAGGGGAACTAGAAACAGTTGACATGCCTCTGGATACCTGCAAGCTCTTACTGCGTGAGAAGTCAGTTATGATGGCAAATGTTCTAGGGGTTGCAACGACAACAAGCAAATATGGGCACATTTAAACTTAAATCGCACACTAGATATGCTAGTGTTCTCAAGACGTCAGATATCACTCCTGATATCTGCTATAATGGGTCAATGCCTGATAGGCGATTTTGAAAAAACTATTGGCGCGAAGTATAATGACAACTGTATGAGATGTCATGATGATGCGGAGGAAAAGGAATCAATTAAAAACCTTTTGTGTGAGTGTCCTGTATTTTGTGTAAGGCGTAAGCGAATTTTAGGTGCATATAGCTTTAGATTTCTGGCGGACCTGGGAAACGTTAACTTAATCATTCTGTTAATGTTTTTGGAACAATCTGGTTGGTTCAACAGAAGAAGATAATCAAGAAGGTTCAGCGGTTAAAACTAGAAGTGCCCATGTGTAATAGGTGCTTTTAGTTTACGTGGTTTCACAATGGACTGAATAGTCTAAATCAGCCTGAAACTAAATCGGGCTGCCATTTTAACATAACCTAACATAGAATAATTTTCACTTGTAGTCGAGTCTGAATTTGGAAATTTAAGATGTCGTTAACACGATTTTAATGGTCTTTGATAGCACATAAAGAAACAACTGAAAAAAATAAATTAGAATATGTTTCCTAGAACCAAATACTCAAAACTCAAATTTAAAAGATAATTGTGTCCTTCCTCTTGCCCTTACTTCAATTCTCCGCTTCTTTGGCTCGGAATCAATACCAACATCAGTAGTGTAAAGACAAAATCTTTGGAATCGCTTTTTTCAGTGTAAGTGGCACTAAAACTGTAAATGAGTTCAACTCGTATTATGTTCGAAACTCGTTACTCAAAAAACTCAATCCTCCAGGGCACTAAATCCCATTTAACTGTATTTTAGGTCATGACAAATATTATGTTTCAGTAGAGATTTCTCCTATATGAGAAAGTTTCCTTGACTTGAATAATTTTTTGTGTACGTCACATTTCACTTTTTTTAAGTGTATAAATGACAATGCAATTTGAACAAAGGATCGTGTCGTTTGCTCATTTAGGTATAATTTTTGGACAATTTCCCCTTAAATTATTCACACATGTGCAAAAACGGAGGATCGGTTTATAGGTTAGGTTAGGTTAAAATGGCAGCCCGATTAAGTTTCAGGCTCACTTAGACTATTCAGTCCATTGTGATACCACATTAACTAAAAGTACCTATTACATATGGGCACTTCTAGTTTTAACCGTTGAACCTTCTCGATTATTTTCTTCTGTTGAACCAACCAGATTATTCGAAAAAAAAACATTAGCAGACTGCTTAAATTAACGTTTTCCAGGTCCGCCAGTAATCTAAAGCTATATGCCCCCATAATTTGCTTACGCCTTACACAAAATGCAGGACACCCACACAAGAGGTGTTTAATTGAGTCCTGTTCCTCCGCATTATGACAACTCATACAATAGTCATTATACTTCTCGCCAATAGTTTTTGCAAACTCGCCTATCAGGCAGCGACCCGTTATAGCAGATATCAGAAGTGATATCTGACGTCTTGAGAACACTAGCATATCTAGTGTGCGGTTTAAGTTTAAATGGGCCCATATTTGCTTGGTGTCGTTACAACCCTTGCAATTCTCTCATCGAACATTTGCCATCATAACAGCCTTCTCACGCAGTAAGAGCTTGCAGGAAGCCAAAGGCATACCAACAGATTCTAGTTCCCCTGGAGTATGTAAGGTAGTTCCTAGCCTTGCTAACTCATCCGCTTCGCAGTTCCCCGGTATGCTCCTGTGGCCAGGCACACATATTAGGTGAATATTGTACTGCTCAGCCATCTCGTTGAGAGATTTGCGGCGGTCGATGGCCATTTTCGAGTTAAGGAACACAGAATCCAAGGATTTTATTACATGATGAATGTCTGAGTACACGCAGAGAAGAAACATAATTGTCACAATCATATTCGAAGAGCAAAATAATACGATAGAAGCTATTTTTGCGGCGACCATGTAACATTTTCACCTGCAACCACGTTGACTCAGTGAAAATAAAATTGTCCTCATCTAAAATTTTATTATATTGATAAAAAAAAGAATTTTGTTTCCATTAAAAGACAATGATCGTGACCATTGTTAAAGTATTCGTCAAAAATGTTTTTTCTGCCAGTTAAAAGACCATGGTCACAACCTAAAATGTTTTGATCTTTATGAAAAAAACTTTTTTCTTCGTCGAAAAAAGGACGCTTTTGAGAAAAGATAACACAAAATTAACTTTATTATTTGTTTTTATTTATTTGTAAATTAATTCATTGTTTATTTGTATTTATAATGTCGTGCAAGCAAACATCACATATTTTTACACACTCCATTTTGGTTCAATTTCAACAATAAGTAATCATTCCATATTTACTTCGTGCCCATCAAATGTACCAACTCAGACATCATGTAACTGCAAATAATAATAAATTATACCATATATCAAAATGCAGAACAAAAAACAGGAACATTTTTTTCAATTACACTTTCCATTTTTGTGTTCACATAAAACCACGTGCCACTTCTGAATAAATAAATTAACACAAAACACAGTAATTCCGTATTCTCCGTCCATTCCAAGAAACAATCAACACACGACTGATGCGCAAAATGAAATGAATCGAGTGTACCTGCTCAATGTTTTTATAAAATCCTTTTCGCTGCAACAAAATTAAAAAAACTAAATGGTCACGAAAGCAATGTACATGGTCTTTATGGCCATGTAATGGTTCTAGACATGTCTATACGTAACCTATAAAAATACTTTTTCTCTGCAAAAAAGTAAACAAAGTGAATGGTCAGGTACATAATTTTCCCGACCATATAATGGTCTCAAATTCTATCATTTAAATAATAGAACATTTTTGCGGCATTTGAGAACCATTTAAATGCTTATTGCCAACATATATTTTTCTCCGCTCGAAAATTATTTTTACAAAGACAAAATACATGGTTTTCGCGACAATTTTTTTATTTATTTTATTTATTAATTTATTTATCCTGCACAAGACTTACGACTTATATTTACTGTACAGGAATTTTCATTAAAAAGTATTTCCTCTTAGTAATTTAATAACAAGTTACGTTAGGTTCATATAAATAAAGAAAATCGAAACAAAAAATCTAAAAATACAATTAAAGAATTAAGAGAAAATATTATAATTTAAAAGGAAACCATAAACAAAAATAATTATAAAAATTAATTACAAAAATAATAATAATGATTATAATTATTAAGACAAAGGAAAAGAAATATAGCATATGCTGTTAAGATTAGTTTGATAATAAATTTGAATAATGGGAAAATAATATGTTTTTGAAATCTAATGTGTTGCTGTTTCGTTGTATGTTATGAGGGAGTACATTCCAGACACTTATCGCATGTGTAAAGAAATGCCAAGTTGAAACCAGACTTCGATGCCGCAAAGGAACTAATTTCTTACCCTTGTTAGACCTCACGAAGCGAAGCCTCTCATATAGGTACCTAGGTTCGCGTGTATAAATAATTCTATGAAGGAACAAAAGTTGTCGGATTCTCAACAAGTTATCGAATGACACGCCATAAAGAAGTTCCCTGTATCTGGTGATATGGTCAAAGCGCCTCAATCCATAAACGTATCTCACAATATTATTGTAAACAACATTCAACTTCCGTCTGCTTCCGGCATCGCAACCCGAAAATAGTTCACTTCCATACAACAATCCTGGCAAGACATAACTCTTAGCTAAGATAACCCTTGTCTTGAGCGGCGTAAATCGCTGTGTGTGCCATAAAGTTCTTAATTTCGCATATGCCTGACCAACAATGTAGTTTATATGATCCCCCCAAGACAAGTTACTATTCAATACTACACCAAGATTCTTGGCCGTGGAAACAATTTCCACCTGTTGTCCGTCAATCTCAACCTCAATGTCGTTAGGGACTTGTTCACAGAAAGGAGGTCGTCATTGATCATGTCTATACCGGCGCTCAAAGAACGGATATCGCTGCTAATATATATTTGTACATCATCAGCGTACATCTGTACCCTGCTATATCTCAAAACATGTGGCAAATCATTTATATAGAGAGAAAAGAGGAGAGGACCAAGAGTTGAACCCTGCGGTACGCCTCTTGAAACAATTAAGGGATCCGAAGTACCAATATCCGTGTATACTGACTGTCTCCTGTCAACGAGATAGGAATGCAGAAGACGTACCGAACTGGCCGAGAAATTAAAAAGGTTCCTTAGCTACAAACATAAAAGGGAATGATCCACCGAATCAAACGCCTTCGAATGGTCCAGCAGCACCAGAAAATTGACTCTTCCCTCATCCTGATCAGATCTTAAAGCCTCACACATCAGCCAGAGCACTTATGCAGCTGTGGCCCGAACGAAAACAATTTCCTAGTCTAGATAAGCATTAAATGGATGCGGCAACCATGTCCAAACATGTTTTTTTCTGTGCGTGTATATATTAATGCCAACATGTTTTGGAACTTTGCTTCTCAGTCAATTCGCCACCTCTCTTGTTGCAAATATTTTAGTCTGAAAAAACATTACAGTGATTAGGTAATATTTTCGCTATTCGAAGTTCCAGATCTTTGAATATACTCCGAAACCCACTTGTCCGTCCAATTTGGAGCCATCAGTGTAGAAATCTATATATCGTTTATTCCCCGGTGTCTATGTGCACCACGCCTCATATGTTTGCATATGTTTGTATCACCCAGAAGGAGACGAGATAGACACATGGTGTCTTTGGCAAAAATGATCAGGGTGGGCTCCTGAGTCGATATAGCCATGTCCGTCTGTCCGTGAACTCATTTTTGTAATCAAAGTCTAGGTCGCAGTTTTAGTCCAATCGACATCAAATTTGGCACAAGTATGTGTTTTGATTTTTAAGAAATCGGTTCAGATTTAGATATAGCTCCCATATATATATTTCGCCCGATATGGACTTATATGGCCCCAGAAGCCAGAGTTTTACCCTAATTTGCTTAAAATTTTGCACAAGAAGAACAATTAGTACTATAGTCAAGTGTGCCAAATTTTATTGAAATCGGTTCAGATTTAGATATAGCTCCCATATATATCGTTCGCCCGATTTACACTCATATGACCACAGTGGCCAATCTTTTACTCCGATTTAATTGAACTTTTGCACAGGGAGTAGAATTAGCATTGTAGCTATGCGTGCCAAATTTGGTTGAAATCGGTTCAGATTTAGATATAGCTCCCATACATATGTTTTTCTGATTTCGACAAAAATGGTCAAAATACCAAAATTTTCCTTGTAAAATCGCCACTGCTTAGTCGAAAAGTTGTAAAAATTACCCTAATTTTCCTAAACTTCTAATACATATATATCGAGCGATAAATCATAAATAAACTTTTGCGAAGTTTCCTTAAAATTTCTTCAGATTTAAATGTTTCTCATATTTTTGTACTAACATTGTGTTCCACCTCAGCACATTAGCCGACTTAAATGTAAAATCTATAAGTATTGTAGATGTAAAATCTATAAGTATTGCATTCTGTATAACTGTATCAGTTATACAGAATATATGTGTATGGGTGCATATATCATCCAACACATTGAACTGATTTGAGATGGTATCGAATATGTGGATTTACAAAGTGGTGCAGGGTATAATATAGTCGGCCCCGCCCGACTTTAGACTTTCCTTACTTGTTTTCTATTGCCTTTTTGCACGAGTACAAACCTTCCGTGGCTTTTCTCGCCCTTTCTTCAATATTAAGCTCAAAGTTCAGCTTCTTGTCCAAAATAACGCCAAGTTATTTGGAACTCGCCAAAGGGAATTTCAATACCCCCTAAGGATATGGGCTTAACCGTGGGAATTTTGCGATTTTTGCAGTACATGACTAGTTCCGTCTTTGCAGGAGGGCTCTCTGTATAATATCTCTGATTGTGGATGGGAATTTTCCCCTGTCTGCTATATATAGGCTATTGGGGCTATATAATTATGGACCGATGTGGACCAATTTTTGCATGGTTGTTAGAGGACAAAGACTAAAACCACCTACCAAATTTCAACCTGATCGGATCAAATTTGCTCCTCCAAGATGATCCGCCAAATCTGGGGGTCGGTTTATATAGGGACTATATCTAAAAGTCGTCCGATATGGCCCATTTGCAATGCCATCCGGCCTATATAAATAACAACTACTTGTGTCAAGTTTCAAGTCGATAGCTTGTTTCGTACGGAAGTTAGCGTGATTTCAACAGACGGACGTCGGACATCGCTAGATCGACACAGAATTTCTCCAGAACCCAGAAAAATATATACTTTATGGTGTCTGATACCAATATTTCGATGTGTTACAAACGAAATGACAAAGTTAATACACCCCCATTCTATGGTGGAGCATATAATAAAACTAATTTCGGTTGTGAATCTTCATTTTTGGGATAATTTTTTAAATGCTATCGATGGTGATGGGCAACTAAAATTTGGACCGGTTAAAAATTTACACCTCTTTACTAATAAAGTTATACATAGTGTACAAAAAATCTCTTGCAGAACATTGCTCACACCAAATACATACCCCGCGCAAGGCTTCTTATTACGCTAGTTTGTATTCCTTACCAACAACTGAGATTTAATTGCTCTTTAATAACTGTGGACAATGTCATGTACAGCGTGTGTTTTAATAATTAATTAAATATTTAACAATATTTTAACAAGCTAGCGGGCTAGAGATATTTTAATTGTATAGATGGTAACAATTAATTTGTTACCATGTAAATGCATTTAAGCAAAATATTGGGTTTTGCAGTATATACTATAAATATCGATCATGCGCATAGCCAATTTGTGGGTTTCTTCTCCTTCAGTAAGCGCAGCACTCTGAGTATTTGGTTAAGTGTACCAACAATTGCAAAACATTTCAATTGAGAAAGTTGAAAGTGTTCTAATAACTCCCAATGTTTCATATGTGAACGAAACCAACTGCGACGAAGGGCACACATTCGAAATCGCCTTTCGAATTAAAATTTAGGTTTCTACACTGAAAGAAATGTTGTGTATTATTCATGAACATTTTTTTCTAATAACGATTCCTATATTCCTCATTAAGGCATTAGAATTTAGTTCTGGCAATGAAATTTGCATTCGCATTACTAATACAAAAGTCGAAAATCGACTTACACTTTTTGTCAAAAAAGTCGATTTTGAAGATTTTGAATTTTAAAATCAACTTTTGATTTTTTTGAAACTTGAGTCGAATAGTAGCGAATGAATACATTTTTAGCGAAAAAGGTGAAGAGGCGAATTTATATTGAAAGGAGAATGTTTTGTAGATCTTTTTATGCTGAAAATTAATTTAAGTCACCTAGACTATTCAGTTTATTGTAACACCATGGGTGCTGTGCGATTCCATGTTTAGTTCAATAACAAGGGACGTCCTTTTTATAGCCGGCGTTTCACTTTACCACTTTAAACCACTTGGAGAAGCTTTAATATACCCAGAAATATCACCACCACTACTGAGAGGGTATAAACAACTGGTATTCGGACGAAAATGGAATTGAAGCCATGTCCCTTTGAATGTGAGGCGGGCATGCTAACCATTGCACTACTGTGGCTAATTTTCACGATTACTTTTCTTTAATAATTCGTTTTCAATTGTTGGATTGAATCATTATTATAAAATTTGCAACAAGAATATATAATTTTATTCTGTTTTTGCAGATTTAATTTATATGTTACCGCTTAAACTCGAACTAAGTACCCACATTTAGATCCTAATTTGTACACTGAAAAAAAAAAACAAATACTTTGATTTGATTGAAAACATTATGGTTGGGACATTACAATTTAGTGTTTGTTTGAAGGAATGTTGAAATCTATACGCTTGAAGCAGAGTATGTTTGATAGTATTGATAGTTACAGAGACAATTTTTCTTGAGTGGGTACTCATGTACAAATAAAGTGGTTTAAAAATCCAAATTAGGATAAATAGATACTTAAAAAAAGTTTTTCTTAATTAAAAACAAGTATACACGGCCGTAAGTTCGGCCAGGCCGAATCTTATGTACCCTCCACCATGGATTGCGTGGAAACTTCTACGAAAGACTGTCATCCACAAATTTCAACTCACTCGGATGAAATTTGCTCCTCCAAGAGGCTCCAAAACCAAATCTCGGGATCGGTTTATATGGGGGCTATAAATGATTATGGACTGATATGGCATGGTTGTTAAATATCATATACTACCACCACTTACCAAATTTCAACCAGATCGGATGAATGTTGCTTCTCCAAAAGGCATCGGAGGTCAAATCTGGCGATCGGTTTATATGGGAGCTATATATAATTACGGACTGATAGGAACCAATTCCTGCATAATTGTTGGATACCATATACTAACATTACGTACCAAATTTCAACCGAATGGGAAGAATTTTGCTTTTCCAAGGTGCTCCGGAGGTCAAATCTGGGGATCGGTTTATTTGGGGCCTATATATAATTATGGACCGATATCGACCAATTTTTGCATGGGTGTTTGAGGTCATATATTAACATTACGTACCAAATTTCAACTGAATCAGATGAATTTTGGTCTTCCAAGAGGCTCCGGAGGTCAAATCTGGTGATCGGTTTATATGGGGGCTATATATAATTATGGACCGATATGGACCAATTTTTGCATGGTCATTAGAGACCATATACTAACATCATGTACCAAATTTCAGCCGGATCGGATGAAATTTGTTTCTCTTAGAGGCTCCGCAAGCCAAATCGGGGGATCGGTTTATATGGGGGCTATATATAATTATGGACCGATGTAAACCAATTTTTGCATGGTTGTTAGAGACCATATACTAACACCATGTACCAAATTTCAGCCGGATCGGATGAAATTTGTTTCTCTTAGAGGCTCTGCAAGCCAAATCGGGGGATCGGTTTATATGGGGGCTATATATAATTATGGACCGATATGGACCAATTTTTGCAAGGTTGTTAGAGACCATATAGTAACACCATGTACCAAATTTCAGCCGGATCGGATGAAATTTTCTTCTCTTAGAGGCCCCGCAAGCCAAATTTGGGGGTCCGTTTATATGGGGGCTATACGTAAAAATGGACCGATATGGCCCATTTCCAATACCATCCGACCTACATCAATAACAACTACTTGTGCCAAGTTTCAAGTCGATAGCTTGTTTCGTTCGGAAGTTAGCGTGATTTCAACAGACGGACGGACATGCTCAGATCGACTCAGAATTTCACCACGACCCAGAATATATATACTTTATGGGGTCTTAGATCAATATTTCGGAATGACAAAGTTAATATACCCCCCCATCCTATGGTGGAGGGTATAAAAAACAAGTAAGGAAAGTCTAAAGTCGGGCGGGGCTGACTATATTATACCCTGCACCACTTTGTAGATCTAAATTTTCGATACCATATTAGAGGTGTGCACGTGACACGAAATTGTCGTGACTCAAAATTTTTTTCGTGATTTGTACGTGAGTCGTGAGTCACGCTCATGCCAACAGCGTGAGTGTGCGTGAGCGTGATTAACAAACCAAAATGTCGTGCGTGAGTCACGAAAATAATATCTTCGTGAGTGTGCATGAGTAACGATTAACAATCACGAAAATATTCCTGCTCACCAACATAAAACGCTTAAGAGTTAAATTCAATTACAATTTTAGTGACACCTGGGATGTTAAGAGTTTAATAACACTCTCGATTATAATAATGCTCATGTTTTCAGACACTTCTGTAAGGTAAATTAATTATAAAATTATTCGTGAGTCACGATATTTTTCGTGAGATACGGTATTTTTCGTGAGTCACGACGTTTTCGTGCGTGAGTTCAAATTTTCTTTTCGTGAGTGTGCGTGAGTCCTACCAAAAATATCGTGTGTGAGTGTGCGTGAGTATGATTTTTCAGTCGTGAGTGTGCGTGAGCGTGAGTAAACTATTACTCTATACTCTATACCATATCACATCCGTCAAATGTGTTGGGGGCTATATATAAAGGTTTGTCCCAAATACAGACATTTAAATATCACTCGATCTGGACAGAATTTAATAGACTTCTACAAAATCTATAGACTCAAAATTTAAGTCGGCTAATGCACTAGGGTGGAACACAATGTTAGTAAAAAACAAGTATGTACGGCCGTAAGTTCGGCCAGGCCGAAGCTTATGTAGCCTCCACCATGGATTGCGTAGAAACTTCTTCTAAACACTGCCATCCACAATCGAATTACTTAAGTTGCGGTAGCGCTTGCCGATGACAAGGTATCTTGAAACCTCCTAACACCGTCTTCTAAATTGTATGTAAGTCCATACGTGGTTATATTAAATCAAAAAAGATCGATCAAATACGTATATAATTCAGTTTGACAAAATTTTCTATAGACATAAAAAAATTTTAACAAAATTTTCGATAGAAATAAAATTTTCACAAAATTTTCTACAGAAAGGAAATTTTGATAACATTTTCTACAGAAATAAAATTTTAAGAAACTTTTCTATAGAAATAAAATTTTGACAAGATTTTCTATAGAAAAAAAAATTACAAAAATTTTCTATAGAAATAAAATTTTGACAACATTTTCTATAGAAATAAAATTTGGAGAAAAAAAATCCATAGAAATAAAATTTGGAAAAATTTTTCTATAGAAATAAAATTTTGACAAAATTTAATAGAAATAAAATTTTGACTAAATTTTCTATAGAAATAAAATTTTGACAAGATTTTCTACAGAAATAAAATTTTAACAAAAATTTTCTATAGAAATAAAATTTTAACAAAATTGTCTATAGAAATAAAATTTTGGTAAATTATTTTTGGCTCGAGTGGCAACCATGATTATGAACCGATATCATATGCTGACACCACGTACCAAATTTCAGCCGGATCGGATGAAATTTGCTTCTCTTAGAGGCTCCGCAAGCCAAATCTGGGGATCGATTTATATGGGGGCTATATATAATTATGGACCGATATGGACCAATTCCTGCATGGTTGTTGAATACCATATACTAACACCACGTACCAAATTTCAACCGAATCAGATGAAATTTGCTTCTCTAAGAGGCTCCGGAGGTCAAATTTGGAGATCGGCTTATATAGAGGCTATATATAATTATCGACCGATGTGGACCAATTTTTGCATGGTTGATGGAGACCATATACTAACACCATGTGCCAAATTTCAGCCGGATTGGATGAAATTTGGTTGTCTTAGAGGCTCCGCAAGCCAAATCGGGGGATCGGTTTATATGGGGGCTATATGTAATTATGGACCGATATGGACATATTACTGCACGGTTGTTAGAGACCATATATTAACACCATGTACCAAATTTCAGCCGGATCGGATGAAATTTGCTTCTCTTAGAGCAATCGCAAGCCAAATTCGGGGGTCCCTTTATATGGGGGCTATACGTAAAAGTGGACCGATATGGCCCATTTGCAATACCATCCGACCTACATCAATAACAACTACTTGTGCCAAGTGTCAAGTCGATAGCTTGTTTCGTTCGGATGTTAGCGTGATTTCAACAGACGGACGGACGGACATGCTCAGATCGACTCAGAATTTCCCCACGACCCAGAATATATATACTTTATAGGGTCTTAGAGCAATATTTCGATGTGTTACAAACGGAATGACAAAGTTGATATACCCCCATCCTATGGTGGAGGGTATAACAAGTAAGGAAAGTCTGAAGTCGGGCTGGGCCGACTATATTATACCCTGCACCACTTTGTAGATCTAAATTTTCGATACCATATTACATCCGTCAAATGTGTTGGGGGCTATATATAAAGGTTTGTCCCAAATACATACATTTTAATATCTGGGCAGAATTTGATTGACTTCTACAAAATCTATAGACTCAAAATTTAAGTCGGCTAATACACTAGGGAGGAACACAATGTTAGTAAAAAAAAAAGGGAAACGTTTTGAAGCAATTTTAAGGAAACTTCGAAAAAGTTTATTTATGATTTATCGCTCGATATATATGTATTAGAAGTTTAGGAAAATTAGAGTCATTTTTACAACTTTTCGACTAAGCAGTGGCAATTTTACAAGGAAAATGTTGGTATTTTGACCATTTTTCTCGAAATCAGAAAAACATATATATGGGAGCTATATCTAAATCTGAACCGATTTCAACCAAATTTGGCACGCATAGCAACAATGCTAATTCTACTCCCTGTGCAAAATTTCAACCAAATTGGGGTAAAACTCTGGCTTCTGGGACCGTATTTGTCCATATCGGGCGAAAAATATATATGGAAGCTATATCAAACTCTGAACCGATTTCAATAAAATTGGGCACACTTGACTATAGTACTAATTGTTCTTCTTGTGCAAAATTGTTAGCAAATTTGGGTAAAACTCTGGCTTCTGGGGCCATATAAGTCCATATCGGGCGAAATATATATATGGGAGCTATATCTAAATCTGAACCGATTTCTTCCAAAATCAATAGGCATCTATTCTGAGCCAAAACACATACTTGTGCCAAATTTGAAGTCGATTGGACTAAAACTGCGACCTATACTTTGATTACAAAAATGTGTTCACGGACAGACGGACAGACGGACATCGCTATATCGACTCAAGAGCCCACCCTGAGCATTTTTGCCAAAGACACCATGTGTCTATCTCGTCTCCTTCTGGGTGTTGCACACATATGCACTAACTTATAATACCCTGTTACACAGTGTGGAGCAGTGTATAAATATGGGAAAAAAGAAGTTTAGGAAATTAGAGTCATTTTTACAACTTTTCGACTAAGCAGTGGCGATTTTACAAGGAAATTGTTGGTATTTTGACCATTTTTGTCGAAATCAGAAACACATATATATGGGAGCTATATCTAAATCTGAACCGATTTCAACCAAATTTGGCACGCATAGCTACAATCCTAATTCTACTCCCTATGCAAAATTTCAATTAAATCGGAGTAAAAGATTGGCCACTTTGGTCATATGAGTGTATATCGGGCGAAAGCTATATATGGGAGATATATCTAAATCTGAACCGATTTCAACCAAATGTGCTACACATAGCTACAATGCTAATTCTACTCCCTGTGCAAAATAAATCGGAGTGCAATTAAATCGGAGTAAAAGATTGGCCACTTTGGTCATATGAGTGTAAATCGGGCGAAAGCTATATATGGGAGATATATCCAAATCTGAACCGATTTCAACCAAATTTGGCACGCATAGCTACAATGCTAATTCTACTCCCTGTGCAAAATTTCAATTAAATCGGAGTAAAAGATTGGCCACTTTGGTCATATCAGTGTAAATCGGGCGAACGATATATATGGGAGCTATATCTAAATCTGAACCGATTTCAATACAATTTAGCACACTTGACTACACTACTAATTGTACTTCTAGTGCAAAATTTCAACCAAATCGGGGTTAAACTCTGGTTTCTGGGACCGTATTAGTCCATATCGGGCGAAAGTATATATGGGAGCTACATCTAAATCTGAACCGATTTCAACCAAATTTAGCACGCATAGCTACAATGCTAATTCTACTCCCTGTGCAAAATTTCAACTAAATCGAAGTTAAAAATTGGCCTCTGTGGTCATATGAGTGTAAATCGGGCGAACGATATATATGGGAGCTATATCTAAATCTGAACCGATTTCAATAAAATTTGGTACACTTGACTACACTACTAATTGTTCTTCTTGTGAAAAATTTTAAGTAAATTAGGGTAAAGCTTCTGGGACCATATAAGTCCATATCGGAAATATATATATGGGAGCTATATGTATATGGGAGCTATATCTAAATCTGAACCGATTTCTTCCAAAATTATTAGGGTTCTATTCTGAGCCAAAACACATACTACTTCTGCCAAATTTGAAGTCGATTGGACTAAAACTGCGACGTAGACTTTGATTACAAAAATGTGTTCACAGACAGACGAACAGACGGACATGGCTATATCGACATAGGAGCCCACCCTGAGCATTTTGCAGAAAAACTTTCTTACAGCGAAAAGCAAATGAGATCCGAACTTTGTTCGTCTAAAATTTCGTTTGGGAGGAAAGAATTATTTTTTTGCGTGTATGTGCACAAAAACATTAGACCCTTTTGCATTTTATCCAAATTAAAATTAATCAATAAAAGTTAGCAAAGTGCGCATGCCGATCTGCGCACCACCACCAAATTTAATTTACTCGCTCAATGTCCTAGAAATGTATCTTTGGGTCATAAAAACGAAGAGCTCAAAACTTTAAATGCTCAGTTGTGAAAAACACATCGTCGCAGAAGGAAACAAAATTCGATAAAATGTCTCTGTAATAGTATTGACATTTCTGCATCTTTTTCATATCGGCTATTTAACGTTTCACATATACCTACATAAAGGGTGATTCTTTTGAGGTTAGGATTTTCATGCATTAGTATTTGACAGATCACGTGGGATTTCAGACATGGTGTCAAAGAGAAAGATGCTCAGTATGCTTTGACATTTCATCATGAATAGACTTACTAACGAGCAACGCTTGCAAATCATTGAATTTTATTACCAAAATCAGTGGCAGAAAATCCGCTTTTTTATCGACAAATTTTGTTCAGCGATGAGGCTCATTTCTGGTTGAATGGCTACGTAAATAAGCAAAATTGCCGCATTTGGAGTGAAGAGCAACCAGAAGCCGTTCAAGAACTGCCCATGCATCCCGAAAAATGCACTGTTTGGTGTGGTTTGTACGCTGGTGGAATCATTGGACCGTATTTTTTCAAAGATGCTGTTGGACGCAACGTTACGGTGAATGGCGATCGCTATCGTTCGATGCTAACAAACTTTTTGTTGCCAAAAATGGAAGAACTGAACTTGGTTGACATGTGGTTTCAACAAGATGGCGCTACATGCCACACAGCTCGCGATTCTATGGCCATTTTGAGGGAAAACTTCGGAGAACAATTCATCTCAAGAAATGGACCGGTAAGTTGGCCACCAAGATCATGCGATTTGACGCCTCTAGACTATTTTTGTGGGGCTACGTCAAGTCTAAAGTCTACAGAAATAAGCCAGCAACTATTCCAGCTTTGGAAGACAACATTTCCGAAGAAATTCGGGCTATTCCGGCCGAAATGCTCGAAAAAGTTGCCCAAAATTGGACTTTCCGAATGGACCACCTAAGACGCAGCCGCGGTCAACATTTAAATGAAATTATCTTCAAAAAGTAAATGTCATGGACCAATCTAACGTTTCAAATAAAGAACCGATGAGATTTTGCAAATTTTATGCGTTTTTTTTTAAAAAAAAGTTATCAAGCTCTTAACAAATCACCCTTTACAAACAAACGGACTGTAACTTATTGGAAAGCTAGCTAATAGCACCAATACAACACCATATCAATAGCAGCTGCAAAATGTGAGTAAAAGGAGCATGTTTCATGTCCTTATTGTGTGTAGGGTTGTTGGTGATATGAATTCTCTGAATAGGGAGGAAGGGTAGTTGGGTTTAATGAGAGCAAGTATGCATGTCAACTGATGCACAGTGGTTTCCAAATACCTTTTAGGTAGGTAGAGAGAGAGAGAGGATATATGAATGACTCAACAATGTAAGTAAACAATAGAGAAATATAGTAAATATAAATAAAAAAAGGTTATGTACGAAAAGGTTCATAAAGTTATACGTTTCACAAAAATCATGGAATAATTTAAAATATTTACTATTCCTTGACGCAACAAAAACAAATTTTTGGTTGTTTTTGTGTATCACAAATAGGGTTTTCTTTTTCCCGGACTTTTTGCGTTCCCGGGAAAGCGGGAATTTTTTTTCGAATTTACCGGGATCCTGGTCAAAGGGAAACCTGCTTTGATGTGGAATACATTTAGACATTTGAATAAATTAGAAATCGCCTAAAGCTACGGTTATAAGGCGCTTTCTGGACAACTAACAATATATATTATATTGTTCTCTTACATCAGGCATAAATCATACTAAAATACCAAATATTTTGTAATACAAAACATTTTGATAATGGTTACGGCGGTCTCTTTCGGTATAGTTTTCGGAAGAACACTATTAATATAGTGGAATTTTTTGTAACACTAAAAAACTGTTTGGAAATGAAAGAAACTTATTTCGATTTCACCATCGTTAAACGGGGTCAATAAATGCACATGTTCAGTCAATATTGCCAAAAGGGAAACACTACCATGTAATACGACATTCACATTACACTTCCAAAAGCCACTTTAACTAGATTTCAATTGTCGTATGCCCTATAAATAAGGGCTTTAAACCCCAATTTTTAAAAGCTTTCAAGCCTAATGTGTATAAGGTATAAATTTGAAATTAAAGTAACTATCTTTAAAAAGGTTGGAATTTTCTTACTTCATAAAAAACATCCTTGCAATAATTATGAAATTTTGAAATTATGCAATTGTCAACGTGGGTTACATAAGGTCTATCAGCCTATCGGAATATCGGTTTACAGAAATATGACAATCATAAATTAGGAAGTGCAAACTTCTTTTTAACGATTGGGAGCCCGTTGGATTCTGGATTAGAACCCACAACTATGTATGTTCCACAAGGCAACTACTATGACTTGGTACCATAGTTATTCACATTACACTTCCAAAATCCACTTTAAATAGATTTCAACTGTCATTTGCCATATAAAACCCTCCATTATACATAAAATATTGTGAAGAAAATTTCCCGGGAATTCCCGCACTTCATTCCCGGAAAAGCGGGAGCGAAAAAATAGCAATTTCCCTGGAATTCCCGGTATCCCGTTCCCGGGAAAAAATCCTAATGACAATTCATAACATGGGTCACCGTTAATATCACTAGTTTACACTGAAAATTTACATTTGATGAGAGTTGACTTTTTTCACTCTTAAAATTTTGTGATACTAATGTGGGTTTTTTACTATCTTTTTCCTATAAATCAGTTAAACTTTTAAAAATATGCTAGTTAGGAAATCCAATTTATTATAAATTTTGTTGAAATATCTTTATGATAGAAACTCAAAACAATGTTAACTATTCCAATTACCTGTACTTATGATAGATTAATAATAAAACAAACAAACAATCTGCTGAATTCGAAAAAAAAGTTAACAATTTTTTATGGAACAGTTTTTGAGATATCCCGTTATTTTTAGTTTTTCGCTCTTTTTTCACTAAACAAATTATATCTCGAGTTAGAAATGTCCGAGTATATCGTTAGTGGTACTTCCCGGTTCCAAAGATTTTGTCTTTACTTTAAAAATGTTGGTATTGATTCCGAGTCAAAGAAGCGGAGAATACAAGTAAGGATACTTTTTATTTATTTGAATGAAATGTCAGGCTGGTACAACAAGAATTTGTTCTTATAAATGACAGTACCAACTTTATAATGATATTAAGTTTGATGGTAATTGCTTTAAGGAAGCAAATTTTAATTTTTCGTTTTTATACCACATCGAAATATTGCTCTAAGACCCCATAAAGTATATATATTCTGGGTCGTGGTGAAATTCTGGGTCGATCTGAGCATGTCCGTCCATCTGTTGAAATCACGCTAACTTCCGAACGAAACAAGCTATAGACTTGAAACTTGGCACAAGTAGTTGTTATTGTTGTAGGTCGGATGGTATTGCAAATGGGCCATATCGGTCCACTTTTACGTATAGCCCCCATATAAACGGACCCCCAAATTTGGCTTGAGCCTCTTGGAAAAGCAAAATTCATCCGATCCGCTTGAAATTTGGTATGTGGTGTTAGTATATGGTCTCTAACAACCAAGCAAAAATTGGTCCACATTGGTCCATAATTATATATAGCCCCCATATAAACCGATCACCAGATTTGAACTCCGGAGCCTCTTGGAAGACCAAAATTCATCTGATTCAGTTGAAATTTGGTACGTGATGTTACTATATGGCCTCAAACTCCCATGCAAAAATTGGTCGATATCGGTCCATAATTATATATAGGCCCCATATAAACCGATCCCCATATTTGACCTCCGGTGCCTTTTGGAGAAGCAAAATTCATCCGATCTGGTTGAAATTTGGTTCGTGGTGGTAGTATATGATATTTAACAACCATGTGAGTTGAAATTTGTGGATGGCAGTCTTTCGTAGAAGTTTCTACGCAATCTATGGTGGAGGGTACATAAGATTCGGCCTGGCCGAACTTACGGCCGTATATACTTGTTTCACCTTTTTTTCTTCATATGCTATCAAAGACCTTTAAAAACGAGTTAACGACAATTTTATTTTCGAAATTCAGACTCGACTTCCAGTAGAAATTATGATATGTTTCAAGTAAGAAACGTCTTTAAAATAAAGTGTTAAAAAACATGTCTTATATTTGAACGATTTTTTGCTTCGTAGTCAAGATGCAAAAAGACAACAAATTTAAAGACAATTTCATTAATTTTAAAGAACTTTTCTGAATTTTTATAGTCAAGTTGACCTTACCCCAAAAATTTTTTCTTTCATATTATGATACCCATTTTTAAGTCAAATCACTTAATTATAAGGACAATACGACTTCATCGAAAAGTTTATCGACTTTTGAACAAAGAAAAAACGTTGTATTAGAGAAATGCGTCTTTTATGCTAAGGAAAATTTGCATTCATATTTTAAGGACATGAAATCTTTGGCCTGTGATAGAATCAATCACATAATTGACAAATATTAAAATTTATTTAATATTAGTCAATTATTATTTATTTATTTTAATTAATTTTTAATTGATTCAATTAAATTAACAAAACGGAATAGTTACCAATGATTTTCGTAAATGACTTTTTTATTTATAAAATAATAATTGTAATAGTTAATTTCTTAATTGATAACGATTTCAACATCAATCATCTTTTTAATTTAATTGCAAATTTTTGGTCATATTATTTCTGTGTACATATGTTATGAATGGTTAAACAAAAACGCTACAATCAAAATTAATATAAAAATTTAAATTTACAATTAAATTAAAATTATAAAATTTAAATAAAATTAGTTATCAAGTTTTAGTAACAATTGGCATCAGTTCTAATCGAGATTTTGAATAGTTTCCAATACTACTATATATTGTTATGGTAAAAGTAGTAGGTTTGGGATACACCTTCCATAAGTAGGTGGGCGGATCGGTCCAAATTGTTGGTCATAAATTACACATCTCCAGAGGTACATGTACAAAATTTTAGTGCTCCAGGACCATTGCATTTGGTCCATAGTGCATTGTTTACAATAACCAAACTTTTGTTCATATTGCTAATGTTGCGTTGGTTGATGCCTGCTAATTTCATTAAATCCCGCTGATGCCTTAGACACCACGGTGCAGGGGTTTTAGTATACTGAGTTTTCCCAGCATATGCGCCGTTTCATAAGCATGAGACAGACGAGAACATTACAACTACTGTCAGTGAGTGCAGTCGTCAGTTTTCCAACTGTGGCTCTGATGGTCGGTCGGATGTTCTCTGCATTGCGCTCGTTGTGTTATGCCACTCAAAAATAAATTAAGTGTAATGTTTTCCTTTGGTTACAGATAAAAGTGCATAGAAGGAGACAACAGTGCCAACGACAACTGAGTAAAAACCCATTTACCACTGATAACACAAGAAAATCTTAAATATCCTATCGATTTTTCATTGCCAAAGTCGTAATGAGTTCCAAACAAAGTGCGCGCATTAAAGGTAAACGCAAACCCGGCGATCCATGGATATCAAAAAATCGAGTCCTCAATCCCTCCAAGTCCAAACGGAGTTGTCCCATTTATCGCAATCCCAACTTTGACACGGACGAAACAAAATTACTTATCCAATTGTGGGGTGATCCAAAAGTGCAACGTGAATTGATAACCACGCATAAGAAGCATGTGGTCATATCGCAATTGTCGGCAAAGATGGAGGAGTACGGTTACTATCGTTCACCCGAAGAGATAACAACGCGCATTAAAAATATGAAGTGTTTCTATAATCGCCTGAAAAAAGAGATGGAAGTGAATAAAAATCTTGATCCCTCTTGGCGTCATTATGCGGATATGGATGCCATTATGACACGGCCTATATTCAGTGTGAGACCAAATGAGGTGCCGGCACCATCATTGAAATACTTAATGGAGCAAGAGGAGGAAAAGAGAAAAGAGCGCAAGCGCAAAGCAGAAGAAGAGGGTGAGTCTAGAAAAAGGAAATTGACCAATGTATTCGCGTATTGACGACACAGTAGGTGCGGATAGACGAAGTGAAATAATTGTACGCCTTGTCTTATCCCTTGGAGCGTACATTCGTTACTTGTTTGTTAAGGCTTTATCAGTTAGTCAGTTTTTGGGTTGGTAAATGTGAACTAATGTGAGAGACACATACAGCTGATACTAGTCCACCCTCAAAACAAAAAGCAAAAGGTTTATTTTTGAATATTGGCTAAATATTATAATGGTGTTTGTTTTATGTGAATATATAATATGTTTGGAAGCATTTCGAAACCATTCACAAGTATGTTAGTTTAATGTTCCAAACAATACAGGGTGGCTGATATGTAATACAACAATGTAAAGCGCTATATTTTTTTATACCCTCCACCATAGGGTGGGGGGTTTATTAACTTTGTCATTCCGTTTGTAACACATCGAAATATTGCTCTAAGACCCCATAATGTATATATACTCTGGGTCGCGTGAAATTCCGAGTCGACTTGAGCATGTCCGTCCGTCCGTCCGTCTGTTGAAATCACGCTAACTTCCGAGCGAAACAAGCTATGGACTTGAAATTTGGCATAGGTAGTTGTTATTGATGTAGGTCGGATGGTATTGCAAATAGGCCATATCGGACCACTTTTACGTATAGCCCCCATATAAACCGACCCCCAGATTTGGCTTGAGCCTCTTGGAAAAGCAAAATTCATCCGATCCGCTTGAAATTTGGTACGTGGTGTTAGTATATGGTCTCTAACAACCAAGCAAAAATTGGTCCACATTGGTCCATAATTATATATAGCCCCCATATAAACCGATACTCAGATTTGACCTCCGGAGCCTCTTTGAGGAGCAAAATTCATCCGAGTCAGTTGAAATTTGGTATGTGGTGTCAGTATATGGTCTCTAACAACCAAGCAAAAATTGGTCCACATAGGTCCATAATTATATATAGCCCCCATATAAACCGATCCCCAGATTTGACCTCCGGAGCCTCTTTGAGAAGCAAAATTCATCCGATCCGTTTGAAATTTGGTACGTGGGGTTAGTACATGGTCTCTAACAACCATGCAAAAATTGGTTCATATCGGTCTATAGGTATATATAGCCAATGTCCAATCACACAAAAATTGGTCCATATCGCCAAAAATAATCTACCAACATTTTATTTCTATAGAAAATGTTGTCAAAATTTTATTACTATAGAAAGTTATGTCAAAATTTTATTTCTGTAGAAAATTTTGTTAAAATTTTATTTCTGTAGAAAATGTCAAAATTTTATTTCTATAGAAAATTTTGTCGAACTGGCCTACCTTACAATTTAGAAGACGGTGTTAAGTACTTTTTAAGATACCTTGCCATCGGCAAGTGTTACCGCAACCCAAGTAATTCGATTGTGGATGACCGTCTTTAGTAGAAGTTTCTGCGCAATCCATGGTGGAGGGTACATAAGATTCGTCCTGGCCGAACTTACGGCCATTGTTTTAATTGTGTTGATCAAAAACAAAAATTGTCCGAAATAACAAACAAAAAATCAGTTTATATTTGTTCGATTTGTTTGCCTTTGGCACGAATTATGGTCTTCAAACGTCTGACAAAGATAACACGGGCTGTGTAAAAGTGTTTGCGGTATTTCCCGCGAAACGCCGTCTTGCCAAAGTGCCATTTTTTAGTGTCAACCTTACTCTACAATATACCCCAGGCTCCACTGAAAAAAATGTTGTCGTGATATTGTGAAAGATTTCATGTCTTTAAAATACGAATGCAAATTTTTCTTAGCATCGAAGACGCATTTCTCTAATATAAAGTTTTTTTTTTTCTTGTCCAAAAGTCGATAAACTTTTCAATGAAGTCGTATTGCCCCTATAATTAAGTGAATTGACTTAAAAATGGGTGTCATAACATGGAAGAAAAATTTTTTGGGGTAAGGTCAACTTGACTTTAATAATTCAGAAAAATTCTTTAAATTTAATGAAATTGTCTTTAAATTTGTTGTCATTTTGCATCTTGACTACAAAGCAAAAATTCGTTCAAATATAGGACATGTTTTTCAACACTTTATTTTAAAGACGTTTTTTATTTGAATGTGGAAAATAAAGTTGTCGTTAACTCGATTTTATAGGACTTTGATAGCATATGAAGAAAAATAGCTGAAAAAGCGAAAAAATAAAATTTGCTTCCTAGAAACAAGTACACAAAACCCAAATTTAAAAGAGAATTATGTCTTAAAAGTATCCTTACTTGTATTCTCCGCTTCTTTGGTTCGGAATCAATACCAACCGGGCATGCTTTTTTTCAGTGTCATAAGTCCAAAAAGAATTAAATTTAAAATGCAAAAAATGTCAAAAGTAGACTAAGTCTTTATTTGAAAGAAGACGCATCTTTGACTCGGAATTAATAACAAAATCCTTAAAGGCTCATAAGTCCAACGGATTAAGATCCAGAGATTTTGGTGGCCATACTGAAAAAAATATTGTCATAAGGCCAAAGATAAAAGACGCATTTCTCTGATATAAAGTTTTGTCCAAAAGTCAATAAAATTTTCAATCTTATAGTTAAGTGATTCTATTTTTAAAATTTTGCATCTTGACTACAAAGCAAAAAGGAGATTTTCTCCAACACTTTATCTGAAAGACCTTTTTGCTTGAAACAAAGCATAATTTCTACTTGTAGTCAAGCACGAATTTGGAGATTTAAGTTGTCATTAACATGATTTAAAAGGACTCTGATATAACACGAAGAAACAAACTGATAAAACGAATAAATTAAACTGTGTTTCCTAGAATCAAGTACGCAGAACTTTAACGTAAAAGTTAAATGTGTCTTAAATTTGTCATTACTTCAATTCTTCACTCCTTTGGCTCGGAATCAATACAAAAATCAATAGTCTAAAAACAAAATCTTTGGAATCGTACATGTTTTTTCTTTAGTGCATTATGTGGTAGAAATGAAAGGACCAACCTCTTTTATAAGCCATTCAATATTGAACTAAAATTTTAGGGCATATAATTTACACAACATTAAATACAAATTTCTTTAAATTAGTGAAATTTTAATTAAAAGAAAGTTTATGATTTTTGCTGCAAGACTTTTTTCTTAAATTTAGGACACGAGTCTTGGAAATTTAGGTCTCCAGTGTACGTCTTATGTCTTTGATGTAAGGCAAAATTTCCCTCAAGTAAAGAAAAACATTTCTGATTTAAAGAGATATTTTTAAATTAATTGATATATTGAATCTATAGATTTAAGAAAACGATTCTTCAAATATAGGCTAAGACTTATTATGAGAATTTTGCATCGTTTATTTAATTTTTTATTTAATTAAGAAAACATTTTTTATTTTTAAGTATATGTCATAATTTGGATTTTGCATTTGTTTGTACGTGAGCAGCTTTCTTAATATACCGCCAAGGGAGAATTAAAAATCCATACATGAGATCTGTATCCTAGATTTTAAGCTAGATAGGCCTCTAAAAATGTCTTTAGTTTTTTGACTCGGCATCAATACCAAAATCCTTAGGGGAAAGTCAAAATATTTGGATCCAAGTAAACTTTTGTTTGAGTGTAGGATATTTTTCCCGCACTGAAAAAACAGTGAACCCACCAGGAAGAAATCTTTTGATTAATTTTAGAAAATGTTGAATAGTTTTAGAAATTTGTAACTAAACAGTATTGCAAGCGCTGGCATCACACCGATATCACAAAAATAAGTAAATATTTTTCGACAAATTCATGAAAATTTATTAGACATAAATAATTTTTTTTCACTTTTTAAAGAAAATTTTGTAGTTTGCAGGAAAAAATTTGAGTTCAAAATTGCAAGAATGTCTTTAGTGACATGCGAAGTTCATAATGGACGCTTTTGAAGTAAAATTTACAAATTTGAAGAAATAATGAATAATTTTATGAGAAATACGAATTTAGTAAATCTCTATGCTGAATTTGTATATAATTTTTTCCCGTCTTTTAGTTCATTTAACTAAAGTTCGCAAAAAATTATTAGAGTATATGAAACTTTCTCCAAATATAATAATTCCATGAACTAAAATATAGTTAAATTGGCTTTAGTGAAATAGTGAGTTCACTTTTTTTTGAGTGCGTTAATATTTGGCATTTATGTTGATCCAACGGTTGATGAATACAGGGACGATCTTCGTCAGTCCATTATTTTAGGTTCACAGGTCGTGAATTTTGCTTCAAATATTTTTTCATTAACTTTAGGATACGAATCTTGGAAATTTGAGTACATTCGGTGACCTAAGACACCGTTTTCCTTAAAGTAAATAAAAGTATTTTTGATTTAAAGAATGATAAAGTTTTTTTTTTAACATTAAGAAAACTTTTTTGCTGTGAAGTGTCTGTTATAATTTTGTTGAATTTTTGAATTTTGGGTTTTTCAAGTGATATTTGTTTCTAAGTGAATAGCTTTATTAATATATCGCAAAAAGAGAATGTAAATCACATAAATGCGATCTGTATTCTAAATTTAATTTTATTGATCCCAGAGTTATAGCTAGATAGGTCCAAGAAAAATATATTTATTCAAAAAAAACGCATAATACCAAAATCCTACAGGCCGAAAGTGCGGCTTCTTAAGCTTAAAATACCCCATGTAAAGAGTTTTCATTCTCTTTGAGCGAAACATTAAGATTATAAAAATTAGACCTTCAAGTAAAACAATTAAAAAAGAATTAAATTTAAAATGCAAAACATGTCAAAATTGGACTAAGTCTTTCTTTTAAAGAAGCCGCATTTTTTGGCTCGGAATTAATAACAAAATCCTTAAAGGGATGTCAAAATAGTAAAATTATTTGTGTGTGGTTGTTAGGGGGTATATACTAAAATCACGTACCAAATTTAAACACGATCGGATGAAATTTGCTCCTCGAAGAGGATTGGTTTATATGGGGCCTTTATATAATTATAAAGGTACTCTGAAAAAAAAAATTTTTTTTCGAACCAAAGAGCGGAGAATTCAACACCCAGAAAAAAGTGACCCCTTCTATAAGTTAAAATTAACTCATTATGAAGAACGTTGGACTTCGTATAGCGCCAAAGACATTTTTATTTGTTTGAACGATATGATTTTCGTAGAAATTAGGTAGAATGTATTCCATATATTAGTGAGCATTTTCCTATATTTATGTACCACTATACTACAGAATGAATAAATTTAACTTATTTGAATTCATATATGGAATGATTTTATTGAACTTTTTTCATTCATTTGGACAAATCTTACATATTTGTAGTAAACCTTTTACTTCAAAATTAGAACTCCTTACCTTCGTTTTTAAATACAGTTTTATTTATTTATACGAGGGCAGTTCGGAACCTTCTTAGCCTAGCACAAAAAGCGCGGAATAAACAGAAAAAAGTTAAGTGTTTTGGAAACTTCCATCTCTGTTATGAACACATGTTAAATTCTGTTTCGATCTGGCAACTCCTTCATATAGAAACAGGTTTTCAAAAAAGACGCATCC
Organism: Haematobia irritans; assembly: GCF_050003625.1. Classification (NCBI taxonomy): domain Eukaryota; kingdom Metazoa; phylum Arthropoda; class Insecta; order Diptera; family Muscidae; genus Haematobia; species Haematobia irritans. The sequence goes on from NC_134400.1 coordinate 109,200,329, forward strand.
GCAATTTTTTTACAATGGAAATATTAGAAATGCGTGCTGTCATTAAATATTTACATAAACAAGTAAGGAAAGTCTAAAGTCGGGCGGGGCCGACTATATTATACCCTGCACCACTTTGTAGACCTAATATACCATATCACATCCGTCAAATGTGTCGGGGGCTATGTATAAAGGTTTGTCCCAAATACATACTCAAAATTTAAATCAGCTAATGGGCTAGGGTGGAACACAATGTTAGTAAAAAAAGGGAAACGTTTAAATCTGAAGCAATTTTACGGAAACTTCGCAAAAGTTTATTTATGATTTATCGCTCGATACATATAGTATTAGAAGTTTAGGAAAATTAGAGTCAGTTTTACAACTTTTCGACTAAGCAGTGGCGATTTTACAAGGAAAATGTTGGTATTTTGACCATTTTTGTCCAAATAGGAAAAACATATATATGGGAGCTATATCTAAATCTGAACCGATTTCAACCAAATTTGGCACGCATAGCTAGAATGCTAATTCTACTCCCTGTGCAAAATTTCAAATAAATCGGAGCAAAAAATTGGCCTCTGTGGTCATATGAGTGTAAATCGGGCGAAAGCTATATATGGGAGCTATATCTAAATCTGAACCGATTTCAACCAAATTTGTCACGCATAGCTACAACGCCAATTCTACTCCCTGTGCAAAATTTCAATTAAAAATAAAATTTGACACACTTGACTACACTACTAATTGTACGCCTAGTGCAAAATTTCAACCAAATTGGGGTAAAACTCTGGCTTCTGGGATCGTATTAGTCCATATCGGGCGAAAGATATATATATGGCTTCTGGGACCGTATTAGTCCATATCGGGCGAAAGATATATATGGGAGCTATACCTAAATCTGAACCAAAATCAATAGGGTTCTATTCTGAGCCAAAACACATACTTGTGCCAAATTTGAAGTCGATTGGACTAAAACTGCGACCTAGACTTTGATTACAAAAATGTGTTCACGGATAGACGGACATACGGACATGGCTATATCGACGCAGGAGCCCACCCTGAGCATTTTTGCCAAAGACACCATGTGTCTATCTCGTCTCCTTCTGGGTGTTGCAAATATATGCACTAACTTATAATACCCTGTTCCACAGTGTGGCGCAGGGTATAAAAACAACCCACGCGCAAACATATCGATGACATCGTTGACAGGTATCGATTACAGGTAGATAAAAGAAATATAGGAAAATTTCCTATATTCTAAGAAGTGTGTTTCCTTAAGTTTTGAAAGGATTGAATACTTCTTAGTACGAATGAACTAAATATTTTTCTATGCCAAATCTTATTCGTATGTATGATAAGCTCTCTTTAATAAAGGAAGTCATAATTATCATTTTATAAGAAATTTTACTAAATTTGAGAAAACTTGGTTTTAGTTCGGTTTTTGTTTATTTTTTCGAATGATTTGTTATCAGTGAATAAATTTTTCTTGTTCAGTATTAAATTCTTATACACAGCGAAGAAAACAATATTAGTAAAATTCCATGCCATATTCTAGTTAATGAACTATTCCTTACTGCTTTCAGTTTAGGATTTTTTTATTGAAACCATTAAATTTTATTATTTCACACAAACATTTACCTTAATGGAAATAAAATGGTTAAACTAAATTGATGAAAATTTTTTCCTTTCATTTCGAAGGCACTTTTTCTGTGTGAAGTAAGGATACTTTTAAGACACAATTTTCTTTTAAATTTGGGTTTTGTGTACTTGACTCTAGGAAGCAAATTTTAATTTTTCAGCTTTTTTTCTTCATATGCTATCAAAGTCCTTTAATAACAAGTTAACGACAACTTTTTTTTTCCACATTCAGACACGACTTCCAGTAGAAATTATTCTATGTTTCAAGTAAAAAACGACTTTAAAATAAAGTGTTGAAAAACATGAACGATTTTTTGCTTTGTAGTCAAGATGCAAAATGACAACAAATTTAAAGACAATTTCATTAATTTTAAAGAATTTTTCTGGATTATTAAAGTCAAGTTGACCCAAAAAAATTTTTTCATGTTGTGATACCCATTTTTAAGTCAAATCACTTAATTATAAGGACAACACGACTTCATTGAAAAGTTTATCGATTTTTGGACAAGGAAAAAAACTTTATTTTAGAGAAATGCGTCTTCTAACCTAAGCAAAATTTGCATTCGTATTTTAAGGACATGAAATCTTTGGCCTCACGACAATATTTTTTCAGTGTATGTGGACCAAGTTTTTGCATAGTTATTAGTAGGCGTACACTTACATCACGTGCCAAATTTCAACACGATCGGTTGAAATTTGGTCTTCCAAGAGACTCAGGAAGAGCCCCCATATAAATCAATCTGGTGATTGGTTTATATGGGGGCTGTACCGATATGGCCCATTTACAATACCATCCGATTTACATCAATAACAACAACTTGTACCAAGTCCATAGCATGTTTCGTTTGGAAGATAGCGAGATTTCAAAAGACGGACGGACATCGCTGGATCGACTCAGAACTTCAACACGATCCAGAACATATATACTGTATGGGTTTAGAGACCAATATTTCAATGTGTCATCCCATCCTACGATGAGGGTATAAATAGTGTAGGAAAATAGCAATGTTTGATACATCATCCATTTACCAAAGTTTTAGTTTTTACGTGTTCCCATTGTAATAATTTCTCGTTTTATATTCCTACAGGTATAGATGTGTCCGATAGTGATGACGACATTGACGATGTATTGGCAATGCCCGGTGCTAGAAGGCGATCTTCTAAAAGCAGTGACAATGGTGTTATTGAACCCCATGCTGAAATTGAACTTGAAGTCGATGATGTTACATTTGCGGCCATCGAAAATGGCGGAGGTCAAACAGAAAAATCCGATATTGCAAAATCCCATAAAGCAAGTGAGTAATCATCAAAGTTTCACATATCACTTTACTTAGTCTTAATAACTCTCCCTATAAATAGATGATGACGTTACGATTAAAATGGAAATTGGATCCGAGGAGTTTCCAGCAGAGACAGAGAGTAATGGCAATGGAAAGGACATCGCATCTGATGATAATGACTGTGAACTATTAATACCAAAAGTCGAACCCATTGAGGTAGACGATGATTCACAGGACAAAGTAGATCCAGCAAATTTAGGCAATTCTAAATCCAATCCTACAACGTCGAATTTGTTGGGAGTTTTGAATCAATCAGATAAATCGCAAACTGCACCTCTCATATCATTACAAAAATTCTCTATGCCTCCAACTAGTGGAATTGCTACAGTTACCACAAGTACATCTACCCCGGTAACACCATCAAAAATATCCGTTGTTTCACCCACCATACTAATGCCGCCATCTGGACAAACGTCAAAGGGCAATAATTTACAGGGAGCTATGCAAATGCGCGTAGGCGGTAATCTCCAAGCTTTACTGGCAGGATCAAGATCAACAGTATCGACAGCTAATGGAATGAAATTCATTTTGGTTAATACTACGGATTCTCGAGGAGCAACTGTTGCAACTGCTGTACCAACAGCATTGACGGCTCAAAGTCCTCCACAGCAATGTGTTGTAAAAACTGTACAGCAAACTCAGCAAATCCAAGATCAACAAAAGCAACAACAGCCGCAGTCACAACCAAATCAATCGAAGGCACAACACCGATCTATGCATAAGACAATCAATCAAACACCCTTGTCGAAAAAGAGGCTCTTGGATTCAATGCCTGATCGGGAAACAATGCGCAGAAGAGAACTGTGTGGTAAAGCATAATTTATAATTTTTATTCTCTGTATATTATAGGCCATAAACAATATCATTTCTCTCCGGGAAAAGAATGTGTCAGTTCAAAAGATTAATTTTCTGACATTTCGTTTTGTGTTTTTTTTTGTAAGGAGTCAGTTCCAACATTAATTTTCCGGGATTTGCTTTTATGTTGTTCGTAATTAAATTTCGTATTTTCGCGGGTTTGGTCACAATGTTTTGTGCAAACATGAACTTTTGAATTTTTAATTTATTTTTCTGCTTCTTTGACTCGGAATCAGTACCAAATCCATGGGATATTAGTGCAAGTTACCACTAGCGAACCCATTATAGGGCAGTTACCGATGTAAGGTGACCAAAACCGACACCGGTTAACCGGATTCCAATTCACAAACAGAAATCTGATAGTGAACAAATTGGCATTTTCGGTTAAAACCGAATTTTGGCCATCGGTGAACCGGTTTTCTATTTTAATGAATTTTTATCTGATATGTCATATGTTTTTTTCGACGTCAAACTTTATGTAGAGAGATACTGAAGATGAAAAACAACTGACTACATAGACTACTTTTTCACTAAGTAGCACAAAATAATCATAGTGAATTCTCTATACGACGTAAAGTCCTAGCTTTAACAGCAAATGAACCCAAACTTATTATTAGTCTTGTGACGATTGTCTCAAATTGTTTTTGCTTCTAAAGAAAATTTTTGGTTCGATATCTATCTTGGTCAGGTTAGGTTAGGAATTATAACATAACACACTGGAAGTATAACAAGAATTCATCCTTAGTTTGTTTTAAAATGTTTATTTCATTACAAGCAATGGTTAATTTTTAGTTTTTTTTTAGTGTTTAAGAATTATTTTCACTTTGAACAAAATAAAAAACCGAAAACCGTTTTTATACCCTCCACCATAGGATGGGGGTATATTAACTTTGTCATTCCGTTTGTAACACATCGAAATATTGCTCTAAGACCCCATAAAGTATATATATTCTGGGTCGTGGTGAAATTCTGAGTCGATCTAAGCATGTCCGTCCGTCTGTCCGGCTGTCCGTCCGTCTGTGGAAATCACGCTAACTTCCGAACGAAACTAGCTATCGACTTGAAACTTGGCACAATTAGTTGTTATTGATGTAGGTCGGATGGCATTGAAAATGGGCCTTATCGGCCCACGTTTACGTATAGCCCCCATATAAACCGATCCCCAAATTTGGCTTGCGGAGCCTTCCGGAGCAGCAAAATTCATCCGATCCGATTGAAATTTGGTACGTGGTCTAAGTATACGGTCTCTAACAACCATGCAAAAATTGGTCCATATCGGTCCATAAATATATATAGCCCCCATATAAACCGATCCCCAGATTTGACCTCCGGAGCCTCTTGGAGGAGCAAACTTCATCCTACCCGATTGAAATTTGGTACGTGGTATTAGTATATGGTCTCTAACAACCATGCAAAAACTGGTCCATATCGGTCCATAATTATATATAGCTCCCATATAAACCGATCCCCAGATTTGATCTCCGGAGCCTCTTGGAGGGGCAAAATTCATCCGATCCGGTTGAAATTTGGTACCTGATGTTAGTATACGGTCTCTAACAACCATGCAAAAATTGGTCCATATCGGTCCATAATTATATATAGCTCCCATATAAACCGATCCCCAGATTTGAACTCTGGAGCCTCTTGGATGAGCAAAATTCATCCGATCCAATTGAAATTTAGTACGTGGTGTTAGTATATGGTCTCTAACAACCATGCAAAAATTGGTCCATATCGGTCCATAATTATATATAGCTCCCATATAAACCGATCCCCAGATTTGACCTCCGGAGCCTCTTGGAGGAGCAAAAGTCATCCGATGCGGTTGAAATTTGGTACATTTCGTTAGTATATGGCCTCTAACAGCCATGTAAAAATTGTCAAATTTTATTACTATAGAAAATTTTGTCAAAATTTTATTTCTATAGAAAATTTTGTAAAAAATTTATTTCTGTAGAAAATTTTGTCAACATTTTAGTTCTATAGACAATTTTGTCACCATTTTATTTCTATAGAACATTTTGTCAACATTTTATTTCTATAGAAAATTTTGTCAACATTTCATTTCTATAGACAATTTTGTCAAAATTTTATTGCTATAGAAAATTTTGTCAACATTTGACTTCCATAGAAAATTTTGTCAACATTGTATTTCTATAGAAAATTTTGTCAAGTTTTTATTTCTATAGAAAATTTTGTCAAAATTTTATTTCTATAGAAAATTTTGTCAAACTGAATTATATACGTATTTAATCGGCCTTTTTTTTTAATATATACCCCTTATGGACTAACTTACAATTTAGAAGACAGTGTTAAAAAGTTTTACGATACCTTGCCATCGGCAAGTGTTATCGCAACCCAAGTAATTCGATTGTGGATGACAGCCTTTAGTAGAAGTTCCTACGCAATCCATGGTGGAGGGTACATAAGATTCGGCCTGGCCGAACTTACGGCCGTATATACTTGTTTTTTTTAATTTGGAATTTTCGAATACCGTCCTAAACCGACTTTTTAATAACAAAACCGATTATTCGAACACCCTACACCGATGCCCAGAGTTGCCAGTATTTTCCTGTCTCTTGTCCACAAGTTGGGACAATTTCGTTCTCAAAAGTTACCATCCAAAAATAACATTTTTCTCTTGAAACATGTTTGGGGTGATCGTATTCCTCCTCTGGTTATATGGAATACATTGCCACAGGACAATACTCAGAAGAGGGGACAATATTTCGACACGAGTTTTCATGAAATGATTTCACAATAGTAGAAAAATGTCTTACACCCAAAGAAAAAATACTTTCCTCCGCAACGAAATTTTAGCTAAAAGTAATTGCCCTTTTTTATACCCTCCACCATAGGATGGGGGGTATATTAACTTTGTCATTTCGTTTGTAGCACATCGAAATATTGCTCTAAGACCCCATAAAGTATATATATTTTATATATATTTTATATTTTATTTATATATTTTATAATTAAGTGTCAAACCAATGTAAAACTTTTGTAATCAATTTTGGCCTTATTTGAGCTTCTGATTATGATTATAAATAAAGTGAAATAAAATATATTTTGGGTCGTGGTGAAATTCTGAGTCGATCTAAGCATTTCCGTCCGTCCGTCTGTTGAAAGCACTTGAAACTTGGCACAAGTAGTTGTTATTGATGTTGGTCGGATGGTATTGCAAATGGGCCATATCGGTCCACTTTTACGTATAGCCCCCCATATAAACGGACCCTCAGATTTGATGTTGGTTATGGTCTGTAACAACCATGCAAAAATTGGTCCGCATTGGACCAATTTAGCCCCCATATAAACCGATCCTCAGATTTGGCTTGCGGAGCCACAAAGGGAAGCAAATTTCATCCGACCCGGCTGAAATTTGGTACATGGTTTTGGTATATGGTCTCTAACAACCATGCAAAAATTGGTCCACATCGGTCCATAATTATATATAGCTCCCATATAAACCGATCCCCAGATTTGGCTTGCGGAGCCTCAAAGAGAAGCAAATTTAATCCGATCCGGCTGAAATTTGGTACATGGTGTTGGTATAGGGTCTCTAACAACCGTGCCAGAATTGATCCATAACGGTCCATAATTATATATAGCCTCCAGGTTTGGACTCCAGAGCCTCTTGGAGGAGCAAAATTCATCCGATCCGGTTCAAATTTGGAACGTGGTGTTAGTATATGGCCGCTAACAACCATTCCAAAATTGGTCCATATTGGTCTATAGTTATATATAGCCGATCCCTAATCATACAAAAATTGGTCCATATCGGTTCATAATCATGGTTGCCACTTGAGCCAAAAATAATCCACCAAAATTTTATTTCTATAGAAAATTTTGTCAAAACTTTATTTCTATACAAAATTTTGTCAAAATGTTATTTATATAGAAAATTTTGTTAAAATTTTTTTTTATACCCACCACCATAGGATGGGGGGTATATTAACTTTGTCATTCCGTTTGTAACACATCGAAATATTGCTCTAAGACCCAATAAAGTATATATATATTCTGGGTCGTGGTGAAATTCTGAGTCGATCTGAGCATGTCCGTCCGTCCGTCTGTTGAAATCACGCTAACTTCCGAACGAAACAAGCTATCGACTTGAAACTTGGCACAAGTAGTTGTTATTGATGTAGGTCGGATGGTATTGCAAATGGGCCATATCGGTCCACTTTTACGTATAGCCCCCATATAAACGGACCCCCAAATTTGGCTTGCGAGGCCTCTAAGATAAGCAAATTTTATCCGATCCGGCTGAAATTTGGTACATGGTGTTAGTATATGGTCTCTAACAACCATGCAAAAATTGGTCCACATCGGTCCATAATTATATATAGCCCCCATATAAACCGATCCCCCGATTTGGCTTGCGAGGCCCCTAAGAGAAGCAAATTTCATCCGATCCGGCTAAAATTTGGTACATGGTATCAGTATATGGTCTCTAACAACCATGCAAAAATTGGTCCACATCGGTCCATAATTATATATAGTCCCCATATAAACCGATCCCCCGATTTGGCTTGCGAGGCCTCTAAGAGAAGCAAATTTCATCCGATCCGGCTGAAATTTGGTACATGGTGTTAGTATATGGTCTCTAACAACCATGCAAAAATTGGTCCACATCGGTCCATAATTATATATAGCCCCCATATAAACCGATCCCCCGATTTGGCTTGCGAGGCCTCTAAGAGAAGCAAATTTCATCCGATCCGGCTGAAATTTGGTACGTGATGTTAGTATATGGTCTCTAACAACCATGCAAAAATTGGTCCACATCGGTCCATAATTATATATAGCCCCCATATAAACCGATCCCCCGATTTGGCTTGCGAGGCCTCTAAGAGAAGCAAATTTCATCCGATCCGGCTGAAATTTGGTACGTGATGTTAGTATATGGTCTCTAACAACCATGCAAAAATTGGTCCACATCGGTTCATAATTATATATAGCCCCCATATAAACCGATCACCAGATTTGACCTCCGGAACCTCTTGGAAGACCAAAATTCATCTGATTCAGTTGAAATTTGGTACGTGGTGTTTATATATGGCCTCAAACTCCCATGCAAAAATTGGTCGATATCGGTCCATAATTATATATAGGCCCCATATAAACCGATCACCAGATTTGACCTTGGAAGAGCAAAATTCTTCCCATTCGGTTGGAATTTGATACGTGATGTTAGTATATGGTATCCAACAACCATGCAGGAATTGGTTCCTATCAGTCCATAATTATATATAGCTCAAATATAAACCGATCCCCAGATTTGACCTCCGGTGCCTTTTGGAGAAGCAAAATTCATCCGATCTGCTTGAAATTTGGTACGTGGTGGTAGTATATGATATTTAACAACCATGCCAAAAGTGGTCCATATTAGTCCATAATCGTACATAGCCCCATATAAATCGATCCCGAGATTTGGTTTTGGAACCTCTTGGAGGAGCAAATTTCATCCGAGTGAGTTGAAATTTGGTACATTGTGCTAGTATATGGTCGTTAACAACCATGCTTAACTAGGTCCATATCGGTCTATAGTTATATATGGCCCTCAGATAAATCGATCCCCAATCACACAAAAATTGGTCCATATCAAGTTTCAATTCTGGCTCTCTACGTACAAAAAGTCCATATCGATTCGTAATTATTTGTAGACTTAACTATACATAACTTTTTTGTCTAATAAATATATACCATGTATGGACTAAATCACAATTTAGAAAACGATGTTAAGAAGTTTTAAGATACCACAACCCAAGTAATTCGATTGTGGATGATAGTCTTTCGTAGAAGTTTCTACGCAATCCATGGTGGTGGGTACATAAGATTCGGCCTGGCCGAACTTGCAGCCGTATATACTTGTTTTATAGAAAATTTTGTCAAAATTTTATTTCTATAGAAAAGGTTTTCAAACTGAATTATATACGCATTTAATCGGTCTTTTTATACCCTCCACCATAGGATGGGGTATATTAACTTTGTCATTCCGTTTGTAACACATCGAAATATTGCTCTAAGATCCCATAAAGTATATATATTCTGGGTCGTGGTGAATTTCTGAGTCGATCTGAGCATGTCCGTCCGTCCGTCTGTTGAAACCACGCTAACTTCCGAACGAAACAAGCTAATCGGTCTTTTTTAATTTAATATATACCAAGTATGGACTTACTTATAAGTTAGAAGACGATGTTAGGAGGTTTTAAGATAGCTTGTCATGGGTAAGCGTTACCGCAACCCAAGTAATTCGATTGTGAATGGCAGTGTTTACACGCAAAGAAAAAAAACGTTTGGAAAACGTGTACCGAAAACGTTTTTCTTTTGTTAGAGTTTTTTGAATTGCTTCGAAAATTTTAAACTTTTACCACCAAAAAAATTCGTTTGTTACAAAGTTTTTATTTTTTTAATAAAAAAAGTTATTTTTGAAACAACAACAGAGTCCATTTCGTTTATATCAAACACTCTTCTTTTCTGACTTTAGGTCTTTAATAAAACACATTTTACAGTTCAAACTTTAATATAGTACAATGTAATGTTGAACATTTTTTCGGAATCTTCCGAACATATGTAGAATGTATGTAAAACAAAAAAAAAAAACTTTGGTCGAAGCAGGGATCGAACCCACGACCCTTGGCATGAGAGTCAGACGTAGCAACCACTGCTCCACGGTGCCAAACTAAATGTTTGTTTCTGTTAAATAAACTTTGTTTATTCGGTTCGTGGGCGCCGCAAGCTATGCTATATAAATATAACTTATATGGATATTTATCTCTTGATGACCATAACAGGTACATAGCTCAGTGGTTAGTGTGTTGGCTTACAAAGTGCATGGTCCGCGGTTCGATTCTCCGTCCAGGCGAAAGGTAAAAAAATTTTAAAAATTTATAAAATCGTATAATTTCTTCTACATTGTTTGTATTACAGAAAAAGGTGCTAAGAACTAAAAATCTTCGTGGAAGTGAGAAAGATGTGAGGGAAAATGCAATTAGCCAGAAAAAAATTTTTTTTTGAGTTAGTCTTTATGAAATTGTTTTTACATCCTGGAAAAGAATAAACGTTTATCACAAAAAGTATATACATTTCTTCCAAATACACTTCCTTACAGCGAAAAGCAAATGAGAAACGAACTTTGTTTGTCTAAAATTTCGTTTGGGAGGAAAGAATTATTTTTTTGCGTGTAGAAGAAGTTTCTACGCAATCCATGGTGGAGGGTACATAAGCTTCGGCCTGGCCGAACTTACGGCCGTATATACTTGTTATAATGTATTTTGTTTTAGACCAAATAAAAACGAATTTATAATAAGAGAGACAACGAATGTCTCCAAACGTTTTTATTTGCTTTTAAATAAAATTTTTTACCGGCAAAAGAAAACTTTGCTTGACTAAAAACTCGTTCCTTGGAAAAGAAAACTCTTCTTTCAGTGTAGCCAAGAAAATAATTTCCTAAATCCATAAAGGGTGATACGGTCAAAATTTGGTCAATATAAACTTGACGTATTTCTTTCAATTTTGCATTTAAAAAACCTGAACACCCCTCATTTTGAAGGTGTGTGTGTGTAGAAGTTCGTCCTATTTTGATTTTGGAATTCACTCTTCAGTTGTCAAAAAATGGGAACGTTTGTCGACAGCCAGGAAGTCTGGATCGGGGGGAAATCGAAAACCGGAAGCCTCTGAGACGACAAAGAGAGTTGCCGGTAGTTTCAAGCGAAACCCTAATCTCTCTCTCTCCGAGATGCCGCAAATAAGCTGGGTGTATCGTCTACAACCATGCATCGAGTCAAAAAACGAGCCGGACTATCGACTTACAAGAAGGTAGTGACTCCAAATCGCGATGATAAACAAAATACGACGGCCAAAGCGCGATCCCGGAGGCTGTACACGACGATGCTGACGAAGTTTGACTGCGTGGTAATGGACGACGAAACCTACTTCAAAGCCGACTACAAGCAGCTTCCGGGACAGGAGTTTTATACGGCAAAAGGAAGGGGAAAGGTAGCAGATATTTTCAAGCACATACAACTGTCAAAGTTCGCAAAGAAATATCTGGTTTGGCAAGCCATCTGTACCTGTGGCTTGAAAAGCAGCATTTTCATAGCTTCTGGAAATTTACGTGAGTGTTTGAATAAACGTCTGCTGCCTTTCCTGAAGAAACACGGTTGTTCCGTACTGTTTTGGCCGGATTTGGCATCTTGCCATTACGGTAAAAAGGCCATGGAGTGGTACGCCGCCAACAACGTGCAGGTGGTTCCCAAGGACAAGAACCCTCCCAACACGCCAGAGCTCCACCCAATTGAGAAATACTGGGCTATTGTCAAGCGGAACCTAAAGAAGACCAAAAAAACTGAACTAAGGACTAAGAACGAGCAGCAGTTCAAGACAAACTGGCTTTCTGCGGCGAAGAAGGTGGACAAGGTGGCTGTACAAAATCTGATGGCAGGTGTCAAGCGTGAGGCCCGGCAATTCGGATTTGGAAAAGCGAAAGTCTAACTGAATATTTTTCCTGAATTTTATACTAATTGAACTTGAAAAAGAAATTTAATTTGATTTTTTAAATAAACGATTTCACCGATTTACACGCGTTTTCCCTTGACCAAATTTTGACCGTATCACCCTTTATCTAGTGCGAATGCTACTTTTGCACCATTTGTATGCCGGGGAATAAAGAGGAGCAAAGTTTTTGAGAATTCGCTGTACTTCTGTATAAGATACATGGTAAAGAGATCCTAATGTTTCAGTGCTAATTGTTTGTATATATTATGAATATGAAATGAATATGTGTTGTAGAAAAAAAAAATGTAGATTATTAAGGTTTTAATGCAGGTGATACTGGTGATTCAAATCTCTGACTCAGACTCATCGTTTTTATTTATTTTTGGATGTAATTTATTTTTGATTCGCATCAATATGTCTAATACATGTCTCTCTGTCTTTTTCAGCAATTAAAAGTACATTACAAAAACTTCTAAAAGCTAAGGAAGATTCGAATGAAATGCAATCACAGCGATTAGCTTTGGAAAGGGAACGTTTGCAATTCGATCGTACGATAGCCCAGAAATTTCACAGTATTTTTGAGCAAAATCAACAAATCCAACAACAATTAGCCCAGCAACAACAACAACTTCAGTTACTCATACAAAAACAACAAGGACAACCAAGACCTGCAGCGACTCAACAGATATTCACAACAACAAATCCAGCTACCACCAGTACCATACAAAATCAAGGTCAATTGATGATGCCTCAAAAATTGCTAATAACAACTATGGTCCCAACATCCGCCGCTGGCCAATCAGTCTCTGGCACACCATGTACCATAAACACCGGTTTGACATCGAAGGTTTTGACAGCTACCAGTTTTGGTAACATTACGACAAATATCAATGCGGATAACTCATTGTTGGTACCCAAGGAAGAACCCATTGATTAAATTCAGACATTGATGTTACAACGAAAGGCCTTGAGGGAAGACAAAAACTGGATTGATATTCAATTTCAAACGTTCTTAAATTGAAGCCGGTTTGGTAAAAAACGCTATCTAGTCTTTCTCTGCGATTTGAAAATATTATTGTATATATCTAATGCGAATAATTTTACTCAGCAAAACATGGAGCTCCATTTCAGCAGGATTTTAAAGGTGAGAGGCAGCAACAACTGCTTACCAAACGACCGAATCAGCGCTGATTTTTGGAGTTTCATTTGATTTGAAAAAGGTTTCATTTGGTTTGAAAAAGAATTCATACTATATAATTATGACCAATTTTGCTTCTCCAGGAAGCTCATAGATATTTGCGATTGGTTTATATGCAATATCAATATCAACTAGCTGTATAAGTTGCAAGCCGATACCTTGTTTTGTTCGAACAGAAGATCAGACATCTTGTTATATTTTATAGGATCTGAGACTAATATTCAATATAGGTGTTTATATCAAAACAATTAATTTTTAACCCGCTCAAGACGATACTAGAAGTATTTGAAAAGAGTACTTACAAAAAAGTATACACCAATACATATCCTTTGAATGGAATCATAGATTATAAATACATAGATGGTTCTAAAATTGCGACCAAAATCGCGAAAATACTAAACTAAATTTTGTGCGGATTTGCTTTTTACGAACGATACAAAAGCAAGTTACTGTCTGGAAATGACTCTTTCCGAAAGATCAAAACGAAATACCAAATAATTAATCTTTGGTGCTGACACAATTGTTTCGCAGAGAGAAACAGATCATTGATGCAGTCTATAACAGGGTTGATAAAGTTGACACTTTTGTGCTTTTTTGATACATTTCGACTGCCAACAGCACCGTGGCACGCCTCGAGCCATTTGATACTTTTTCATCACAATTATTCTATTCTATAGAGTAATTGTGATGCAAATGAACGTTTCTCAGATATCAACTCAACTCTAAAAATTGTAAATAACGGACATTGAAGAAATAAACATATACCAAAATTAAGGATATTTTAGTTTTTATTACAGGATCTCAACATTTTTGAGATTAATATTGTCTATACTCCATTCGTCCGCAATTGTGAAACGTGGAATGAGATTTTTTTTCCGCCCAGAAGGAGACGAAATACACACATGGTGTCTTTAGCAAATAATGCTTAGAGCCTGCCCCTGAGCCGGTAACTACAGTTAGTAGAATTGTAAAAAATGGTAAATTTTTTACTGTTTTGTAGATTGGTAGAATTCTTGATTTGATTTTGAAATTTGGTAGATTTTGCAAAGGGGTACTTCAAAAATTTTCTATTGAAATAAATTTTTGACAAGATTTTCTATAGAAATAAAAATTTGTCAAAATTTTCTATAGAAATAAAATTTTGTCAAAATTTTCTATAGAAATAAGAGTTTGACAAAATTTTCTATAGAAATAAAATTTTGACAAAATTTTCTCTAGAAATAAAGCTTTGACAAAATTTTGTATAGAAATAAATTGTTGACAAAATTTTCTTTAAGAATAAAATTTTTCCTATAGAAATAAAATTTTGACAAATTTTCCTATAGAATAAATATCGACAAAATTTTCGCAGAAATAAAATTTTTACGAAATAAAACTTTGACAAAATTTTCTAATGAAATAAAATTTTGTAAAATGAGATTTTTTTTAGAAAATCTAAAAAAATATCTAAATCGGCCAACATCAGTTACCATCCCTGGTCTATAAACTTTTTTTATGACTATATGACTAGCATGCATATCTGTACTCATACTCGCTACGCTATTTGGGTAGGACTATATACTTCCCGGTTCATCTTCTTACACTGATTGTCGGTTTTTATGAATATCCTGTTTTCGGTGGACCGGTGTTTTCAAGATCGCAACAACCGGGGTTCGAGAATAGTTCTGTTATAATATTTTACTAAATTTTAAATCTAATGACGAGATGTACTCAGTCTCACAAAAGTTTACTTACTCCTGATTTTTTAGTCTTTAACTAAATATTTCATGTTTCGTGCTGTTATTTATAAACAATATCAAAAAATCCTTACAAAATTAACAAATACTTGGTTTTTCAAGTTACGCTATGGTCACACTGGGCAAATATTTGACAGAAATCAAAAAAGAAACAGTCGCCACAGCCAAACCAGAAAACATATTTAGCTCATATTGGATATATCCCTTTTCGACCTATAGCCGATCCACGTGATAGATTTCCCTATATTTTTGAATTCTGATATTTATGTGTACATAGAACATTTTAAATTATTAAGTTTGTTCAGTTTGATCCTGTATCCTGTTTTTTCAGGATACTTGTGCGTACTGTTTGTGTTACTGTTTGAATACAATATTTAATATGTTTTCTTATTGAAAACACTTGTTTGATGAAATATTCCACAACTTAAATAATTTTAATTTATTTGCAAACTTACCTCTTCCACTCATTTTTACAAATGCGCTAAGTACACTGCTGAAACTACAAAATTAATATGACAATTATTTTTTGCCGCTCTTATCGCAGTACGTCATATATTAAAGAAATTATAGAGACTTAAACTTACCCGCACAATTGTGCGTACACGGTCGGAAAGGGTTATAACATCATGGTAGGGTTATTTTCCAAAACCCGTATCCATATATTTGGAAAATGGTTCTGGAAAAATGTTTGACACTCATTTTGGTCAAATATTTGCCTAGTGTGACCATAGCCTTAGTCTATAAAAACTAAAAAAATATATATAGAATTTTCACTTCAAATTAAACCTTTTTTAAATCCAATGAATCCTTTATCAAATAAAATGAAATATTTTTCAAATCAAATGAAACATTTTTCAAATCAAATAAAACCTTTTTCAAATCAAATGAAACCATTTTCGAATCAAATGAAACCTTTTTCAAATCAAATGAAACCTTTTTTATTTCAAATAAACTTTTTTTCAAATTAAATGAATTTCTGAATTCAAACGAATTCTTTCTACTTAATGAATTTACAAAATTATGGAATAAATTGCTATATCGCTAAAAGCAAAAAAATATAAATTTTTGTATAAAATTACGTTAAAGAATTATGCGTTACCTTCTTACGGGTACACTCAACCACTAATGAAATTATTTCGTATCCCAGTTTTATTTTAGGATTGAACGCCTTCTTTATTGAATATACACTGAAAAAACAGTGAACCCACCAGGGAGAAAACGTTCGGTTAATTTTAGAACATTTTGAATATTTGTAGAAAATTTTAACTAAACAGTATTACAAACGTTGGCATTACGCCGATGTCATAAAAATAAGTATATATTTTTCGACAAATTCAAGAAAATCTATTATACATAACTAAGTTTTTACACATGTTAAAGAAAATGTTGTAGTTTGAATGAAAAACTTGGAGTTCAATATTGCAAGAATGTCTTTAGTGACATACGAAATTCATGATGGACGCATTTTTGGTAAAATTTACAAATTAAAGAAATTTTGAACTATTTTGTGGAAGACGCGAATTTAGTTAATTTTTATGCTTCATTTGAGTATATTTTTTTTCCTCGGTTTTAGTTAATTTAACTAACGTACCCAAAAAAAATATTAGAGTAAAGGAAACTTTCTCCAAACATAATAATTCCATGAACTAAAATAAAGTTAAATTGGCTTTAGTGAAATAGAGAGTTCACGTTTTTTTTGAGTGTACACAGAAAAAATTTTCTCCAAAATATTTCCAATTAAAACTTTATTTGAATTTTCAAAAAAATTAAATTTAATTGGTGGTTAATTTGTTTAGTTAGAACAAGAATCAATCACAAAAGTTAATAGTATCAATTTATTTTTCAGTTGGATTAATTGTAATTTTTTTATTGGCTTCGGTGATTGATACTATCATTTATGTGATTGAAGACATTTCAATTAAAAATTAATTGAATCAATTAATTTCGTGATTGAATCCAAAAATTATTTTTTGTATGTACGTAAATGTTATTTTTTGAGGTCAGTTGTAAAATAAGGATTTGGTGACATTATAAGTCAAAATATTGCGACTTTATTTTTACGAAATTGGGCCCATTTGGCAGAAATAGTTATCACATATCATAGAAGCACACGCCAAAATTTTTTCCAAAAAAACTGGACTACGAAAAGAAAATCGCAATATATTAATTAGTCTTAAATTTCGTTGGGGAGGAGGTAAATACCTATATTTTTTGTATTTTTGTCAACATTTCTATATGATCTAAATGATGAATTCGAAAAATGATCTAAAGTATGAATTCGAAAAAAGTGGGTCAAAATTTCATTAAAAATTACAATATTTGATTTGAAAAAGGCTTCATTTGAAGTGAAAATGGTACATGTTAATATGTTATCATATATTTAAAAAAAAAAAAAATCTTTAACCGTACACAGAAAAAAAATTCACGAAAATTTTTCCAATTAAAGTCTTAATTGAACTTTAAAAAATGTTCAATTAAAAATTTATTTGATTCAACAAATTTCAATTATCAATTAATCAATTAATTTTTATATGGATCAATTTCATTTTTTTTTTAAATATATTGGATCAATTAATTTCGTGATTGAAGACAATTAATATTGTTTGTGTGTATGTAAACTTTTGTAAGACTATTTATTTGTAGTAAGTGAATGATATTTATTTTGTCTTGGACATCTCAGTTTCAATTGTGATTCAATACTTTCCATTCCATTTGAACTACTATTTAAATAATTTTAATATGCTAACAGTCTTAGATATATTTACCATAAATTTTCTGTATAGTTAAGTATAATTAAATTTAATAATAAAACCATAAAATTAAATGTTTATTAAAATCAAAATGTTTTTGCTCTGAAAATAAAGAACATTAATGTAAAATTTCATAGAAATCAACAAAAGAAAATCTTCTTGACGGTTTTACGGTTCCTCCAGATATATCTTTATCATTATATGGCTACATGGGCTGACTTAAAAGTTCTCCCAATAAAAGTGTAGATAAATGTGGTTCTTACACAAAATCTTTGAATTAAGAACTCCGGCTTGCAAGCTATTGAAATTTAATGAACCCGCATTTTTTGAGTGTATGAAAGCTTTCCGTTTATATTTCACACTACGGGGGTGCACGTGATACGAAATTATCGTAACTCACATATTCAGCGCGCCATTTTCAGTACTCGGTCTTACTGTGTCCTATACATGGAAGAATTGAGAAAATTTTAATTTATTGCGAAAACTAAATTTCATGTATTACTCGTGAAACTTCTTGTGAAGTAAGAAGGAGATTTAAAACAGCTAAAAAAACTAGTAAAATGTATAGTGCGTGAGTAAAATATTACCCACGTGCGCATCTATATTTAACATATATTCAGCGCCATCACATATATTCTCGCCCTAAATAAAGAACATTTTAATTACGCACCCATTCCAAAATATCACCTTAGCGCCATCTACTAATATCAATGTTTATTTGTCCACATTCTCAGTCTTTTTACTTGTGAAATTTAATCGTGTCGTATTTTGTTTACAGAGTTGATTTTAGCAATGTTTGCGATTATACATTTTCTGCTTTCTCCATATGAAATTGAATCTCGTCGAATTTTGTTTACAGTGTTGATTTTAGCAATGTTGTCGATTATACGTTTATTGCTTTGTCCGTATGAAACTGAATCTCGTCGAATTTTATTTACAGAGTTGATGTTGGCAATGCTGCCAACTATTTCATATTTGAGAATGACTTTGGACAAAAGCAAAGAGTATTTGTTTTACAAAGAGTTGACATAAAGATGACGTGTTTCATAGCCATTAAATAAGCAATAGATGTCTCTATTTGGTATTAGCACATGACAGCAGTTTCTTTGCATGATAATGAAATTTCGCAGAAATATTTTCCCCCAAACGAAATTTTAGGTCTACAAAAATCTTTTTCCTCTATTTTAAACATTACTGCAAACAATTTACAAAATTATATAAAAAACAGAGAATCAAACCACAAGCCATTCGTTTGGAATGCAAACACATTACACTCAAAAAAAAGTGAAGCCACCATGAAAGAAAACGTAGGTTTAGTTTAGAAAATTTTGACTAAAATAGTTTTCTAATTGCAACATGTTACAAATAAGTTAATATTTTTGTCAAATTGAAGAAAATTTATTAAAAATATTAATAATTTCTGTTGTTTAAGAAAATGTCAAATGTTGAAGGAAAAAAAATTGGATTTACAAATTTGTTAAAATGTCATCAGCGCTGTCCGATGTTCAGGACAGGTACAATTTTAGTAAAATTTACTCATTTGAGAGACTTATAAACTCAATTTAAGCAAATAGGAAAATATGAACATTTAATTTTTAGTAAACTTGTGCACTATATTTGTATACAACTTTTTTTCTAATTTTTAGTTCACGTCATTAAGTTAGCAAAACATGTTTCAAATAAGGAATAATTGCTCACATTGGGAAAATTTAAACTAAAATCGACTAATCTTCATGAACTAAAATAAAGTTCAGTTGGCATTGGCGCCCCCTTTTTTGAGTGTAGGTTAGGTTAAAGTGGCAGCCCGATTAAGATTCAGGCTCACTTAGACTATTCAATCCATTGAATAGTCCACATTAACTAAAAGTACCTATTACATACGGGCACTTCTAGTTTTAACCGTTGAACCTTCTCGATTATTTTCTTCTGTTGAACCAACCAGATTGTTCCAAAAACATTAGCAGACTGCTTAAGTTAACGTTTTCCAGGTCCGCCCCTAAAATTTGCTTACGCCTTACACAAAATGCAGGACACTCACACAAGAGGTGTTTTATTGATTCCTTTTCCTCCGCAACATGACAGCTCATGATGACTTCCCACCAATAGTTTTTGCAAAATCGCCTATCAGGCAGTGAGCCGTTATAGCAGATATCAGGTGTGATATCTGGCGTCTCGAGAACACTAGCATATCTAGTGTGCGGTTTAAGTTTAAATGGGGCCATATTTGCTTGGTGTCGTTACAACCCTTACAATTCTCCCATCGAACATTTGCCATCATGACAGCCTTCTCATGCAGTAAGAGCTTGCAGGTAGCCAGAGGCATACCAACAGATTCTAGTTCCCCTGGAATATGTAAGGTAGTTCCTAGTTTTGCTAGCTCATCTGCTTAGCAGTTCCCCGGTATGTTCCTATGGCCAGGCACCCATATTAGGTGAATATTGTGCTGCTCAGCCATCTCATTGAGAGATTTGCGGCAGTCGATGGCCGTTTTCGAGTTGAGAAACACAGAGTCCAAGGATTTTATTGCAGGTTGACTGTCTGAGTATATATTAATGCCAATATTGCTTGGAGCATTACTTCTCAGCCAATTCACCACTTCTCTTATTGCTAATATTTCAGCCTTAAAAACACTACAGTGATCAGGTAATCTTTTCGCTATTCGAAGTCCAAGATCTTTAGAATATACTCCGAAACCCACTTGACCATCCAATTTGGAGCCATCAGTGTAGAAATCTATATATCATTCCCCGGGGTCCGTGTACACCACGCCTCACTGTTGGGAATTAGAGTCTAAAACTTTTTGTCGAAAAGTGGACCCGCCAAAGTATAATCCACTACGTTAGGCACATCTGGCATTATTTTGAGGACCGAACTGTGACCGTAACTTTTTTCCGACCACAGCGATAGCTCGCGCAACCGCACAGCCGTTGTTGCAGCTGACTGTTTGGCCAAAATGTCTAAAGGCAATAGATGCAGTATGACATTAAGGGGGTTTGTTCCTGTCTTGCTGAATGCACCTGAGATACACAAGCACGCCATACGCTGAACTTTGTCTAAACTTGTCGGCTGGTGAAGTGCCGTCCACCAGACTACAACACCATATAGCATTATAGGTCTAACCACTGCCGTGTATAGCCAATGTACAATTTTTATACCCTCCATCATAGGATGGGGGTATATTAACTTTGTCATCCCGTTTGTAACACATCGAAATATTGCTCTAAGACCCTATAAAGTATATATATTCTGGGTCGTGGGGAAATTCTGAGTCGATCTAAGCATGTCCGTCCGTCCGTCTGTTGAAATCACGCAAACTTCCGAACGAAACAAACTATCGACTTGAAACTTGGCACAAGTAGTTGTTATCGATGTAGGTCGGATTGTATTGAAAATGGGCGATATCGGTCCACTTTTACGTATAGTCCCCATATAAAGGGACCCTCAGATTTGGTTTGTGGAGCCTCTAACAGAAGCATATTTCATCCGATCCGGCTGAAATTTGGTATATGGTCTCTAACAACCATGCAAAAATTGGTCCACATCGGTCCATAATTATATATAGCCCCCATATAAACCGATCCCCAGATTTGGTTTGCGGAGCCTAAAAGAGAAGCAAAGTTCATCCGATCCGGCTGAAATTTGGTACATGGTGTTGGTATATGGTCTCTAACAACCATGCAAAAATTGGTTCACATCGGTCCATAATTATATATAGCCCCCATATAAACCGATCCCCAGATTTGGCTTGTGGAGCCTCAAAGAGAAGAAAATTTCATCCGATCCGGCTGAAATTTGGTACATGATGTTGGTATATGGTCTCTAACAACCATGTAAAAATTGGTCCATATCGGTCCTTAATTATATATAGCCCCCATATAAACCGATCCCCAGATTTGGCTTGTGGAGCCTCTAAGAGAAGCATATTTCATCCGATCCGGCTGAAATTTGGTACATGGTGTTGGTATATGGTCTCTAACAACCATGCAAAAATTGGTTCACATCGGTCCATAATTATATATAGCCCCCATATAAACCGATCCCCAGATTTGGCTTGCGGGGCCTCAAAGAGAAGAAAATTTCATCCGATCCGGCTGAAATTTGGTACATGATGTTGGTATATGGTCTCTAACAACCATGCAAAACTTGGTCCATAATTATATATAGACTCCATATAAACCGATCTCCAGATTTGGCTTGCGAAGCCTCAAAGAGGAGCAAATTGCATCCGATCCGGCTGAAATTTGGTATATGGTCTCTTACAACCGTGCAAAAATTGGTCCACGTCGGTCCTTAATTATATATAGCGCCCATATAAACCGATCCCCAGATTTGGGTTGCGGAGCCTCAAAGAGAAGCAAATTTCATCCGATCCGCCTGAAATTTGGTACATGATATTGGTATATGGTCTCTAACAACCATGCAAAAATTGGTCCACATCGGTTCATAATTATATATAGCCCCCATATAAACCGTTCCCCAGATTTGGCTTGCGAAATCTCCAAGAGAAGCAAATTTCATCCAATCCGGTTGTAATTTGGAACATGGTGTTAGTATATGATCTTTAACAACCGTGCCAGAATTGGTCCATATCGGTCCATAATTATATATAGCCCCTTATAAAACATTCTCCAGATTTGACCTCCGGAGCCTCTTAGAGGAGCAAAATTCATCATATCCGGTTCAAATTAGGAACGTGGTGTTAGTATATGGTCGCTAACAACCATACCAAAATTGGTCCAATCACACCAAAAATTGGTCCATATCGGTTCATAATCATGGTTGCCACTAGAGCCAAAAATAATCTACCAAAATTTTATTTCTATAGAAAATTTTGTCAAAATTTTATTTCTATAGAAAAGTTTGTCAAAATTTTATTTCTATAGAAAATTTTGTCAAAATTTTATTTCTATAGAAAATTTTGTTAAAATTTTATTGGGTTCATAATAAAATTTTCATCATTGTCAAAATTTTATTTCTATAGAAAATTTTGTCAAAATTTTATTTCAATAGAAAATTTTGTTCAAATTTTATTCGGTTCATAATCATGGTTGCCACTCGAGCCAAAAGTAATCTACCAAGATTTTATTTCTATAGAAAATGTTGTCAAAAGTTCATTTCTATAGAAATTTTTGATAAAATTTTATTTCTGTAGAAATTTTTGTCAAAATCTTCTTTCTACAGAAAATTTTGTCAAAATTTTTATTTCTATAGAAAATTTTATTTCTATAGAAAATTTTGTTAAAATTTTATTTCTGTAGAAAATTTTGTCAAAATTTTATATCTACTTTGTCAAACTGAATTATATACGTATTGGATCGATCGTTTTTGATTTAATATATACTACGTATGGACTTACATACAATTTAGGAGGTTTTAAGATACCTTGCCATCGGCAAGCGTTACCGCAACTTAAGTAATTCGATTGTGGATGGCAGTGTTTAGATGAAGTTTCTACGCAATCCATGATGGAGGGTACATAAGCTTCGGCCTGGCCGAACTTACGGCCGTATATACTTGTTGGTTTTAGTCACTTTTTCCCTATTGCCTTTTTGCACGAGTATAAAGCTACCGTTGCTTTCCTCGCCCTTTCTTCAATATTAAGCTTAAAGTTCAGCTTCCTGTCCAAAATAACGCCAAGGAATTTTGCATACTCCCTAATGGAAATTTCAATACCCCTAAAGAAATGGGTCTAACCGTGGGAGTTTTGCGATCTTTGCAGTACATGACTAGTTCTGTCTTTGCAGGATTTACCCCAAAACCATTATCTTTCGCCCATTTCTCAGTCATCCGGAGGGCTCTCTGTATAATATCTCTAACTGTTGATGGGAATTTTCTCCTGACTGCTAGCGCCACATCATCTGCGTATGCCACCACTTGTATCCTTTCTTTTTCTAGGGAAACCAGAAGGTCGTTTATAGCAACATTCCAAAGAAGAGGTGATAGAACTCCCCCTTGAGGAGTGCCTCTGTTCACATACCTTTGTATGTTTGCTTGTCCTAGTGTGGCTGAAATGCGTCTCTTCCTTAGAAGTTCGTCTAACAGCCTAAGTATACCTGGATCAACATTCAGAGTTGTCAGTCCATTTAATATCGAGCTCGGATGGACGTTATTGAACGCCCCTTCGATGTCTAGAAACGCCACGATTGTGTATTCTTTGACAGATAGTGAGCTTTCAATAAAGCTGACTAGTTCATGTAATGCGGTCTCAGTAGACCTTAACCTAACCTATGCATGTTGTCGTTTCGAGAGCAAACTTGAATCGACGCTAGTTCTAAGATAAATATCTATCATCCTCTCCAGAGTCTTAAGTAGGAATGATGATAAGCTGATTGGTCGGAAATCCTTCGTATTCGAGTGAGAGGCTTTTCCCGCTTTAGGTATGAAAACGACTTTTGATTCCCTCCACTTTCGTGGAATATGTGCTAAGTTGATACATCCTATATATATCGCCGACAACCAGGGGATAATTCTGTCAGCCACCGCTTGTAACTCCGCCGGAGTAATTCCATCAGGTCCGGGGGATTTGAATGATCCAAAGCTATTTAACGCCCATTTTATTCTAGATTCTGATACAATTTCCTCGATAGGAAACGACCGCTGAGCCACTGTGGCACCGCCAGTACATGGTTCAACCGTCTGATTTCCAGGAAAATGTGTGTCCAATAGTACCTCCAGCGTCTCCTCACTGGACGTTGTCCAATTGCCCTCCGATGTTTTAATGAAACCTGGAGCGGAGTTGGTGGATGCTAGAACCTTCCGTAGTCTGGAAGCCTCGGACGTATTCTCAATACTGCTGCAGTAAGCATTCCAAGAGTTATGCTGAGCCTTTCTCAGTTCTCGCTTGTATCCTCTCAGATTCTTCTTGTAAGCGTCCCAGTCCTCAGGGGCTCTGGTGGACTTTGCCTTGTTAAAGAGTTTCCTGCAGGATTTCCTCATATTACTTAATTCCGTAGACCACCATGGTGGTCGATTTTTCCCCCTTGGCTTCCCTTTAGGGCATGCAGCTTTCAGTGAAATGTTCAAGGCCTTAGTAATCCTCTCCTCTGCGTGTTCGATAACTTGCACAGTGCTCATATTTGTCTCTGGTATTTCCGGTATCATCATATTGAAAGATTCCCTATACCTATTCCAGTCAGCTTTCCTAACATTTGGCGGAAATATGGTCTTGGTGGTATGAACATCAAATTTGAAACTGATGTAACGATGATCTGAGAAGCTGTGTTCACTTAAAACCTGCCACTCAGATATCATTTCATTCAGTTCTTGCGAGGCCAAGGTGATGTCCAAAACCTCTTGCCTGTTTTTAGTGACAAAGGTTGGGGCATCTTCCTTGTTGCAGACTACCAGATTAGTACGCAAAATAAACTCTATTAGCGACTCTCGCCTTGCATTAGTATCACTACTTCCTCATATACTATGATGCGCATTCGCATCGCATCCCATAATGTCTTTCGTCTTTGTTTTCAGTGACTCCTCCACTAAGGTCTTAACGGCACGTGGAGGCATCTCCCTGTCATGTCCCATATAGACCGAAAATACCCAATATTTGCATTTGGCTATTTCTAAATTGGCAACGACAGTGTCTGCATTGCACATTGAAGGATGCAGAAACAAGTTAAGCTCGTGTTTAGCAATTATACAGGCTCGAATTACATCATTACCAGTATACTGCAATAGTTTGAACCCCGGAGTACTTAATTCACATATTTTGTTTCTATAAACATATGGTTCTTGAATAAGAACTATGTCTATGTCCCCTTTCATCAGGAGAACTTTTAAGGCAGCACATGCAGCCTTACAATGATGAAGATTTATCTGGAGGATCCGTAGGACCATCGAGATTTTCAACAACCGTCACATCAGCCGCTTCAATCGAGTCATCAAGAATGTCCTCTTCAGAGATCTCGGTGACTCTCGCAATAACCATAGGTTCAACTTTGGTGAGTTCTGAGGCAGTAGAAACTTCCTCACGCATACGGTATCTATCCATGTCTTCAACTTTGGTATCTCCCTCGACTTCGCAAGAGGACCCGCTTACTTCTGATTCAGACAGAGGCTTGTCCATTTCTGAATCCTTTAGCTGATCGTTTTTATACACCTTCATTTGGATATAATGAAAGCCATAACATACACGGCCCTGAGACTGCTAGATGTGGCAAAGACTGAGTGTTCAATATAAACACTGCATGCCGTCTTGGCCCATCCACTTCATCCAAACGGCCAACCTTCCAATCAGCTGTTGGAAGATCTGGATTGCATTGTTTCAGTCTATTTAAAATAGATTCAGGGTCAGGAGGGTTTGCAGGTATCCACACATGTGCTCTTGGTCTAGCCGGTATGTCTTTCTTCTCGACTAACTCTAGAGCAGCTCCTTCCCAAACTTCACCAATTAGTATCAGAGCAGCTTTAAAACATTTATAGACCTCTGGTCCTCAAATGCGACTAGCTTAAATCGTCCTTGATACCAACCAGCCTCTTGGTGTCGAGGATCTGGGCTGGGAAACTTTTCCAGCACCTGTGAGTAGACGCCAGACAAAGCATTCTCAATTTCCCCCCATTTTTGCTTTGGAACCATACCGTCCAATGCTCCTTTATTTATGATAGCCATAGCAACTGAGGCAAGCAATCGTTGATCCCTTTTGGAGGATGGCAGCTCATCCGGTGATCGTTCCCTTTTTCCAGCCTCAAGAATTCCTTGAGTCCATTTTAAGGAATCGCTTTGTTTAGCCGACAACGTGCTTGGGTCGACTGATCCTAATTTCTTTAGGATAAACAAAGCATTTCTGCGTTCCTTGAATCTCTTTCGTGAGGGATTACCTCCTTTTGATGCCGTTACCTTGGAAAAGGTCCGACTTGTCAAATTGTCGCCACCTGTCGACCCGTCTACAGGTCGACTAATTGGGCCTAACTCTTGGTCATTGCCCAAATTTATAACTCCAGTCGATACCCGTCCACTGGGCCCTGAAGTTAGCAACCCAGTGGATGTCTTTGAATTTCTCTGCATGGTGGCCTAATATCCCACCACACTTGAAATTCGTAGTAGGTACTTATTACGATGATTGTATCCGCTATTAAAAACACGTTCATTCCGTTCGACGGTTGAATAGAGAAAATGAGTGTAAATAAACAATTTTTTTACCCACTACTGTACCACAGTATTGGGGAAGGGTATAAAAATAGGTTTCAGAAGAAAGATTTTAATTTTTGGTACGTACTCGCCGTATTGTTTTACTATAGCCCCACCAAAAAAACAATAACAATTTCCAACTCACACAAAATATTCTTATTTCTTGTACTCCATGTTATTTTAACGACATAACAAAATGTTCAAAATTCAATTGGGAAAATTCCTAGAAGTGTCTCCTGTTTTCAACATGAGGATGAGTACGGATATATTCCAAGGACTTCAAGATGGCATGGGGAATTGGTGGGGGAGTGGGTAAATGTTTTCCACTTGGCTTGAAACCTTCCTCATCGGCAACATATGAAACCTGAATCAATTGGCCTTCAGGTGAATAGTAACCATAACCACCAGTAGCGTAATGACCACCAAGACCTTCCTCTTGGGCGGCAATGCCATTGGATGTTTCATAGTTGTATTTGTAATGGCCCTCGGGGTCGATATCACTGTCGAATTTCACAGTATAAGCATGGACATCCTGGGGGTTTCCGGCTAAAACACCACAAGTCATTGTGGCAACCAAAGCAAGAAGAACCTAAAGATATGAACAAAAAAAAATTATTTGATAAATTATGAATTTCGCAGCTACAATGAGCTACTTACGAATTTATTCATTTTGAGTTAAATTTAGCTGAATAGTTTCAGTTGATGGTGAGTTGACAATGGTTAGTGTGATTGATTCCATAATTTGCTATGATTTTATAGTCCAAATCTGTCAATCAAAGTCATCGACAACAAATCCAGCCCACTACTACCATCTTTCTTAATTACTGCATGTCCATTCATGCATGCACAGCTAAAATCATTGTAATAGCTCCTGAGAATAGCCATAAATTTCGAGTGGTTTTTTTGTGGAACTGCTCCATTGTTTGCAGTCAGAACTTGATTTTTGATGCTATTTCGCATTGTGTGATCGATCGATTCATAAAACTATATCATTTTCCTAGTCACCGTAATATTTCATAATAATCTATTAATTTGAAAAATTATCATAATTTTAAATTTTGCCTATCCACTGCTAATCATTTTGATTTGCCATTGTTTTTACTTTCGAAAGTCGTCGGGCTTGTCATTTAGTTGTGGTAGTTTTTTCCATCCGAATTGAAGATGATGACAATCACTGTTTGCTGTCAAGGTTGTGAAGTCTAAAACAAATTTACAGCCATCAATATAAAATATTCTAATGTTGCGCATGCGTAACAAACAGTCATCACTATTGATGTTTAAACAAGTAAAGTTCGACTAGGCCGAATCTTAAATACCCACCACCATGAATCAAATTTAAGAGTTTTCTTTGACAATTCTTCGCAGTAGTGGTTTACTTGAAAATATATAGAATTCCAGGTGGATTTGATGACAGATGCTCTCCCAAGCACAGCGGGTCCAATGGTACGCCTCCTGAAGTTAAATTTAAAGTATATAGATTTAGAGGTTTTGGTTAGAGGTTTAGAGAAATCTTAATCACCACGTCTAAGCGCATCCCTCTCCCAACAAGAAAAAGCGTCGCCTAAAAAGTAGTGAAAATGTCCTTTTGGATCAGAGAGTCGTGCAAAATTGGACGGATGTCCACCATTTCAACAGCCGTTGCACTGGATGTGCATCACTTCTGAAGGTGTGATCCGAATTAAGTATTTGTGATGTGAATTAAAAAGTTTGTGAACTGTCATTTGTTTGAAACATTTGACCTCCAATATTTTCATAATTCCGCAATTTTTCTAGAATGGATTTAGCATTGGTTTTTCAAACAAAATTTAAATTAGTTGTAATATTTTATTAATTCTTATTCTCTTTTTAAGCTATGTGAAACATAAAATGTAAAAATTACCCATTAAAAATATGAAAAAGCCAGTTATTATAAATTAATTTAAAAGAACTTCCTGTGTAGTTAAAATAAAGAACATCTTTGGGAGGACATTTTTGGAAGTGCTTTTAAAGTTGTGCCTTTAGAAGATCTTCCAAATTTTTTGCTGTATCTTCAAAAATATACTTTCTGAAGAAACATATGACAAATTAGGTAGAAATTTCATTGAAATACAGAGAACCAGTTAAACGATAGTCAAGACTCGGTTTTGGTGGTTAACCGAAAATGCCTATCTTTTCACTATCCGGTTTGTGTAATCGAATGTGGTTAATCGTCAGTTTTGGACACCCTAGTCTTCTACCCCTAAAATTAAATCGGTAGACAGACCCTTACCGATATATATCTTTACACTCAAAAAAAAGTTTACTTGGATCCAAAGATTTTGACCTTCCCTTAAGGATTTTGGTATTGATTCCGAGCCAAAGATGCGGCTTCTTTAAAATAAAGAAATTTTTTTAGCGACCTATCTGGCTTTAAATCTAGGACCAATAAAATTAAAATTAAGATACAGATCTCATTTATCAATTTTTTATTCCCTTTTCGCGGTTTATTAATAAAGGTACTCACGTACAAACAAATGCCCGTTAAACAATTTAAATTATAACAGATACTTCAAAGTAAAAAATGTTTTTTTAATTCCAAAAATCCTTAAAATAAGTCTTAGCCTATATTTGAAGCGTTTTTATCTTAAATCTAAAGTTTCAATATTTCAGTTAATTTAAGGAAAATTTCTTTAAATCGAAAATGTGTTTCTTTACTTTAAGGAAAATTAGCCTGAGTTCAAAGACATGCGACTTTAACGGAGGGGCGCAAATTCACAAAATTTGTGTCCTAAATTTAATGAAAAAATTTTTAAAGCAAAGATTATAAAGTTTAATTTAATTAAATTGTCATTATTTTAAAGAAATTTGTCCTTAATATTTTGTAAATTTCGCATCCTAAAATTTAAGTTGCATAACCTTTAATATCACGCAAATATTTTTTTCAGTGTATGGTTGACATATCTCCTTATGGTTATTAGATACCTCCATCTTTTGAATTTAAATTGTGTTTCCTAGCAACCAATGAAGTCGAATCGAGATATTGGTCTATAAGGGGTTATACTAATACATGGACCGATTCATACCATATTTGGTATGATCCATAAATAGGGACCTAAAATACCTCCACAGTTTTAATTTCAGGCAAAAGATAATTGGGATGTCTAGACGCTCAAGATGTCAAATCGGAGGATAGGTATATATTGGGGCGATACCCATACATGGACCGATTCACACCATATTCGGCAAATCTATTTATGTACCTAAAATATATTTAGATTTTTAATTTCAGGAAAATCAGATATAAATAGCAGAGTCTAGATTCTCAAAACCCGGAATCGTTTAGTAGGTTTATATGGGGATTATATCAAAACCACCTTCGAAATTGACCTGCCTGTGGACAAAAGACTCGGTACAAAATTTCAGCATGACAGGTTCATTATTGAAAACAGTAACATGATTATCTTAGAATTTCTCCCTGATCAAGAATATATACAGCGAAACCTCTCAAACTTGGACTCTCTTAAAAACGGGCCACCTCTCAAAATAAGATAATTGTCGTCAAACGTTTGCTATATTAACGAAAATCGATATTTCGACCTGTTACAAACGGAATGACAAACATATTATACCCCCCATCTATGGTGGTGGCTATAAAAATGTCTCAATCAGGGCATGTGGATTGGTAATGCAGGTTATGTTATAGACCATAATGCACAAAAGCTAATAAATCATGCGTTTCTTTTCAATAAGAATGCTAATTATAAAGCTGTGATGCCCGTTTTGGCAATTTGCTTAGTTGAGAAGTTAAGTACACTATCGATTTGGATTTTCTGATATACAGTCTATTAACAGCTCCATGCTAAGATGAAGGTACAAATTAATCTTTGTTTCAATCAATCATTTGCCGTAAAGAGTTGTTATATACTATCTGGAATTGTCAGTGATAAAGACACTTTATCATTCAAGAATATTTTCCACTTAAAATTGAGGGATGAATTGCAACATCTCCGAAATTTTAGCATGCGAAGTTGGTGTGTCAAAATCTTCGTTTGGAAGGAAATAATATTTATGCGTACACTGAAACAAATATTTCCGTAATATTAAAGATTATGCAACCTATATTTTATAATTTATAATAGGAAAGCTCTGTGATATTTAGTTTTTAATCTGAATATTTTATGCAATTATTTAAAAGTTTTATGTTAGCGAATAAGAAAACTTTAAAAGTGCAATAGAGAAAAACCTGACGAAAGATTAAATGTAAGTGTATTTCCTTTTATTAACCAGTTGATATTACGATGTAAAATTAAAAATAATAATTGTGCTTAAAAAATTAAAATGTCGGCCACGGGGGGGGGGGTATATGTTGCCTTTCGTGAACATATACCGGAAAATGAATCACTCTATGCTGTCTGTCAACTTCATTTAAATTCATGTTTTCCCTGGAAATTTCACTAAAAAATCTATAAACTTGAAATTTTCAAAAAATAAGGCAAGAAGGAGGTGCAACTCCTCGATCAGATATCGAAAAATCACGTACCCTATATTCATTTAATCGCCTTCTGCTACGTTTCCTATAAATTTCATGTACACTGAAAAAACAGTGAATCCACCAGGAAAGAAAATTATAGTTAATTGTAGAAAAATTTGATTAATTATAGAAAATTTTATCTAAACTGTATCATAAGCGCAGATGTCGCGCCGATTTCGCAAAAATAAGTAACAAATTTTCGACAAATTTAAGAAAATTTATTAGACAAAATTATTATTATACCCTCCACCATAGGATGGGGGGTATATTAACTTTGTCATTCCATTTGTAACACATCGAAATATTGCTCTAAGACCCCATAAAGTATATATATTCTGGTTGAAATTCTGAGTCGATCTAAGCATGTCCGTCAGTTCGTCTGTTGAAATCACGCTAACTTCCGAACGAAACAATCTATCGACTTGAAACTTGGCACAAGTAGTTGCTATTGATATAGGTCGGATGTTATTGCAAATGGCACATATCGGACCACTTTTACGTATAGCCCCCATATAAACCAACGCTCAGATTTGGCTTGCAGAGCCTCTTGGATGAGCAAAATTCATCCGATTCGGTTGAAATTTGGTACATGGTGTTAGTATAGGGTCTCTAACAACCATGCAAAAATTGGTCCATATCGGTCCATAATTATATATAGCCTCCATATAAACCGATCCCCAGATTTGACTTCCGGAGCCTCATGGATGAGCAAAATTCATCCGATTCGGCTGAAATTTGGTACGTGGGGTTAGTATATGCACGCAAAGAAAAAAAACGTTTGTACCGAAAACGTTTTTCTTTTGTTAGAGTTTTTTGAATTGTTTCGAAAATTTTAAACTTTTATCACCAAAAAAAATTCGTTTGTTACAAAATTTTTATTTTTTCAATAAAAAAAAATTATTTTTGAAATAACAACACAGTCCATTTCGTTTATATCAAACACTGTTCTTTTCTGACTTTAGGTCTTTAAGAAGACACATTTTACAGTTCAAAATTTAATATAGTACAATGTAATGTTGAACATTTTTTCGGAATCTTCCGAATATATCTGGAATATATGTAAAAAAAAACAAAAGCAAAAAAAAAAAAAACTTTGGCCGAAGCGGGGATCGAACCCACGACCCTTGGCATGCAAGTCGGACGTAGCTACCACGGATCCACGGTGCCAAACTAAATGTTTGTTTCTGTTAAATAAACTTTGTTTATTCGGTTCGTGGGCGCCGCAGCTATGCTATATAAATATAACTTATATGGATATTTATCTATTGATGACCATA
The DNA here is from genome assembly GCF_050003625.1 of Haematobia irritans. Taxonomy (NCBI): domain Eukaryota; kingdom Metazoa; phylum Arthropoda; class Insecta; order Diptera; family Muscidae; genus Haematobia; species Haematobia irritans. The sequence goes on from NC_134400.1 coordinate 109,233,217, forward strand.
ACAGGTACATAGCTCAGTGGTTAGTGTGTTGGCTTACAATGTGCATGGTCCGCGTTTCGATTCTCCGTCCAGGCGAAAGGTAAAAAAAATTTTAAAATTTATAAAATCGTATAATTTCTTCTACATTGTTGGTATTACAGGAAAAGGTGTTAAGAACTAAAAATCCTCGTGGATGTGAGAAAGATGTGAGGGACAATGCAATTAGCAAGAAAATAATGTTTTTTTTTGAGCTAGTCTTTATGAAATTGTTTTTACATCCTGGAAAAGAATAAACGTTTATCACAAAAAGTATATACTTTTCTTCCAAATACACTTCCTTACAGCGAAAAGCAAATGAGAAACGAACTTTGTTTGTCCAAAATTTCGTTTGGGAGGAAAGAATTATTTTTTTGCGTGTGGTCTCTAAGAAACATGCAGGAATTGGTCCATATCGGTCCATAATTATATGTAGCCCCCATATAAACCGATCCCCAGATTTGACCTCCGTAGCCCCTTGGAAGAGCAAAGTTCACCCGATCCGGTTGAAATTTGGTACGTGGTCTTAGTATATGGTATCTAACAACCATGCAAAAATTGCTTCATAACGGTCTTAATTATATATGAGCCCCATTTAAACCGATCCCTAGATTTGACCTCTGGATCTCATGGAGGAGCAAAATTCATCCGATGCGGTTGAAATTTGGTACGTGGTGAAATTTGGTACATTGCGCTAGGATATGACCGCTAGCAACCATGCCAAAATTGGTCCATATCGATCTATAATTATGTATAGCCGATCCCGATCAAAAATAATCTACCAAAATTTTATTTCTATAGAAAATTTTTTTAAATTTTAATTACTATAGAAAATGTTGTCAAAATTTCTATAGAAAATTTTGTCACAAAGTTTTAAGATACTTTGCCATCGGCAAGTGTTACCGCAACCCAAGTAATTCGATTGTGGATGACAGTCTTTAGTACAAGTTTCTATGCAATCCATGGTGGAGGGTACATAAGATTCGGTCTGGCCGAACTTACGGCCGTATATACTTGTTTTTCACTTATTAAAGAAAATTTCGTAGTTTGAAGTAAAAAATTGGAGTCCAAAAGTGCAATAATGTCTTTAGTGCCATACGAAGTTCATGATGGACGCATTATTGGTAAAATTTACAAATATTAAGGAATTCTGAACTATTTTGTGGGAGACACGAATTTAGTTCATCTTTATACATCAATTGTGTATAATGTTTTCTTCTGCTTTAGTTAAGTTAACTTACTTAAGCAAAAAATTGTTAAAGTCATGGAAACTTTCTTAAAACGTAATAATTCTATGAACTAAAAGAGAATTAAATCAGCTTTAGTGAAATATAGGGTTCACTTTTTTGAGTGTAAATCAGAGAAATTTAGATTTTGGTATACTGTTAAAAAAAGGGACAATGGTTAGAAAGCATATACGTACCAAATTTCTAGCGCATCGGACGAAATTTGTTCCTCCAAGAGGCTTCCGAAGTCAAATCTGGGTATCGGTTTATATAGAGACTATATATATTTAAGATCCGATGTGGACCAATGGTTGGCATAGTTGTTAGAGGCTCCGGCTTTGGTTTGCATGGGAGCTATATTTATTTGTAGATTTTTTGGAAAAAATTTTAAAAATTTACCAAAAATAAAAGCAAAGTCTATATCCTATATATCCAAACATGGACCGATGTATACTATACAGAAATAAATTCCATAATTAAACTAACGCTATATTTAACTTATTTTTATTTTATTATAAATTTTATTATTTTTTCGAAATTTTCCACAGAGTAATGAAATTTTAATTTTTAAGTATGCCTCAAAGATGTTATGAACTAAACGTGGGTATAAAGTTCAAACATAAGTTCAATATGAACTAGAGCAGAAGAAAATGTTCGTACGATTCCCAAAAATAGCAAGAATGAACTACGGTATGGTTAAAATGGTCATGATTTGGCGCCAATGATTTTATTCTTTCTTTTAGTTCATTTTTTCTTCTATGAGAGAGTGCAATTTCATGAACTGCTGTTAAAAAATACAAGAGGGCATTAATTATCCTGGTTTTAAGAACGCTTTGTGGAAATTTCAAAATGTGGAGGATAATTTAGTTCAGTTTTCGCACGAGTTAATTCAATCTTCCCATAAAACAGTTTACTTTTTTCTCGGTGCAGATTTGACATTTCTCTTTACGGACCTATAACACCTTTAAATTCCCAATTTCAAGTAAATCTGATAAATACTGCGGCTTCCATACCTTCAAGAAGTCAAATCGAGAGATCGGTCTATATGGGGGCTATATCAATGCATGGACCGATACATATACAAAACAAGTAAGGAAAGTCTAAAGTCGGGCGGGCCGACTATATTATACCCTGCACCACTTTGTAGATCTAAATTTTCGATACCATACCACATCCGTCAAATGTGTTGGGTGCTATAAATAAAGGTTTGTCCCAAATACATACATTTAAATATCACTCGATTTGGACAGAATTTGATAGACGTTTACAAAATCTATAGACTCAAAATTTAAGTTGGCTAATGCACTAGGGTGGAACACAATTTTAGTAAAAAAATATGGGAAACATTTAAATCTGAAGCTATTTTAAGGAAACTTCGCAAAAGTTTATTTATAATTTATCGCTCGATATATATGTATTAGAAGTTTAGGAAAATTAGAGTAATTTTTACAACTTTTCGACTAAGCAGTGGCGATTTAACAAGGAAAATGTTGGTATTTTGACCATTTTTTCGAAATCAGAAAAACATATATATGGGAGCTATATCTAAATCTGAACCGATGTCTACCAAATTTGGCACGCATAGCTACAATGCTAATTATACTCCCTACTCAACTAAATCGGAGTTAAAAATTGGCCTCTGTGGTCATATGAGTGTAAATCGGGCGAAAGCTATATATGGGAGATATATCCAAATCTGAACCGATTTCCCAAATTTGGCACGCATAGTTAAAATGCTAATTCTACTCCCTATGCAAAATTTCAACTAAATCGGAGCAAAAAATTGGCCTCTGTGGGCAAATGAGTGTAAATCGGGCGAAAGCTATATATGGGAGCTATATCTAAATCTGAACCGATTAGGCTGATATTTTGCAAGTTTTTCGAGACTCACAAAATATTCGGATGTACGGAATTTGAGGAAGATCGGTTGATATACACGCCAATTATGACTAGATCGGTGAAAAATATATATGGCACCTATATCTAAATCGGAACCGATTTTTTCCAAAATCAATAGGGATCGTCTTTGATCCGAAACAGGACGCTATACCAAATTTTAGGACAATAGGACTAAAACTGCGAGCTGTACTTTGCACACAAAAATACTCCAACAGACAGACAGACGGACATCGCTAAATCGACTCAGAATTTAATTCTAAGCCGATCCGTATACTAAAAGATTGGTCTATGATTATAAAAATTGCTTCCATACCCTCAAGAACTGAAATCGGGAGATCGGTCTGTATGAGGGCTACATCAAAACATCGACCAATGCATACCAAATTAGGCGTATCTCTTTACGGAACTCCAGATTTCCAATTCCAAGCCAATCGGATAAAGAAGGCGGCGTCCAATGCTACAAAAACATGAATCGAATTTCTGAGTGTGAGTAGGTTAAAAAAATTGGATATCAAGTTTTATTTAAGCATTAAGTCTACTATGATGTTTAAATCAGTTATAAGATTTATATGCTTCTGTGTAAACATTATTATACCCTCCACCATAGGATGAGGGATATATTAACTTTGTCATTCCGTTTGTAACACATCGAAATATTGCTCTAAGTCCCCATAAAGTGTATAAAGGGTGATACGGTCAAAATTTAGTCAAGGGAAAACGCGTGTAAATCGGTGAAATCGTTTATTTAAAAAATCAAATTAAATTTCTTTTTCAAGTTCAATTAGTATAAAATTCAGGAAAAATATTCAGTTAGGCTTTCGCTTTTCCAAATCCGAATTGCCAGGCCTCACGCTTGACACCTGCCATCAGATTTTGTACAGCCACCTTGTCCACCTTCTTCGCCGTAGAAAGCCAGTTTGCCTTGAACTGCTGCTCGTCCTTAGCATTTTTTTGGTCTTCTTTAGGTTCCGCTTGACAATAGCCCAGTATTTCTCAATTGGGCGGAGCTCTGGCTTGTTGGGAGGGTTCTTGTCCTTGGGAACCACCTGCACGTTGTTGGCGGCGTACCACTCCATGGTACGTTCCGTACTGTTTTGGCCGGATTTGGCATCTTGCCATTACGGTAAAAAGGCCATGGAGTATATATATATATATATATAAATATATATATATATATATATATATATATATATATATATATATATATATATATATATATATATATATATATATATATATATATATATATATATATATATATATATATATATATATATATATATATATATATATATATATATATATATATATATATATATATATATATATATATATATATATATATATATATATATATATATATATATATATATATATATATATATATATACAGTTGAAGCTCGGTTTAACGAACGATATATTGTCAGGCCCTTTCGTTATTTAGAAATATTCGTTAAATCGAACTGGAATATTAAATATTAACTTTTATTAAAAATCGTAGTTTTTTTACCAGATGAGTAAAAATTCGGAAGCGTGTGGCAAAATTACACTACACAGGCATTTAAAAAATATTACTTTAAATAATCCTTAAAAACTGATGAGCTTGATATACATATCTAGGTTAGGTTGAAAAGAGGATCCAATTCGCTGTCTCAGAAGAGCCTGTATACACCCATGAAAATACCTTCTTAGACGAATTCCCTGATTTGTTTCCAGTCCCCAGTTTCAAGATGGGCCAAACATAACTATTACACTATTACTCTGCTGCTCCTGTCGGCATAGATGAAAGAAAGTTTTTCAGCCGTAATGTATCCCTCTATGTAATTATGCTGATATTCCTGTGCATTTCATAGATTCTCTTCAGCAATAAGAAGGAGGTTCTTTGTCATTGAGATAAATATTTATACAATCGGGTAGCACTCATTAATAAGAGAAAAATTCACCACCTGCCCAACTGGCGATCCTACGAAAATTTGGTGCATATTACCACCTATCACAGGACTAGTACCAGTGCTCCAGTTTGTCGCAGGTTTTAGATTTGCATATAATTTATTGATTTATATTCTCTATGAATTTTAAAATCTTATTGGATCTAGACATTTACCAATGGGTCAGCATATTCCAAATTTTTTCCTTCCTTGTGCAATTGGGATGTGCAAAATAAGGGTTTGTCCCAGACTGGTTAATGAGGACCTGTCTAGTCCTACTAAGTTCTCCTAGGTTATGTCCTTTGGAATGAGTTCAAGCCGTGACCTACAGTGTAAATGTACACCGTCAATGACAAACCCGTGTCCCGTTTCGACCAGGTCTGGGACTGGTCCATTCACATCAGGGAGTAGTCCTGTACCGGTTCTGTGGTATATCCATTTTCCGTAGCGAAGCTGTCTCTCTATTAAACCTAAGTTTACCTAGTTATCCGGCCATTGAATTTGTGTTTCCAAACATTTGATGGAATCTAAATATCTTGGGAATGCCATACTTTGTGGACATTTCCGAAGGACTTAAGCCAATCTCACAATCGTGAAATATTGCTGATTTTTAGTTGTCAATTTTCTTAAGATTAAAATCGTTTTCGTTAAATCGAACGTAAATTTTGTTCAACCGTTCGTTATTTAGAATACTCAATGTTAGGAATTTGGACGTTCGTTAAATTGGATTTTCGCTAAATGGGATATTCGTTAAACAGAGCTTCGACTGTATATATATATATATATATATATATATATATATATATATATATATATATATATATATATATATATATATATATATATATATATATATATATATATATATATATATATATATATATATATATATATATATATATATATATATATATATATATATATATATATATATATATATATATATATATATATATATATATAGACCCCATATAAACCGACGCTCAGATTTGGCTTGCCGAGTCTTTTGGAGGACCAAAATTCATCCGATCCAATTGAAATTTGAAATACATGGTGTTAGTATATGGTCTCTAAACACCATGCAAAAATTGGTCCACATCGGTCAATAATTCTATATAGCCCACATATAAGCCGATCCCCCGATTTGACCTCCGGATCCTCATGGATGACCAAAATTCATCCGATTGGGTTGAAATTTGGTACGTGATGTTAGTATATGGTCTCTAACAACCATGCAGGAATTGGTCCATATCGGTCTATAATTATATGTAGCCCCATATAAACCGATCCCCAGATTTGACCTCCGGAGCCTCTGAGAGAAGCAAACTTCATCCGATCCGGTTGAAATTTGGTACGCGGTGAAATTTGGTACATTGCGCTAGTATTTGGCCGCTAACAACCATGCCAAAATTCGTCCCTATCGGTCTATAGTTATATATAGCCGATCCCCAAAAATAATCTACCAAAATTTTATTTCCATAGAAAATTTTGTCAAAATTTTATTACTATAGAAAACTTTGTCAACATTTTATTACTATAGAAAATTTTGTCAAAATTTTATTACTATACAAAATTTTGTCAAGATTTTATTTGTATAGAAAATTTTGTCAAAATTTTATTTCGTTTTGTTTTGTTATTGTTGGTTTGTACTTCAATCATATTTGTTGTTTTGATCTCAGCCTTAAAACAATTGCGTTCACTAATTTAATCGGCCTTGTTTGTTTAATCGGCCTTGTTTGTTTAATCGGCCTTGTTTGTTTAATAAATACCCCGTATGGACTAACTTGCAATTAAGAAGACGGTGTTAAGAAGTTTTTAGATACCTTGCCATCGGCAAGTGCTACCGCAACCCAAGTAATTCGATTGAGGATGACATTCTTTAGTACAAGTTTCTATGCAATCCATGGTGGAGGGTACATAAGATTCGACCTGGCCGAACTTACGGCCGTATATACTCGTTTTTATTTAAAAATGTATTCACCTAAATATATAATGGTGTAACATATAGATTGCAAACGTAATATACTTGTTTTCAAAAACAATGTTTTTGTTCCCACACACATCGTGTTAAAACTCGTTGTCCCAAACATCTTTATTTTTGTATCCAAACATATAAAAAACACCCTTTTTCTCCCGTATACATGATTTTTGTCACATTTGAAAACTATTTAATTGTTTATTGAGATGTTTTAATGTTCTAAAAAGGCATTAAATTATTACGGTAAACACATAATTCTTTGTAACTAAAGGAAGATTTCATTTGTCCAAAAATCCGCTTGAAAACAAAGTATATTTGCTTTATGTATGTATCAAATGCCAAATTATCTAATAACATATAATTTATTGTATTCTCAACATCGGAAATTTATTATGTCAGTGAAACTCTATGTACGACTAGTCTTTGGCAAACTTTACCATTGACATTCAAATTCAACGAAAATAATATGTGACTATTGGCATATTAAACTATCCGTAGACTCTCTAAAGAAAAGGGAACCCGTATTTCAAGATATGAAATATTCTGCATACAAAATTCTAAAGCAACATGATTATTCATAAATGGTTATTTTGTTTTTACTACTTTCACTTTTTGTTGTCTTCACCACAAAAAGAAACGTTTTATTGTATTCTTTTGATCTATAATTAATATTGCTTATGTATTATTATATCTCAAAACAAGGTCCAAGAATTTAGTTAATACGCCACTTAGGTGTATTTTCTTATTGCCCAAAATTAATACTAAGATAAGGATACTCGAAACTATAAATTTATTATGAAATTGAGGATAGCTAATTGATATGTGTATTATATGTTTATATCAAATAAGCTAACATATTGCTTTATTTTTTAATAAAGATATTATTTAAAATTCAAATTGAAACGGAAGAACAATAGCAAATGAAATGTTTGGAGTCTAGCTAAAAACTGTGTATGTGATTTAGGAAAACGTCATGAGAGTATTAAATGTGTCTACAAGTGCCAATCGACCTAATAAAAATATAATAATATCGAGATTAGAAAAAAAAACTTTGAAGAGTGTTTATATTTAGCGTGTTTATCTTGCAATCATTAACACTTAATTATGTCGAATAATAATACTGATTGAGCGTGCCTCTTGTCGAAGAACCTGTTAGAAATAGTTTTTGATGTCATATTTAGATAATATTAAGCAAATAGTGGATTTCTGACGTGTTAATATTCGGAGATATTTTCTGCGTAAAATTTGTTAGATGAAAAAGTCGGGCGGGGCCGACTATATCATACCCTAAATCACCCCTACTGAATTAGTAAACATAAGCATTTGTAGGGCACATGTTTATGGGAGCTCTATCTCAATCTGAACAGAAATGCCAGATCTTTGGAGATATACTTGATTTAATACCTGCAGAGTTAGCATGCCAATAATATTAAGTCCATTATTAAAACAAGTATATACGGCCGTAAGTTCGGCCAGGCCGAATCTTATGTATTCTCCACCATGGATTGCGTAGAAACTTCTACGAAAGACTGTCATCCACAATCGAATTACTTTTTTTGTGGTATCTTAAAACTTTTTCTAAATTGTGAGTTAGTCCATACGTGGTATATATTAGACAAAAAAGTTATGTATAGTTAAGTCTACAAATAATTACGAATCGATATGGACTTTTTGCACGGTACGTAGAGAGCCAGAATTGAAATATGGGGGTCCCTTATATGGGGGCTATATACAATTATGAACCAATTTTTGTGTGATTGGAAATCGATTTATCTGAGGGATATATATAACTATAGACCGATATGGGCCTAGTTAGGCATGGTTGTTAACGACCATATACTAGCACAATGTACCAAATTTCAACTCACTCGGATGAAATTTGCTCCTCAAAGAGGGTCCAAAACCAAATCTCGGGATCGGTTTATATGGGGCTATATATGATTATGGACTGATATGGACCACTTTTGGCATGGTTGTTAAATATCACGTACCAAATTTCAAGCAGATCGGATGAATTTTGCTTCTCCAAAAGGCACAGGAGGGCAAATCTGGGTATCGGTTTATATGGGAGCTATATATAATTATGGGCTGATAGGAACCAATTCCTGCATGGTTGGTGGATACCATATACTAACATCACGTACCAAATTTCAACCGAATGGGAATTTTGCTCTTCCAAGGGGCTCTGGAGGTCAAATCTGGGGATCGGTTTATATGGGGCCTATATATAATTATGGACCGATTTCGACCAATTTTTGCATGGGAGTTTGAGGCCATATATTAACACCACGTACGAAATTTCAAATGAATCAGATGAATTTTGGTCTTCCAAGAGGCTCCGGAGGTCAAATCTGGTGATCGGTTTATATGGGGGCTATATATAATTATGGACCGATGTGGACCAATTTTCGCATGGTTGTTAGAGATCATATACTAACACCATGTACCAAATTTCAGCCGGATCGGATAAAATTTGCTTCTCTTAGAGGCTTCGCAAGCCAAATCGGGTGATCGGTTTATATGGGGGCTATATATAATTATGGACCGATGTGGACCAATTTTTGCATGCTTGTTAGAGACCATATACTAACACCATGTACCATCCGATCCAGCTGAAATTTGCTTCTCTTAGAGGCCTCGCAAGCCATATCGGGGGATCGGTTTATATGGGGGCTATACATAATTATGGACCGATGTGGACCAATTTTTGCATGGTTGTTAGAGATCATATACTAACACCATGTACCAAATTTCAGCCGGATCGGATGAAATTTGCTTCTCTTACACTGAAAAAAAAGCATACTCGGTTCCAAAGATTTTGTCTTTAAAAAAATTTTAAAAAAATTTGTATTGATTCCGAGCCAAAGAAGCGGAGAATACAAGTAAGGATACTTTTAAGACACAATTCTCTTTTAAATTTAGGTTTTGTGTATTGCTTCTAGGAAGCAAATTTTAATTTTGCGCTTTCTCAGTTTTTTTTTTAATTGCTATCAAAGTCCTTTAAAAACGAGTTAACGGCAACTTTATTTTCCAAATTAGGACTCGACTTCCAGTAGAAATTATGCTATGTTTGAAGTAAAAAACTTCTTTAAAATAAAGTTTTGAAAAACATGTCCTATATTTGAACGATTTTTTGCTTTGTAGTCAAGATGCAAAAAGACAACAAATTTAAAGACAATTTTATTAAATTTAAAGAATTTTTCTGAATTATTAAAGTCAAGTTGACTTTAGCCTATAATTTTTTTCTTTCATGTTAAGATACCCATTTTTAAGTCAAATCACTTAATTATAAGGACAATACGACTTCATTGAAAAGTTTATAGACTTTTGGACAAGGAAAATAACTTTATTTTAGAGTAATGCGTCTTCTATGCTAAGCAAAATTTGTATTCGTATTTTAAAGACATGAAATCTTTGACCTCACTACAATATTTTTTCAGTGTAGAGGCCTCGCAAGCCAAATTTAGGGGTCCGTTTATATGGGGGCTATACGTAAAAGTGGACCGATATGGCCCATTTGCAATACCGTACGGCCTACATCAATAACAACTACTTGTGCCAAGTTTCAAGTCGATAGTTTGTTTCGTTCGGAAGTTACCGTGATTTCAACAGACGGACGGACGGACATGCTCAGATCGACTCAGAATTTCACCACGACCCAGAATATATATACTTTATGGGGTCTTAGAGCAATATTTCGACGTGTTACAAACGGAATGGCAAAGTTAATATACCCCCATCCTATGGTGGAGGGTATAAAAAGGAAATCTCTCAATTAGTGTGGCTAATAAATCCAATTTGTAAAAATCGGGCAATATTATTATATCGTACAGTTAGTGCTATAAAATATTACATTTAGCCAACTTTGAGGACGATCGGTTGATAAGTAAGGGTTTTTCGGCCCAATTTGGTAAAATCGGGCGATTTTGCCAAAAAGTGCAACGTGATCCTATTTGCCGAAATCGGACGACACATAGGGTGAGTGCAGCAAATGTGGTAAAGACTGGTAATGTGGTACATTAGCTTTTTTCTCTATCTAATAACATACACCCTCAAAAAAATCGCTTCTCTAACATATGTTCCAAACATATTTTGCAGGAAGCACATATATTATTGGATACCGCCGAAACATTAATATGTTTGTTTTATGTGAGCATATTATATGTTTGGAAGCATTTTGAGTCCAAAAATAGTATATGCTTGGAAGAATTCCCCAAAGAAGATTGTGTTCATTCCCTCACATAATTTTCACTTCCACGAATTTTTTGAGTTCTTCGCATCTTTTTCTGTAATACAAATATGCTGTTTTTTTTTTCAAATGTCTATTATCTTGGTTCCGAATGTCTATTCTCTTTATTCCGAATACTCATTCTACTATTCCAATTAAATAATATTTAGACTTAAGCATACCAAATTTTTGGCCTTATTATAAAACAGTTTTCCGAAACAACATACAAGCGGTTTCACAGAAATTGCTCTCATTTCATTCTATAGCTGTGTTATGTTGATATTTTTTTATTCAAATCTCCCGGTTTCCATCTCTATTTCTTTCTCTATACTAACTCTCTCTCTCTCTGTCGCTCTCTGAATAAAGTATCACAACATATATATGTTTACTCGAAATTTGTAAATTTATATATGTTTACATTCACACATATTATTTTTATGAAACATTCATGCCCCAAACATAATATATTCTAACATATTAACATATGTGTCCCAAACATTTTGTGTTAGTTTAGGAACATTACATGTTTGCACTTAAATATATTGTGTTTAAAAATTGTGCCCGAAACACATTTTGTTTATATCGGAACATATGAAAAACATATTTTTCTAACAGTGTACGAATAACTAAATAAAGCTGAATAGATTGTGTCTGTCTGAGAATGAAGTAATCAAAGATCAGTTTAATTTTTGCAACTTTTTCTTTGTGCCAGTTGAAAAAATCACATTTACCTGTGCTCGAATGTTTTTTTTTCGTTCTTACACTGATAAAAACATTGAACCCACCAGGAAGAAAACTTCCGGTTAATTTTAGAAAATTTTTAATATATGTAGAAAATTTTAACTAAACAGTATTACAAACGTTGGTATCACGCCGATGTCATAAAAATAAGTAAATAATTTTCGACAAATTCAAGAAAATTTATTAGACATAACTAAGTTTTTTCACTTGTTAAAGAAAATTTTGTAGTTTGAAGGAAAAACTTGAAGTTCAAAATTGCAAGAATGTCTTTAGTGACATACGAAGTTCATGATGGACGCATTTTTGGTAAAATTTACAAATTTAAAGAAATTCTGAACTATTTTGTGGAAGACACGAATTTAGATAATCTTTATGCTTCATTTGAGTATATTGTTATCCTCGGCTTTAGTTAATTTAACTAACGTACCCCAAAAACTATTAGAGTAAAGGAAACTTTCTCCAAACATAATAATTCCATGAACTAAGATAAAGTAAAATTGGCTTTAGTGTAATAGAGAGCTCACTTTTTTTTGAGTGTAAGCATTTCGTTTTGTGTGAAGATATATTTTCAATTTATTAATGTTCGGATATAAATAACTGACGAGTACTAAATAAGCATAAATTGTATGCAATTGCAATACATACATTACATTTATTTTTTTACACAAAAAAAATCTACATTATGGTGTACCACATTACCTTCACATTTTATGAATTCGCTCTTTTAGGGTTTTTTTTAATAAATTTGCAAATATATCCGAAATTTAGGGGTTTCTTATTTTTCACTCATAGTTGCGTGGTAAAATGAATATTGTAAAATCTTAGCCGTCGGAGAAAAACAAAAAAATTGGCTATCGAAAAACACATTTGCTGCACTCACCCTATATATGGGAACTATATCTAAATTTGATCCGATTTCTTCCAAAATCGTTCTTGTGCACAAAAAACACCCTGTACCAAATTTCATCAAAATCGGTTAATAATTGCGACCGGAATCCTGTGAACAACAAATACATGGACAGACGGAGGGACGGACACCAAATGCTAGATCGACTCAGGAGGTGATTCTGAATCGATCGGTATAAATTTTATGGGGTCTAAAATCAATATTTTTGGTAGGCACATTTTTTGACAGATCAATGTTATTATAACCTGACCACACTCAAAACAAAAAAAAGTTTACTTGGATCCAAAGATTTTGACCTTCCCTTAAGGGTTTTGGTATTGATTTCGAGCCAAAGATGCGGCTTCTTTAAAATAAAGAAATTTTTTAGGGACCTATCTGGCATTAAATCTAGGACGAATAAAATTAAATTTAGGATACAGATCTCATTTGTCAAATTTTCATTCTCTTTTCGCGGTTTATTAATAAAGGTACTCACGTACAAATAAATGACAGTTTAAAAATCCAAATTATAACACATACTTCAAAGTAAAAATTGTTTTCTTAATTCCAAAAAAAAAAAAAACTTTAAACCAAAGACACTAAATCCTCAAAATAAGTCTTAGCCTATATTTGAAGAATTTTTATCTTAAATCTAAAGTTTCAATATTTCAGTTAATTTAAGGACGATTTCTTTAAAACAAAAATGTGTTTCTTTACTTTAAATTAGCCTTAGTTCAAAGACACGCGACTTTAATGGAGGGACGCAAATTTACAAAATTTGTGTCCCAAATTCAATGAAAAAAATTTTTGAAGCAAAGATTATAATCTTTATTTTAATTAAAGTGTAATTATTTTAATGAAATTTGTCCTTAATATTTTGTAAATTTTGCATCCTAAAATTTAGGTTGCGTAATCTTTAATATCACGTAAATATTTTTTTCAGTGCACTATGTGGTTTAGGGTATAATTAGCAATGCAATAAATTCGATTCATTGCACACCCATCATCATAGTAATCATGCTAAAACCTGCAATAAAGAAGCAAACTCGTCTTTTATCTACAGGCAGATCAATTAAGAAGATGGGCTATATCGGTCTATGTTTCAGTATATACCCCATATAAAACAATCTCCCGATTAGATTTCTTGAGCATTAAATTGGAAATCTAGAGGGGTTTTAGGTACACGCACAGAAAAAACATGTTTGGACATGGTTGCCGCATCCATTTAATGCTTATTTAGAGTATGTAATTGTCGCGAAAACCATGTATTTTGTCTTTGTAAAAATAATTTTCGAGCGGAGAAAAATATATGTTGGCAATAAGCATTTAAATGGTTCTCAAATGCCGCAAACATGTTCTATTATTTAAATGATAGAATTTGAGACCATTATATGGTCAGGAAAATCATGTATCTGACCATTCAATTTTTTTACTTTTTTGCAGAGAAAAAAATATTTTTATAGTTTACGTATAGACATGTCTACAACCATTACATGGACATAAAGACCATGTACATTGTTTTCGTGACCATTTAATTTTTTAATTTTTTTGCAGCGACAAGAATTTTATAAAAACATTGAGCAGGTACACACGATTTTCATTTTGCGCGTCAGTCGTGTGTTGATTTTTTCTTGGAATGGACGGAGAATACGGAATTATTGTGTTTTGTGTTAATTTATTTATTCAGAAATAGCACGTGGTTTATGTGAATACAAACAAGGAAAGTGTAATTGAAAAAAATATACCTGGTTTTTGTTCTGCATTTTGATATATGGTATAATTTATTTTTATTTGCAGTTACATGATGTCTGCGTTGGTACATTTGTTGGGCACGAAGTAAATATGGAATGATTACTTATTGTTGAAATTGAACCAAACTAGAGTGTGTAAAAATATGTGAAGTTTGCTTGCACGACATTATAAATACAAATAAACAATGAATTAGTTTATAAATAAATAAAAACAAATAAATAAAGTTGATTTTGTGTTTTCTTTTCTCAAGTGGCGTCCTTTTTTCGACGACGAAAAACGTTTTTTCATAAAAATCAAAACATTTTAGGTTGTGACCATGTTCTTTTAACTAGAAGAAAAACATTTTTGACGAATAACATAACATTTTAGATCGTGACCATTGTCTTTTAATGGAAACAAAATTCTTTTTATCAATATAATAACATTTTAGATGAGGACAATTGTATTTTTCTTAGAACCATGTTCACTGAGCCAACATGGTTGCAGGTTAATATGTTACATGGTCGCCGCAAAAATAGCTGCTATCATATTATTTTGCTCTTCGAATATGATTGTGGCAATCATGTTTCTTCTCTGCGTGTACATAAAGAGATACGCCAATTTTGTTATATATTGATCCCCATATAAACCGATCTCCCAATTTAATTTCTTAGCGCATGGCAGACGGAATTTTTATCCAATCAGCTTAGTAGTATTTTTGGTTCATTGAGAGACACGCCAAATTTCATATATATCGCTTCATGTTTGAATATAGCCCCCATATAGACTGAGGCTATGTAAGCCCCCGATTTGAGTTATTGAGAGCATGGAAGTACGGTTGTCACAGTTAGTAGAATTCAACCACAAATGGTTGATTTTTTTAATATTTGGTAGATTCTTGACGTGATTTACTATAGAAATAAAATGTTGTCAACATTTTCTGAAGTAATAAAATTTTGATAAAATTTTCTATAGAAATACAATTTTCCATAGAAATTAAATTTTGAAAAAATTTGCTTGTATGAAAAAGTGCATGAAAATTGTGTTTATAAATTCGAAATATCCTTTTCGCCGCCAATAAGTCGACAAATTAAATGATCTCGAACTAAATAACAGGTTGGCTGATAAGTCTCCGGTCTAACAAAGAAAAACACATTTTTTTTGTCAAATTTCGTTTTAATTATTCAACATAGTTTCCTTCAAGAGCGATACAATGATTATAACGACCTTCCAAGTTTTTGATATCATTTTGGTAGTACTCCTTCGTTTTTGCCTCAAAATAGGCCTCAGTTTCGGCGATCACCTCTTCATTGCAGCCAAATTTTTTCCCTGCGAGCATCCTTTTGAGGTCTGAGAACAAGAAAAAGTCGCTGGGGGCCAGATCTGGAGAATACGGTGGGTGGGGAAGCAATTCGAAGCCCAAGTCATGAATTTTTGCCATCGTTCTCAATGACTTGTGGCACGGTGCGTTGTCTTGGTGGAACAACACTTTTTTCTTCTTCATATGGGGCCGTTTTGCCGCGATTTCGACCTTCAAATGCTCCAATAATGCCAAATAATAGTCACTGTTGATGGTTTTTCCCTTCTCAAGATAATCGATAAAAATTATTCCATGGGCATCCCAAAAAACAGAGACCATTACTTTCCCAGCGGACTTTTGAGTCTTTCCACGCTTCGGAGACGGTTCACCGGTCGCTGTCCACTCAGCCGACTGTCGATTGGACTCAGGAGTGTAGTGATGGAGCCATGTTTCATCCATTGTCACATATCGACGGAAAAACTCAGGTGTATTACGAGTTAACTGCTGCAAACACCGCTCAGAATCATCAACACGTTGTTTTTGGTCCAATGTGAGCTCGCGCGGCACCCATTTTGCACAGAGCTTCCGCATATCCAAATATTGATGAATGATATGACCAACACGTTCCTTTGATATCTTTAAGGTCTCTGCTATTTCGATCAACTTCATTTTACGGTCACTCAAAATCATTTTGTGGATTTTTTTATGTTTTCGTCTGTAACCACCTCTTTCCGGCGCCCACTGCGTTCACCGTCCTCTGTGCTCATTTCACCACGCTTGAATTTTGCATACCAATCAATTATTGTTGATTTGCCTGGGGCAGAGTCCGGAAACTCATTATCAAGCCAAGTTTTTGCTTCCACCGTATTTTGTACCTTCCGAAAACAGTATTTTATCAAAACACTTTTCCTTTTTTTCCATTTTTTTCACAATAACAAAAGTTGCTTCACAAAAGACGCTCTATCTCACAAACTAATTGACTTACAGACGTCAAATTTTGACACGAATCACTTGAAGGTTGGTACTATATAAAAATAATATGCATTTAATACTATCGATGTGTCAGACCGGGGACTTATCAGCCAACCTGTTATATATGGCCCTTATGACCTTCACAGCAAAAAATGTTGGAAATTGTTCTAAAGACACAACTTTAAAGGCACTTCCCAAAAATGTTCTTTATTTTAACTACACAGGAAGTTCTTTTAATTCATTTTTTTATAATTCGCTTTTTTCATATTTTTAAGAGGTAATTCAACATTTTTTGTTTTGTTGTTGAATTAATAAAATGACATAAATCATTAAAATTTTGTCGAAAAAATGAGAAATTCATTCTAGAATAATTGCGAATTTGTGCAAATGTTTGAATTCAAACGTTTCAGACAAGCATCAGAATGAATTAAAAATCATAAAAAATTATGAAAATTATTTATTTCGCAAAATATCACAATATTTTTAAATTCATTGATGTCAATTCAGTGCAACGGGCTGTTGAAATGGTGGTCATCCGCCTTATGACTAGCCCATGTTAAATTCATCGCTTCTGCACCAGCGTTACCGTTGTGCCACTTTTTTTGGCCGGTGCCACTTTTGTGCCACCTTTTTTTGTGCCACTAAATGTGATACTTTTTACGATTTTGTGCCACTTTTCCAATAATTTATGCCACTTTTCAAAAGTTTATATTTTTATTCAGAAAATTGGATATTGTGTACCAACCATAAATAGATTTCGTCCATTAAATCTTAATATATGTGAGCGGCTATGATTCAATTTAGGTTATGTTAAATTTTTTGTAGAGTAAAGTATCGTTTCTATGGTGACGTGATAATTATGAAAATGTTTAAGTTTTTTAGTGCAACCGCAAAGAATAATTGATGATGAATCCCATGAAACCTCAGTTAAAAATGTTTACTTTCTTTCTTGAAGACTGATGGTTCTAGTTCGGCAGACTATAATTCTGATAAATATATTTAACAAAAATTATTCTATTAGAAATATACATATTTTTATACCCTTCACCACTACTGTGGTACAGGGTATAATAAGTTTGTGCATTTGTATGTAACGACAAGAAGGAAAAGTCTGAGACCCATCGTTTAGTATACCGATCATCTTAGAATTAAATTCTGAGTCGATTTAGCGATGTCCGTCTGTCTGTCTGTCTGTCTGTCCGTCTGTCTGTCTGTTGATGTATTTTTGTGTGCAAAGTACAGCTCGCAGTTTTAGTCCGATTGTCCTAAAATTTGGTATAGGGTCCTGTTTCGGCTCAAAGACGATCCCTATTGATTTTGGAAAAAATCGGTTCAGATTTAGATATAGCTGCCATATATATTTTTCACCGATCTGGTCACAATTGGCGTGTATATCAACCGATCTTCCTCAAATTCCGTACATCCGAATATTTTATGGGTCTCGAAAAACTTGCAAAATATCAGCCAAATCGGTTCAGATTTAGATATAGCTCCCATATATAGCTTTCGCCCGATTTACACTAATTTGCCCACAGAGGCCAATTTTGTGCTCCGATTTAGTTGCAATTTTGCATGGGGAGTAGAATTAGCATTGTAACTATGCGTGCCAAATTTGGTTGAAATCGGTTCAGATTTGGATATATCTCCCATATATAGCTTTCGCCCGATTTACACTCATATGACCACAGAGGTCAATTTTTAACTCCGATTTAGTTGAAATTTTGCACAGGGAGTATAATTAGCATTGTAACTATGCGTGCCAAATTTGGTTGAAATCGGTTCAGATTTGGATATATCTCTCATATATAGCTTTCGCCCGATTTACACTCATATGACCACAGAGGCCAATTTTTAACTCCGATTTAGTTGAAATATTGCACAGGGAGTAGAATTTGCATTGTAACTATGCGTGCCAAAGTTGGTTGAAATCGGTTCAGATTTGGATATATCTCCCATATATAGCTTTCGCCCGATTTACACTCATATGACCACAAAGGCCAATTTTTAACTCCGATTTAGTTGAAATATTGCACAGGGAGTAGGATTAGCATTGTAACTCTGCGTGCCAAATTTGGTTGAAATCGGTTCAGATTTAGATATAGCTCCCATATATATGTTTTTCTGATTTCGACAAAAATGGTCAAAATACCGACATTTGCCTTGTAAAATCGCCACTGCTTAGTCCAAAAGTTGTAAAAATGACTCTAATTTTCCTAAACTTCTAATACATATATATCGAGCGATAAATCATAAATAAACTTTTGCGAAGTTTCCTTAAAATTGCTTCAGATTTAAATGTTTCCCATATTTTTTTACTAACATTGTGTTCCACCCTAGTGCACTAGCCGACTTAAATTTTGAGTCTATAGATTTGTAGAAGTCTATCAAATTCTGTCCAAATCGAGTGATATTTAAATGTATGTATTTGGGACAAACCTTTATATATAGCACCCAACACATTTGACGGATGTGATATGGTATCGAAAATTTAGACCTACAAAGTGGTGCAGGGTATAATATAGTCGGCCCCGCCCGACTTTAGACTTTCCTTACTTGTTTTAAAAGAGTTAATTGCAGTTAGTGATTTTTCAGATATCGACTATAAACAAAGAATTACAAAAATATACATAGACCATACAACCAATTCAGAAATTAATTCAGAAAGCATTCCTGAAACTGGTACTACTACAGTAAAAGCTTATATTTTAAAATTTTTACCCTAAAATTATCAAATTTTATTATGAATTGACATAATAACAGAAAATGGAATAATACAAAATTCTTATGTTTTAAGTTTGTTATACCCTGCGCCACACTGTGGAACAGGGTATTATAAGTTAGTGCATATGTTTGTAACACCCAGAAGGAGACGAGATAGACAGATGGTGTCTTTGGCAATAATGCTCAGGGTGGGTCCCTGAGTCGATATAACCATGTCCGTCTGTCCGTCCGTCCGCCCGTCTGTCTGTGAACACATTTTTGTGATCAAAGTCTAGGTCGCAATTTAAGTCCAATCGCCTTCAAATTTGGCACATGTTCCTAATTTGGGTCAGAATAGAACCCTATTGATTTTGGAAGAAATCGGTTCAGATTTAGATATAGCTCCCATATATATCCCAGCAAAAAAATTTGGAAGTTCTTCCAAAGGCACAACTTTAAAAGCACTTCCAGAAGAGGCACTCCCAATGATGTTCTTTATTTTAACTACCCAGGAAGTTCTTTTAATTCAATTTTTACTTTGGTTTTTTCATACTTTTAATTGGTAATTGTAACCTTTTTTGTTTCAAATAGGTTAAAAACACAGTAAGAATTCATAAAATGGTACAAATCATTTAAACTTGGTCGAAAAAATGCTAAATCCAATTTGAAAAAATTGTGAATTTTTGAAAATATTTGAAGTCAAGCGTTTCCGACAAGCGTTAGAATCCGTTAAAAATGATAAAAATTATTTATTTGACAAAATATCACACAATTTTTTAATGTACATCCAGAACATTGAATTCGGATAACACCTAAAGAAGTGATGCAAATTCAGTGCAACGGCTGGTGAAATGGAGAACTTCCATCCTATGACAAGCCCATGTTAAATTCATCGCTTCTGCGTCAATTTTGCACCACTTCCGGATCTAAAAAGAACATTTTCATTACTTTTTTGGCGACGCTTTTTTTGCTGGGATGTTTTTCTGATTTCGACAAAAATGGTCAAAATACCAACATTTTCCTTGTTAAATCGCCACTGCTTAGTCGAAAAGTTGTAGAAATGACTCTAATTTTCCTAAACTTCTAATACATATATATCGAGCGATAAATCATAAATAAACTTTTGCGAAGTTTCCTTAAAATTGCTTCAGATTTAAATGTTTCCCATATTTATACCCTTCACCACTACTGTGGTACAGGGTATAATAAGTTTGTGCATTTGTATGTAACGCCAAGAAGGAGTAATCATATACCAACCTTTTAGTATACGGATCGGCTTAGAATTATTCTGAGTCGATTTAGCGATGTCCGTCTGTCTGTCTGTCTGTCTGTCTGTCTGTCTGTCTGTCTGTCTGTCTGTCTGTCTGTCTGTCTGTCTGTCTGTCCGTCTGTCTGTCTGTTGATGTATTTTTGTGTGCAAAGTATAGCTCGCAGTTTTAGTCCGATTGTCCTAAAATTTGGTATAGGGTCCTGTTTCGGCTCAAAGACGATCCCTATTGATTTTGGAAAAAATCGGTTCAGATTTAGATATAGCTGCTATATATATTTTTCACCGATCTGGTCATAATTGGCGTGTATATCAACCGATCTTCCTCAAATTCCGTACATACGAGTATATTATGGGTCTCGAAAAACTTGCAAAATATCAGCCAAATCGGTTCAGATTTGGATATATCTCCCATATATAGCTTTCGCCCGATTTACACTCATATGACCACAGAGGCCAATTTTTAACTCCGATTTAGTTGAAATTTTGCATAGGGAGTAGAATTAGCATTGTAACTATGCGTGCCAAATTTGGTTGAAATCGGTTCAGATTTGGATATATCTCCCATATATAGCTTTCGCCCGATTTACACTCATATGACCACAGAGGCCAATTTTTAACTCCGATTTAGTTGAAATTTTGCACAGGGAGTAGAATTGGCATTGTAGCCATGCTTGCCAAATTTGGTTGAAATCGGTTCAGATTTAGATATATCTCCCATATGTACCTTTCGCCCGATTTACACTCATATGACCACAGAGGCCTATTTTTAACTTCGATTTAGTTGAAATTTTGCACAGGGAGTAGAATTAGCATTATGGCTATGCGTGTCAAATTTGGTGGAAATCGGTTCAGATTTAGATATAGCTCCCATATATAGCTTTCGCCCGATTTACACTCATATGACCACAGAGGCCAATCTTTTACTCCGATTTAATTGAAATTTTGCACAGGAAGTAGAATTACCATTGTAGCTATGCGTGCCAAATTTGGTTGAAATCGGATCAGATTTAGATATAGCTCCTATATATAGCTTTCGCCCGATTTACACTCATATGACCACAGTGGCCAATATTTTACTCCGATTTAATTGAAATTTTGCACAGGGAGTAGAATTAGCATTGTAGCTATGCGTGCCAAATTTGGTTGAAATAGGTTCAGATTTAGATATATCTCCCATATATAGCTTTCGCCCGATTAACACTCATATGACCACAGAGGCCAATTTTTGCTCCGATTTAGTTGAAATTTTGCACAGGGAGTAGGATTAGCATTGTTGCTATGCGTGCCAAATTAGGTTGAAATCGCTTCAGATTTAGATATAGCTCCCATATATATGTTTTTCTGATTTGGACAAAAATTGTCAAACTACCAACATTTTCCTTGTAAAATCGCCACTGCTTAGTCGAAAAGTTGTAAAAATGACTCTAATTTTCCTAAACTTCTAATACATATATATCGAGCAATAAATCATAAATAAACTTTTGCGAAGTTTCCTTAAAATTGCTTCAGATTTCAATGTTTCCCATATTTTTTTTACTAACATTGTGTTCCACCCTAGTCCATTAGCCGACTTAAATTTTGAGTCTATAGATTTTGTAGAAGTCTATCAAATTCTGTCCAGATCGAGTGATATTTAAATGTATGTATTTGGGACAAACCTTTATATATAGCACCCAACACATTTGACGGATATGATATGGTATCGAAAATTTAGATCTACAATGTGGTGCAGGGTATAATATAGTCGGCCCCGCCCGACATTAGACTTTCCTTACTTGTTTTAGTATAAGTTAATAAAAAGAATGTGCCACTTTTTAAAAATAATTATGCCACTTTCCAAAAAGAACATTTTCACTAATGTTTTGGCGATGTTTTTTTTTTCGCTGGGTTGTTATTAGTATCCATCCCCTTAATGAGGATTTTTAAGCATAAATTATCCAAACCAGTTAACTAAGAACGAATTGCTAAGAATCTGGAGCACAATTGCTGGCGTATTTGGATAAAAATTGGTAAAGTGCAATCTATTTTCAGACAGTGTTTAGTTGCATATCTATGTTTCTGTATCATTTCTTGTCAGCACATTCAGAATTTGAACAAAACTAGTTTTTTTTTCAAAATCATACACACAAAAAAAGAATTTATTCCACCAAAATGAAATTTAAACCAACATTGTTTTCATAAATTATTAAAGTTGTTCTTTTAAATTCAAATAAAACATTATTCAGTTGACTTTAAGGACATAATATAATAAGGACATTAATATGAAAACGAAAGTTCGTTGGTCCAAAATCTCGTTTGCAAGAAAAGAAATTAATTTTTTCTGTATGTAGACATTCTTCTACATCTCCAGACTTTCATTGTACAATATACTACCTTGTTGACGTTAGGTTCAGTAGATTATATAAAAGAGCATTTTAACAGTATTTAAAAGCACTTTGCTAGGGTTTCACTCATCATTTTAACATTTCGTTGATATTCTAAAGCAGTCCAAGTAGCCATGAATAAATTGGTATGTTATTTAATAATGGAGAGAAGAATTACTTTCATTGGGCAAAAGCATTACGAGCTGTAACTTCTTTGAACACAAATTCATATTTTCAGCTTATATTTTCTGTTATTGCCGTATTGGTGAGCTTTTTAATTGCTGGCGGTAATGGAGATGGCCACGCTGAGATATTGAAATTAGATAGCCAAATCGATGGCAAAGGAAACTACAAATATCAATATGAAATATCCAATGGCATTAAAGGCGAAGAAGAAGGTGTCGGTGGTCAACAAGCTAAAGGAAGCTTTTCATTCACTTCCCCTGAAAACGAACAGTTTGAAATCACATATGTGGCCGATGCAAATGGTTTCCATCCCAGTGGCAAGCATTTACCTACACCTCCCCCAATACCAGATTATATCGCAAAATATCATCCCAGTGGCAAACAGTTACCTACACTACCCCGGAAAAGTTTGGAATCCCAACGGAATCAGGAGGAGGAATATCATCCTGAATATTGATTGGAATGATAGTTGAGAAATTGAGAAATCTACTAACACAATAAGATAAATTATATAACTAACAAAACTAACAGCAATTAAAAATAATATTATTAAAATCCTATATAAAATGTTTAGTTTTGATTGATATCGTCATGCATACACTGAAGAAAAGAGTTTTCTCTAAAATGAATAGTTAAAGAAACCACATGACCTGTGTAAGCTATTTACCTCCTCTGACGGACAAGGTACAAAAAGTTAGAAAAACACAGCAGACAGACCAAGTATGTCTTTGCCAAAAGTATTCAGGATCGAGTCCTGGTTTAAAGAATTAACACATGTCTGTCTGTAAATACTCTTTTCATAAAATAGCCCTTACCCAATTGCGGCTGTGGTGTCGAGCAAATTTGCGTGACTCCCACACCTGCACTTTTTATCAGCCTCGCTGTGGCTGCGTCTCTGGAACACGGTTGCCACTCGAGCCAAAAAGAATCTACCAAAATTTTGAGAAAATTTTTCCATAAAAACTACCAAACAAAAAATTTTATTTTGCAAAACTTTATTCCTATAGAAAATTTTGTCAACATTTTATTTCTATAGAAAATTTTGTCAGAATTTTAATTTTTAATAGAAAAATTTGTCAGAATTTTAATTCTATAGAAAATTTTGTCAAAATTTTATTTCCATGGAAAATTTTGTCAAAAATTTATATCTATAGAAAATGTTGTAAAAATTTTATTTCTATAGAAAATTTTGTCAATATTTTATTTCTATAGAAAATTTTGTCAACATTTTATTTCTATAGAAAATTTTGTCAATTTTTTATAGAAAATTTTGTCCATTTTTTATAGAAAATTTTGTAAAAATTTTATTTTCATAGAAAATTTTGTCAAAGTTTTATATCTATAGAAAAATTTGTCAAAATTTTATTTCTATAGAAAATACTGTCCAAATTTTATTTCTATAGAAAATTTTGTCCAAATTTTATTTCTATAGAAAATTTTGCCAAAATTTTATATCTATAGAGTCCTGGTTTAAAGAATTAACGCGTCTATAGACACTCGGTTTATAAAATAGGTCCCAATTGAGGTAAGAGCTGCGGTATCGGGCCAAGTTTGCGGTACTCCCATATCTGCCCTTTTTATCAGCCTCGACATTGGCTGCTTCTCAGGAACACGGTTGCCACTCGAGCCAACAATAATCTACCAAAATTTGGAGAAAATTCTACCAAAAAACTACCAAACAAAAAAATCTTATTTTGCAAAATTTTATTTCTATAGAAATAAAATGTTGACAAAATTTTAGTCAAAATTTTAATTTTATAGAAAATTTAGTCAAAAATTTATTTTAATAGATAATTTCGTTAAAAATGTATTTCTATAAAAAATATTGCCCAAATTATATTTTTAGAAAATTTTAACTAAACAGTATTACAAACGCTGGTATATCGCCGTTATCACAAAAATAAGTAAATATTTTTCAACAAATTCAAGAAAATTTATTAGACATAATTAATTTTTTGCACTTGTTAAAGAAAATTTTGTAGTTTGAAGGAAATAATTGGAGTTCAAAATTGCAGAATGTCTTTAGTGACATACGAAGTTCATGATTGACGAATTTGTATTTGTATTTTACAAATTTAAAGAAATAATGAACTATTTTGTGAGAAATACGAATTTAGTATAAAGATTTACTAAATTTGTGTATAATTTTTTCAGTTTTTTAGTTCATTTAATTAACGTACGCATAAAATTATTAGAATAAAGGAAACTTTCTCCAAATATAATAATTCCATGAACTAAAATAAAGTTAAATTGGCTTTAGTGTAATACACGCAAAAAAATAATTCTTTCCTCCCAAACGAAATTTTAGACAAACAAAGTTCGTTTCTCATTTGCTTTTCGTTGAAAGGAAGTGTATTTGGAAGAAAAGTATATACTTTTTGTGATAAACGTTCATTCTTTTCCAGGATGTAATAACAATTTCATAAAGACTAACTAAAAAAAAGTTTCCTGGCTAATTGCATTTTCCCTCACATCTTTCTCACTTCCACAAAGTTTTTTTAGTTCTTAGCACCTTTTTCTGTAATACAAACAATGTAGAAGAAATGATTCGATTTTAAACATTTTTAATTTTTTTTTACCTTTCACCTGGACGGAGAATCGAACCGCGGGCCATGCAATTTGTAAGCCAACACACTATCCACTGAGCTATGTAGCCGTTATTGTCATCAATAGACAATTACCCATATAAGTTATATTTATATAGCATAGCTTGCGGCGCCCACGAACCGATTAAACAAAGTTTATTTAACAGAAAAATACATTTAGTGGGGCACCGTGGAGCAGTGGTTGCACATCCGACTTGCATGCCAAGGGTCGTGGGTTCGATCCCTGCTTCGACCAAAGTTTTTTTTTTTTTTTTTTTTTACATATATTCCAGATATGGTCGGCAGATTCCGAAAAAATATTCAACATTACATTCTACTATATTAAATTTTTACTATGAACTGTAAAATGTGTCTTATTAAAGACCTAAAGTCAGAAAAGAACAGTGCTTGATATAAACGAAATTGACTGTGTTGTTGGTTCAAAAATAACTTTTTTTATTGAAAAAATAAAAATTTTGTAACAAACGAATTTTTTGGTGATAAAAGTGTATATTTTTCGAAGCAATTCAAAAAACTCTAACAAAAGAAAAACGTTTTCGGTACACGTTTTCCAAACGTTTTTTCTTTGCGTGTAGAGAGTTCACTTTTTTGAGTGCAGGAATTCAACCAATCTACCAAACAGTAAAACCCCTACCATTTTTATTAGAATTCTACGAACTGCGGCAACCGTGTTCTGGAATCGACACCCAATAATGTTAATAAATCCCATTTTACTAACACTCCATTTGTAATTGTATAAAACAATTGAAAAAGTTTATTTTCTATAAAATGAATTATTAAAGAAAAGGAAAAGGCAAAACCGGGCGATTTTAGAGCGATAATGCCAACTTAATATTGGCCTCAAAGGAAAAATGAAATTAAGTACAAAACACGATAAGTTTTAAATGCATTTAAAATGGTGTTAACTGCTAGTAAAAAACTGTTCACGGAAGATTTAAATCTGACTTCCTTATTAACAGCATATCATTCAATGTACCCTTTAGACCTACCCGCAACTTTGAACTGCTCCACATTGAATACTTTCGAACGAACTTTGAAAACAACGATCCACTTCGCCGTCTTTGTAAAGAATTCAATAAATTTTATTATTATCTTGATTTGTCAGAAGAGAAATACAATGTAAAGAAAAAGATAACATTATTATTAAATACTTGATATATTAACAAACAATATGTATATAATGTAATATATTACTGTTAGTCTGTAAGGGTTTAATCCATAGATGAAAATAATAAAAATAAAAAAATAAAAGTGAAGGGTACCAAAATGGTTTGATATTTGTGTCTAAAACAAAAGTAAATTAAACATTTATCGCGAATTGCACACCGACAAACTTCAGCAATTTAGGGACCTAAAAGAATACCACATTTAAAAATCTAGCCCCAATAGACCGATGTCAACAATCTTCCCTCCCAAACGAAATTTTAGACAAACAAAGTACGTTTCTTATTTGCTTTTCGCTGAAAGGAAGTTTATTTGGAAGAAAAGTATATACTTTTTGTGATAAATGTTTATTTTTTTCCAGGAAGAAAAACAATTTCATAAAGACTAACTCAAAAAACAGTCTTTTGTGGCTAATTGCATTTTTCCTCACATCTTTCTCACTTCCACGAGGTATTTTTAGTTCTTAGCACCTTTTTCTGTAATACAAACAATGTAGAAGAAATTATTCGATTTTATAATTAAATTTAAATTTTACCTTTCGCCTGGATGGAGAATCGAACCGCGGACCATGCCATTTGTAAGCCAAAAACACTATCCACTGAGCTATGTAGCTGTTATTGTAATCAATAGACAGTTATCCATATAAGTTATATTTGTATAGCATAGCTTGCGGCGCCCACGAGCCGATTAAACAAACTTTATTTAACAGAAGCATACATTTAGTTGGGCAACGTGAAGCAGTGGTTGCTATGTCCGCTTTGCATGCCAAGGGTCGTGGGTTCGATCCCTGCTTCGACCGAACACCAAAAAGTTTTCTTTTTTACATATATTCCAGATATGTTCGGGAGATTCCGAAAAGATGTTCAAATTTACATACTATTTTATTAAATGTTTACTAGGAACTGTAAAATGTGTCTTATTAAAGACTTAAAGTCAGAAAAGAACAGTGCTTGATATAAACGAAATGGACTGTGTTGTTGGTTCAAAAATATTTTTATACCCTTCACCACTACTGTGGTACAGGGTATAATAAGTTTGTGCATTTTTATGTAACACCAAGAAATAGTGGTCATAGACCCATCTTTTAGTATACCGATCGGCTTCGAATTAAATTCTGAGTCAATTTAGCGATGTCCGTCTGTCTGTCTGTCCGTCCGTCTGTCTGTATATGTAATATTGTGCACAAAGTACAGCTCGCAATTTAAGTCCGATCGTCCTCAAATTTGGCACAGGGCCGTTTCTTGGGACAGAGACAATCGCTATTGGTTTTGGAAAAAATCGGTTCAGATTTAGATATAGCTGCCATATATATTTATCCCCGATTTGGTCATAGTTAGCGTGTTTATCAACCGATTTTCTTGAAATACCGTAATCCAAATATTTTATGAATCTCGAAATCAGGCAAATCGGTTCAGATTTAGATATAGCTCCCATATATATCTTTCGTCCGATTTAGACTCATATTTATTACCGATCTTCTTGAAATTTTGCACAGAGGGTAGAATTGACATTCTACCAATGCTTGGTAAATTTGATTGAAATCGGTTCAAATTTAGATATAGCTACCATCATTAGCGTAGCTAGACAATTTTCCTAGGGGGGGGCTATAGCCCCCCTAGCTTAAGATTTATAGACTGAACTTATAGGTTCAATTAATGTTTTATTTCATGAAATTGAATAAAAAATTAGACATCAAAATAACTCGACAATTAATTTATAATAAAGCAACTAAAAGTAGTTCCACACTTTTCCCAGCAAAAAAATTGTGAGTTGTTCTAAAGGCACAACTTTAAAAGCACTTCCAAAAATGTCCTCAATTATTTTAACTACCCAGGAAGTTTTTTTACTTAATTTTTTTTTCATATTTTAATGTGTAATTTTTTGTTTTCTTTTTTTTCAAATAGTTAAAAAAAAGAGTAAGAATAAATAAATTGGTACAAATTATTCAAATTTTGCCATAAAACTGCTAAATCCATTATAGAAAAATCGATAATTTTGGAAATTATTCGAAGAAAAACGTTTCAAACAAGCGTTAGAATGCATTAAAAATCATAAAAACAATAAAAAAATTATTTATTTGGGAAAATATCACAAAATTTTTTAATTCACATTCAAAACACTGAATTCGGATCTCACCTTAAGAAGTGATGCAAATTCATTGCAACGGCTGTTGAAACGGTGGACATTTGTCCTATGACAAGCTCATATTACATTCATTGCTTCTCCGCCAATTTTGAACCACTTCTAGACCCAAAAAGAACATGTTCACTACTTTTTTGGCGACGCTTTTTCGCAGCATTATTAAGATATTAATTTATGAAAGAATAGTTTTAATATCAATTACTATTTTTTTAATTAAATTGACTAAACTAAATGAATCAAAAGGTCAACCACAGCTTTATTTCATAAATATCTGAATTCAAACATTGCCATCGGCAACTGCTACCACAACCCAAATAATTCGATATTTCATGAAAGTCTTTAGCGGAACTTTGTGCGATTGTATATACTTGTTTAATTGTTATAAAATTAAAAAAAAAACTATTGGCATTTATTGAAAAATGGAAAATCATAAATAGAGTTTCAAATTCTGGGGGGGGCTAAAATTTTTCTGGGGGGGTCTAAGCCCCCTCCCCAGAGGGCTTCCTACGCTTATGGCTACCATATATATCTTTCGTCCGATTTGAACTTATATGGCCACAAAAGCCAGAGTTTTGCCGTGATTTGCTTCAAATTTTGCACAAGAGGTACGTTTAATAGTATCGTTAAGTGTGTCAAATTTTGTTAAAATCGGTTCAGATTTAGATATAGCTCACATATATATCTTTCGCCCGATTTGGACTTATATGGTCTCAAAAGCCAGAGTTTTGCCCTGACTTACTTCAAATTTTGCACAAGCGGTACATTTAACGATACTATTGTATGTACCAAATATGGTCAAAATCGATTCAGATTTAGATGTAGCTCCCATATATATCTTTCGTCCGATTTGAACTTATATGGCCTCAAAATCCAGGGTTTTGCCGTGATTTGCTCCAAATTTCGCACAAGGAGTACATTTAGTAGTATCGGTAATTGTGCCAAATATGGTTGAAATCGTTTCAGATTTAGATATGGCTCCCATATATATCTTCCATCCGAGTTGCACTCATATGACCAGGGGGATCAAAGTTATACTCCCATTTATGTGAAATTTCGCATAGATACACCCTCAAAAAAAATCGCTTCTCTAACATAAGTTCCAAACATATTTTGCAGGAAGCACATATATTATTGGATACTGCCGAAACATTAATATGTTTGTTTTATGTGAGCATATTATATATTTGGAAGCATTTTGAATCCAAAAATAGTATATGCTTGGAGGAATTCCTCAAAGAAGATTGTGCTCATTTCCTCAGATAATTTTCACTTCCACGAAATTTTTGAGTTCTTCGCATTTTTTTTTGTAATACAAATATGCTGTTTTTTCAAATGTCTATTCTCTTGGTTCCGAATGTCTATTCCCTTTATTCGAATACTCATTCTAATATTCAAATTAAATAATATTTAGACTTAAGCATATTACATTTTTGGCCTTATCATGAAACAGTTTTCCGAAACTACATACAAGCGGTTTCACAGAAATTGCTCTCATTTCATTCTCGCTGTGTTATGTTGATATCTTTTTATTCAACCCTCCTGGTTTCCATCTCTATTTCTTTCTCTATACTAACTCTCTCTCTCTCTCTCTCTCTCTCTGTCGCTCTCTGAATAAAGTATCACAACATATATATGTTTACTCGAAATTTGTAAATTTATATATGTATACATTCACACATATTATTTTTATGAAACATTCATGCCCCAAACGTAATATATTCTAACATATTAACATATGTGTCCCAAACATTTTGTGTTAGTTTAGGAACATTACGTGTTTGCACTTAAATATATTGTGTTTAAAAATTGTGCCCGAAACACA
The DNA here is from genome assembly GCF_050003625.1 of Haematobia irritans. NCBI lineage: Eukaryota > Metazoa > Arthropoda > Insecta > Diptera > Muscidae > Haematobia > Haematobia irritans. The sequence continues at coordinate 109,264,374 of NC_134400.1, forward strand.
TTTTGTTTATATCGGAACATATGAAAAACATATTTTTCTAACAGTGTAGCAGAATTATTATTCTAACTATGGTTAGGTCACTTAGACTATTCAGTCCATTGTGATACCACAATGGTACATGTCAAATTTAATCAAAATAAGGTTCAGATTATATATAGCTCCCATATATACGTACACCAGAGTTGGGGAAATATGGTAGACTGTTACTGAACAAACGTGGGAGTAGTTTCTAAAATGGACTGTATGCTTATTAATGGTAAACTCCCAAAGTTGTTATTGCAGTAGCCAAGATCAGTAGCCAAAAAAATAAAGAAACAGAAAAAACCAAGTTTCAGATTCAATATTCAGATTTATTGCTGGTGCTCTCGATTATGCTTCTTACCGTCTTCGATGAATATGTACAAGTGAAGTATAAAAGGTTCGCTCGCAGGCGTTATAAAATTGAGTGAAAAGTTATTTACATTGGAATATTAATTCAAATATGGTGACAATCTATATCTCTTGAGTAAAAGCAGTTATCGATAGTTGGTAAGAATAAATGGTTGCCATATGGAAACAATTCAAATTCAAAGGATATTCAAGTTATTCTTAGGGATATTTATGATAGATAATAGAAAAGATAATTCATAATATTTTACTTCATAATTCATTAAGTAATTCATTAAACATTTTAAGAGGAAATATTGTTTGTGGAACGGAGTTCAACAGTTACACATTTTAGACCCATTTTCAATGGAAGTTTCCTCCAATTAACTGGATAGCGTTAGCCGATTTAAATTTTAATTCTAGAGATTTTGTAGAAGTAAAAAATTGTCTCCTTTATATAGCTTCCAGCAAATGTGAAGTAGTTGAGATGGTAACACAAATTTTGGCCTACATAGGGGTGAAGGGTATAATATAGTCGGCCCCGCCCGACTTTAGACTTTACTTACTTGTTTTTTTATTGAAAAAATAAAAATTTTGTAACAAACGAATTTTTTGGTGATAAAAGTTTAAAATTTTCGAAGCAATTCAAAAAACTCTAACAGAAGGAAAACGTTTTCGGTACACGTTTTCCAAACGTTTTTTTCTTTGCGTGCAGTGAATTACGATATTGTAACTCTGTAACTAATGCTTAAATTGTCAGTGTCCTCTTTAACATTCATGTTTTTCTTAATCTTTTGTTGTATTCGTAAACTTTCTTTCTTTCTTTCTCTCTTTTTTCCCTCTCTAGTATGCGTAAATCAGCTGTGTGTCTATGGCGCAATACATGTTGTGATAAAGCTGTACTCTCCCTTTTCTTTTCTATGTCCTTTCGATGTTCAGTTACTCTTGTGTGTAAATTTCGTTTTGTTGTTCCTATGTAAAGGGTGATTCTTTTGAGGTTAGGATTTTCATGCATTAGTATTTGACAGATCACGTGGGATTTCAGACATGGTGTCAAAGAGAAAGATGCTCAGTATGCTTTGACATTTCATCATGAATAGACTTATTAACGAGCAACGCTTGCAAATCATTGAATTTTATTACCAAAATCAGTGGCAGAAAATCCGCTTTTTTATCGACAAATTTTGTTCAGCGATGAGGCTCATTTCTGGTTGAATGGCTACGTAAATAAGCAAAATTGCCGCATTTGGAGTGAAGAGCAACCAGAAGCCGTTCAAGAACTGCCCATGCATCCCGAAAAATGCACTGTTTGGTGTGGTTTGTACGCTGGTGGAATCATTGGACCGTATTTTTTCAAAGATGCTGTTGGACGCAACGTTACGGTGAATGGCGATCGCTATCGTTCGATGCTAACAAACTTTTTGTTGCCAAAAATGGAAGAACTGAACTTGGTTGACATGTGGTTTCAACAAGATGGCGCTACATGTCACACAGCTCGCGATTCTATGGCCATTTTGAGGGAAAACTTCGGAGAACAATTCATCTCAAGAAATGGACCGGTAAGTTGGCCACCAAGATCATGCGATTTGACGCCTTTAGACTATTTTTTGTGGGGCTACGTCAAGTCTAAAGTCTACAGAAATAAGCCAGCAAGTATTCCAGCTTTGGAAGACAACATTTCCGAAGAAATTCGGGCTATTCCGGCCGAAATGCTCGAAAAAGTTGCCCAAAATTGGACTTTCCGAATGGACCACCTAAGACGCAGCCGCGGTCAACATTTAAATGAAATTATCTTCAAAAAGTAAATGTCATGGACCAATCTAACGTTTCAAATAAAGAACCGATGAGATTTTGCAAATTTTATGCGCTTTTTTAAAAAAAAAAGTTATCAAGCTCTTAACAAATCACCCTTTATAAGAGATCACATGGTTCATTATTGGTATCACAATGGACTGAATAGTGAGTGGGACTCAAAAGTGAGCCTGAAATATCGGGTTGTCACCATACCTTTCCTCAGGATTTTTTTTACAAATTTTAGACAAACGAAATTCGCCTTCGTTACAGCGTATTTTATTTAATAGTAAATAAATTCTATTTTTTTAAGTTACTTACTTTTCTTCCAAACAATTGTTTTTACATAGAAAACCAAATACTAACAATTATTGTTTGTCAAAAAATACGTTTGGAAGGAAAGAATTATTTTTTTTTTTTTTGCTTGTACCCTATAACTTATAATGGACTGTGCCCCAATAGTGATATGTGCTATAAGCAAGTGGAAAATAACTTTATATCAATTAGTTATCCTAATTAATATACTCCGCATTTCACGCCAATTAATTTATTTGCAAAAACTTTGTTCTAATGTTCTTATTTTTTAGAAATCAAACTATATTGAATGAAATATAAAATCGTAGTTGGCGTCGTCAGTGTCGGTGTGTTTTCTCGTTCCAGTTCAAATTAGCTGTGACATATCTAATGAGCAAAATCATACATATTTTAAATAATATGAATAGAAATGAGCTATTTTTTTAATTTAAAAGTAATATCCAAAAAACAAGGGGAAAAAACAAACAAACCGGATAAAATTCTGGGTAAACTATTGCCCGGTAGACACGCTCAAAATTATCATTCGCACTGAAGTGTTCACATAGATTCTATAAAATAAAAATACACCCGCTAAACAATTTCAGAACACAACTGTCCCTTTCCACAAACAAAACTAGTGTTGACTAAGAAACAAAACTGCTCCGAAAATATCAGAAATGAGTAAAATCGTAAGTGCTGGACTCATCCTAAATTACTTGGATTAGAAAAGGAATAATGAAGCATTTGGATTTCAGCTTCTTGCTGCAATTTTTGCACTATTGCTCTGTGATGTAGGAGTATTTGCCGAAGACGATAAGCATGCTGATACCATTAGGTTCGAGAGCAATATTGAATACGATGGCACCTTTAATTATGTTTATGAGACAACGAATGGAATTACCGCTGAACAGAAAAGTAACGGCGAACATAGTGTAAAAGGAGGATACGCCTATTATTCCCCCGAGGGTAAATTGATCACAATGGCATATGTGGCTGATGAATTGGGCTACCATCCAAGGAGTAGTCTTTTGCCAACTCCACCCCCAATTCCTCCAGCCATTCTGCGATCTCTGGAATACATTCGTAAACGTCAACAAGAGGCCAAAAATTGAAGAATTAAATCAGTATTTTTAGGTTATAAGTGTCCACCAAACCACTGTGTATATATATTATTGCCCTCCACCCATCTCATAAGTTTGTTATAACGATTTCAAAAATTGAAAAAGCATATAGATGGCTTAATTCTATGGAAGTTTAAATAGCATCTTCTGTGGAGAGCCAGAAGTTAAGGCCATTGGTGATGTGATAAATTTCAGCCTCATTAGTGTATATTTGTGATATCATCAATGCAAAAGTAAAACCTTAATTAAGGCAACGGTTACCATAAGCCCTGGTTGGTAATGCATCGCTGTGTTACATTAATGCCCAGTGATTCGGCGTAAGCCGTTCTGTTACATTAGCAGAACAACTGCTGCAGGTCCTTCAGTGATATGCATTTTTTTACATTTTCGAATGAAATAAAGTTAACAATGGAAACGTTTATATTAAATGTGTTTTTTGAATCGGATGAAACTACAAATCAAAAATGTTTATTTGTGTCTTGGTCTGTTCCAAATGAATTACGTGACAAATTCCGTGACTCACGCACGACATTTGTTTTGTTAATCACGCTCACGCACACTCACGTCGTTGCCATCAGCGTGAGTCACGACTCACGCATGATTTATCGATAGCGTTAGTAAACTCTTAACATCCTATTTTCACTAAAATTGTAAATGAATTCAACTACGAAATTCGTTACTCAAGCACACTCACAAAGAAATTATTTTCGTGACTCACACTCATGCACGACATTTATTTTTAATCACGCACACTCACGCCGTTTCCATCAGTGTGACTCACGCGTGAGTCGCGACAATTTCGTGTCACGTGCTCGCTTCTAATTCTAACTCTGTAGGTGCACGAAAAAATATCACCAAAATATTCTCAATTAAACAGTTGATTGGAATTAAATATTTTTTCAATTAAAAAATAATTGATACTATTAACCTTTTAATCAAACAAGAAACATTAAGTCAATGATTGAAATTTTGTGTCGACTTGAAACTTGGCACAAGTAGTTGTTATTGATGTAGGTCGGATGGTATTGCAAATGAGCCATATCGGTCCACTTTTACGTATAGCCCCATATAAACCGATCCCCAGATTTGGCTTGCGGATCCTCTAAGAGAAGTAAATTTCATCCAATCTGGCTGAAATTGGGTACATGGTGTTAGTATATGGTCTCTAACAACTATGCAAAAATTGGTCCACATCGGTCCATAATTATATATAGCCCGATTTAACCTCGGGAGCCTCGTGGAAGAACAAAATTCATCCGATTCGGTTGAAATTTGGTACGTGATGTTAGTATATGGTTTCTTAAGAAAAACTTCCTGGCTTACAACACAAAAAAATAATTTTTCATCAAGACAAAGCACCAGCTCACAAGAGTGTTTTAACAATGGCTAAAATCAACGAATTAAAGTACGAGTTGCTTGACCACCCACCTTACTCTCCTGATTTAGCTCCCAGTGACTTTTACTTGTTCCCAAATCTAAAAAAGTTTCTTGCTGCCAAGCGTTTTACCTCAAATGAAGATGCAATTACAGTTGTAAACCACTATTTTGAAGACATTGAGGAAAACTATTTTAATCAAGGTATAGAATTGCTAGAAAACCGTTGGACTAAGTGTATTGAAGTTTCAGGAGATTATATTGAAAAATAAAAATATTTTGGAAAAACTAACTATTCTTTTCATTGAAAGGCTAAGCAGTTTCCGAACCGCCCTCGTAAAACATATTTAGTTAGACAATACTAAATATGTTTTACGAGGGCGGTTCGGAAACTTCTTAGCCTATCAATGAAATTGCCTGCAAAGTAAGTTGGATAATATTTTATATTAGATCAATATTTTTTCAGTCTACTATATTATGTATGACTGATATCCCCCAGCCTCTTTTGGCCAGCATAAACTGAATTCTTAAATTTCACTTTTAACCCAGTGGACAACTGGACGAATAATAAATGACTAAGCTAAGGTATTTCCTTGAAATATTCAAACGTGATTAATACAACCAAACGATTTCAGGAATTCCTATAAAATATTCTACTACAGACAATTGTGAAGGTCAGTGCTGTGATATATTCTATGGCCTCTGGCCTGAACACATTAAGGATTATCTCCTACAGCCTTTAGATGGAATTGAAGTGATTTTTAGTCATGAGACACTATGAAACCTGACGGTTTCTTAAGAAAATAATATATTAGTTCGGAATGGTAGTAGATTAGGTTAGGTTAGGTGGCAGCCCGATGTATCAGGCTCACTTAGACTATTCAGTCCATTGTGATACCACATTGGTGAACTTCTCTCTTATCACTGAGCGCTGCCCGATTCCATGTTAAGCTCACTGACAAGGGACCTCCTTTTTATAGCCGAGTCCGAACGGCGTTTTACATTGCAGTGAAACCACTTAGAGAAGCTTTGAAACCCTCAGAAATGTCACCAGCATTACTGAGGTGGGATAATCCACCGCTGAAAAACTTTTTGGTGTTCGGTCGAATCAGGAATCGAACCCACTACCTTGTGTATGCAAGGCGGGCATGCTAACCATTGCACCACGGTGGCTCCACGGTGGTGGAATGGTAGTAGCTAATGTTTTTAAAGAAAACTTTTGTACATATTTTCTATGTCAATCAAATTTGAAAAATTTCATTCTGAAAATAGATACAAACGAGAATATTTGAAAAAAAAAAAAAATAAATAAACAGGATGAATTTTGGTTGCGACAAGAGGGCCATTGTATATTCATCGGACTATTTCCGGAATTCTAACACAGATTTTTCAGTCTGTGGGAGTATATCCCACAGGCAACAATATTTTCTTAACTACGCAAGATTTAATCGTAAATAATAACAAAGACGCGTAGTAGGATACTGAAAGAAAAAAATAGTTTTATATCCTTGTTAAAATACAAAAAAAAACGGAGATCTGTATATGATGAACTGGACATGTTTGTGAATATAGCGCAGCCAGTATCAAAATGTAACTTTAAAAAAATATATAGTCCAGAAGCTGAATATAACAGGTTGCGTTGTCTTGGTGGAACAACACTTTTTTCTTCTTCATATGGGGCCGTTTTGCCGCGATTTCGACCTTCAAACGCTCCAATAACGCCATATAATAGTCACTGTTGATGGTTTTTCCCTTCTCAAGATAATCGATAAAAATTATTCCATGCGCATCCCAAAAAACCGAGGCCATTACTTTGCCAGCGGTCTTTTAAGTCTTTCCACGCTTCGGAGACGGTTCACCGGTCGCTGTCCGCTCAGCCGATGGAGCCATGTTTCATCCATTGTCACATATCGACGGAAAAACTCGGGTGTTTTTCGCGCGGCACCCATTTTGCACAGAGCTTCCGCATATCCAAATATTGATGAATGATATGACCAACACATCCCTTTGATATCTTTAAGGCCTCTGCTATCTCGATCAACTTGATTTTACGGTCATTCAAAATCATTTTGTGGATTTTGTTGATGTTTTCGTCGGTAACCACCTCTTTCGGGCGTCCACTGCGTTCACCGTCCTCCGTGCTCATTTCACCACGCTTGAATTTTGCATACCAATCAATTATTGTTGATTTCCCTGGGGCAGAGTCCGGAAAATCATTATCAAGCCAAGTTTTTGCTTCCACCGTATTTTTTCCCTTCAGGAAACAGTATTTTATCAAAACACTTTTCCTTTTTTCCTTTTTTTCCATTTTTTTCACAATAACAAAAGTTGCTTCACAAAAGACGCTCTATCTCACAAACTAATTGACTTACAGACGTCAAATTTTGACACGAATCATTTGAAGGTTGGCATTATATAAAAATAATATGCATTTAATACTAGCGACGCCATCTATGTGTCAGACCGGGGATTTATCAGCCAACCTGTTAGATGCTAAATCTTCGAAATTTCGGAAATTGTTGTTTAAAAAAATTAAAACGACTCTGATTGTGGATACTGAAAAAAAAAATAGAATAATGAATAGAGGTTTCAAATATATGAAGGTCGGAATCATGGCAATTCGAATTCAGGAAACTATATAGGTTAAGAAATAGAATAAGAACTACATCACTTTAATACTATTACATCAATTTTCTTAATCTGTCAATTTATCGTAATTTAATCCTTGTTCAAGAATAATAATAATACCCAGAGAAGGAGAATCAACAAGCGCTTGTCGATACCGGAAGTTCTGTGAGTATTACATGATTGAAATGGTATAGATAATATATATTACATTAGGGAGCCACCGTGGTGCAATGGTTAGCATGCCCGCCTTGCATACACAAGGTCGTGGGTTCGATTCCTGCTACGACCGAACACCAAAAAGTTTTTCAGCGGTGGATTATCCCACCTCAGTAATGCTGGTGACATTTCTGAGGGTTTCAAAGCTTCTCTAAGTGGTTTCACTGTAATGTGGAACGCCGTTCGGACTCGGCTATAAAAAGGAGGTCCCTTGTCATTGAGCTTAACATGGAATCGGGCAGCACTCAGTGATAAGAGAGAAGTTCACCAGTGTGGTATCACAATGGACTGAATAGTCTAAGTGAGCCTGATACATCGGGCTGCCACATAACCTAACCTAACCTAACCTATATTACATTATTAAATTTGAAACTACTGAACACATTAATCTTGTACTATATAATTAAAACTTCACTATTTTCAATTTAATTTTCCATTTAATTCTAATTAAATATATTCAACATATATATAGACACATTCATATTTTAATTGAAATGAAATTCTAATCGGTTGTCGTCACTTTCGAAATTGGAGATCGGAGCGTAGGGAATGCTAGCAGGGCTGATAAAAAATAATACGGTCGGCATGGAGGGGCGGGCTTTCCGATCGAGATATCATTAACATCGAGATATCTCAAGATCGATATCCTTCCATACTTCTTTAATGTGCAGCCATCGGTCGTTCTTTATTTTGCTACCTTTTATTGATATTGTAACCGACTGTGATCTATTTACCAGGATAAGAACAACCCCCATCCACTGAGCATGACCGGAATAAATGGTAGCAAGGGTCAATGGTAGATAGGATCTGGAGTGAGGGTCGTTATACCATGCCCCAATATAAACCGATCCCCAGATTTGACCTCCGGTGCCTTTTGGAGAAGCAAAATTCATCCGGCTGAAATTTGGTACATGGTGTAAGTATATGGTCTCTAACAACTATGTAAAAATTGGTCCACATCGGTCCATAATTATATATAGCCCCCATATAAACCGATCCCCCGATTTGATTTCCGGAGCCTCGTGGAAGAACAAAATTTATCCTATTCGGTTGAAATTTTGTACATGCAAACACCCATGCAAAAATTGGACGAAATCGGTCCATAATTATATATAGCCCCCCATATAAACCGATCCCCAGATTTGATCTCCGGTGCCTTTTGGAGAAGCAAAATTCATCTGATCTGATTGAAATTTAGTACGTGGTATTAGTATATGGTCTCTAACAACCATGCAGGTATTGGTCCATATCAGTCCATAATTATATATAGCCGCCATATAAACCGATCCCGAGATTTGGTTTTGGAGCCTCTTGGAGGAGCAAATTTCATCCGAGTCAGTTGAAATTTGGTACATTGTGCTAGTATCAGATAAATCGATCCCCAATCACACAATAATTGGTCCATATCAAGTTCATAATTGTATATAGCCCCCATATAAGCGACCCCCATATTTCAACTCTGGCTCTCTAAGTACCGTGCAAAAGTCCATATCGATTCGTAATTATTTGTATACTTATCTATACATACCTTTCTTAGTACGCATGAACTAAAATATTTTCTTTGCTAAATGTTATTCATATATATAATAAGCTTTCTATAATAAATGAAGTCAGATATATAATTTTATAAGAAATTTTATTAAATTTGAGGAAACCCGGTTTTAGTTAGATTTTTGTTAATTTTTATGAATATGTTGTTACACTAGTTTATTCTTTTCATGTACATTTGATGGGAGGTGACTTTTCTTGTGTATTTTAATCTGCTGAATTCGACAAAGAATGTTAAAATTTTGTTGAACAGTTTTTGAGATATCCAGTCATTTTTAGTTTTTCGTCCTTGTTTTCACTAGATAAATCATATCTCGAGCTAAAAATGTCCAATTATATTGTTCGTACTTGAATGCAAGGTATTGAAATGACAAACAAACGTGTATAATTGGATCTGTTTTAAGTTAAGGGGTTCAAAATATATCTATGAATAAACATGCATTTTGGTGTGGTCGAGTGGCATTTAATGGAAATAAAATGGCTTAATTAAATTGATGAACATTTTCTCCTTTAGTTTCGAAGGCACTTTTTTCAGGGTGTAGCTCCTAATATCAGGCATTTCTGTTTAGATTGAGATAAAGCTCCCATAAATATATACCCTTTAATTTTCTTAAATATGCAAATAACGTTTATCTCCCGTACCTATTTCAATGATACTTCACAAATGATTATGTGTACTAATTCATTACGGTTGGTTTATGGAATGATATAGTCAGCCCCGCTCGACTATCTATATAACTCACTTTTTTCAAATGTTTATTAGTGACGTGGATGACCAGTATGTAAGATATGCCGGATATATGATATATATAGATTCCGAACGGAGTAATGGACTGACGGACTACGCGTCTATAACACCTGACGGAATTGTCGAATTGTCCGTGCCTGGACGGAGAGATATTGGCGACCCACATCACCTTTATTCTCTTTGTCGCTTTGTTTTTCCGAATATATATTTTATTATTCAAATTAAATAATATTTAGGCATAAGCATATACAATTTTTGGCGAAGTCACATTAACATGCCAAGCTCAAAACCAATTGCCAATAGTAAAATTTCACCCACATTCACGAAATGAAAACCAGTACTCACGCAAACTCACCCACGAGCTACTTTTAAAGACTCATGCACGATTCATGACAATTCACGTGATTCACGATAAATTCACGTGACTCACGACATTTTCCAACTGGGAATGAGCAAAGGTAACAAAATTCATGATTATAGTTCAACAGCTAAATTAATTTCAGTTTACTTATAAGTAAGAATTAAATCTCGATTATTTTTCGTGAGTATGATTTTGCACAAATTTTATTCACGCACATTCCCAAAGGCACATTTACGAGAGTTGCTTCTTTGTTCACGACTGACGTGATTCACGCGTGTCACGACAATTTTGTGTCACACGCACACCTCTACAAGAAACAACATATAAGCTGTTTCACGCATTTGATTCTCTCGCTGTGTTATGTTCAGTGATGCCAACTCCCGAAGGGCAAAAAGCACCAAAATGTATTATAATTTCTAACATACCAGTTCCCACCACAAAAAAACTACTCCAGCCCGCTAAAATTCAGGATCCTACTAAAAAAAAGAAAAAAACTTCCAAAGATGTATTATAGAACTTTTGGATATTTATTTGATTTCAAGCATTGTTAATTTTATGAAGTGTACTGCTTTATAATTTTTATACCCTTCACCACTACTGTGGTACAGGGTATAATAAGTTTGTGCATTTGTATGTAACGCCAAAAAATAGTGGTCATAGACCCATCTTTTAGTATACCGATCGGCTTAGAATTAAATTCTGAGTCGATTTAGCGATGTCCGTCTGTCTGTCTGTCTGTCTGTCCGTCCGTCTGTCTGTATATGAAATTTTGTGCACAAAGTACAGCTCGCAATTTAAGTCCGATCGTCCTCAAATTTGGCATAGGGCCGTTTCTTGGGACAGAGACAATCGCTATTGGTTTTGGAAAAAATCGGGTCAGATTTAGATATAGCTGCCATATATATTTATCCCCGATTTGGTCATAGTTAGCGTGTTTATCAACCGATTTTCTTGAAATACCGTACATCCAAATATTTTATGAGTCTCTCTTGCAAAATATCAGCCAAATCGGTTTAGATTTAGATATAGCTCCCATATATATCTTCCGTCCGATTTGCACTCATATGACCAGGGGGGCCAAAGTTATAATCCCATTTACGTGAAATTTCGCATAGATAGCAGAATTATTATTCTAACTATACATGTCAAATTTAGTCAAAATCGGTTCAGATTATATAGCTTTTAGAAGTAAGTATAGCTTGTAGAAGTAAACAAGTATATACGGCCGTAAGTTCGGCCAGGTCGAAGCTTATGTACCCTCCATCATGGATTGCGTAGAAACTTCATCTAAACACTGCCATCCACAATCGAATTACTTAAGTTGCGGTAACGCTTGCCGATGGCAAGGAATCTTAAAACCTCCTAACACCATCTTATAAATTGTATGTAAGTCCATACGTGGTATATATTAAATCAAAAAAGATCGATCCAATACGTATATAATTCAGTTTGACAAAGTAGACATAAAATTTTGACAAAATTTTCTACAGAAATAAAATTTTAACAAAATTTTCTATAGAAATAAAATTTTGACAATGATGAAAATTTTATTATGAACCGAATAAAATTTTAACAAAATTTTCTCTAGAAATAAAATTTTGACAAAATTTTCTCTAGAAATAAAATTTTGACAAAATTTTCTATAGAAATAAAATTTTGGTAGATTATTTTCGGCTCTAGTGTCAACCATGATTATGAACCGATATGGACCAATTTTTGTCTGATTGGACCAATTATGGTATGGTTGTTAGCGACCATATACTAACACCACGTGTCTAATTTGAACCGGATCGGATGAATTTTGCTCCTCCAAGAGGCTCCGGAGGTCAAATCTGGAGAATGTTTTATATGGGGGCTATATAATTATGGACCGATATGGACCAATTCTGGCACGGTTGTTAAAGATCATATACTAACACCATGTTCCAAATTACAACCGGATTGGATGAAATTTGCTTCTCTTGGAGACTTCGCAAGCCAAATCTGGGGATCGGTTTATATGGGGGCTATATATAACTATGAACCGATGTGGACCAATTTTTGCATGGTTGTTAGAGACCATATACCAATATCATGTACCAAATTTCAGGCGGATCGGATGAAATTTGCTTCTCTTTGAGGCTCCGCAACCCAAATCTGGGGATCGGTTTATATGGGCGCCATATATATTTATGGACCGATGTGGACCAATTTTTGCACGGTTGTTAGAGACCATATACCAACATCATGTACCAAATTTCAGCCGGATCGGATAAAATTTGCTTCTCTTAGAGGATCTGCAAGCCAAATCTGGGGATCGGTTTGTATGGGGGCTATATATAATTATGGACCGATGTGGACCAAGTTTTGCATGATTGTTAGAGACCATATACCAACACCATGTACCAAATTTCAGCCGGATCGGATGAAATTTTCTTTTCTTTTAGGCTCCGCAAGCCAAATCTGGGGATCGGTTTATATGGGGGCTATATATAATTATGGACCTATGTGGACCAATTTTTGCATGGTTGTTAGAGACCATATACCAACACCATATACCAAATTTCAGCCGGATCGGATGAAATATGCTTCTGTTAGAGGCTCCACAAGCCAAATCTGAGGATCCCTTTATATGGGGGCTATACGTAAAAGTGGACCGATATGGCCCATTTTCAATACCATCCGACCTACATCGATAACAACTACTTGTGCCAAGTTTCAAGTCGATAGCTTGTTTCGTTCGGAAGTTAGCGTGATTTCAACAGACGGACGGACGGACATGCTTAGATCGACCCAGAATATATATACTTTATGGGGTCTTAGAGCAATATTTCGATGTGTTACAAACGGAATGACAAAGTTAATATACCCCCATCCTATGATGGAGGGTATAAAAAATTGTCTCCTTTATATAGCTTCCAGCAAATGTGAAGTAGTTGAGATGGTAACACAAATTTTGGCCTACATAGGGGTGAAGGGTATAATATAGTCGGCCCGCCCGACTTTAGACTTTACTTACTTGTTAATGCTTATTTTACTTTCATTTAATTCATTTTGGTCAGTAATGACTTTCAAATTTCATTTCATGTGAGAATAAATTTATTTTAACATCATATTTTAAGACTTAAATATATTGTATTTAAAAAAATATATTTTTCTTTCAGTGTGTCTATCTCGCCTCCTTCTGGGTGTTGCAAGCATATGCACTAACTTATAATATCCTGTTCCACAGAGTCAACGATTATAAACTTGAGGAAGATAGGAAATTGGCTTGCGTCATACCAAATGTTGCATTCATAACGTTAGTTCAATACATGTTTGTAATCTTTTAGCTGTTTTTCGTTTTTATTTTTTACATGAAAAATTTAATTTTCTTAATGATTATCAACCGTAGTAGGCTGGCATGCATCAAAAATGATAAATTGTAGGAAGATAGGAAATTAGATACTGAGGAGATCGAACCATTTACCAGATTAGTTTAATACGCGAACCAAACGCGTATACACTCTCACAAAAAATCGCTTCTGTAACATATACTCCCAAACATATTTTGCTTCAAGCATATACATTTTTGGGTATTGCCCAAACATTTATATGTTTGATCTCTTCCAATATATAATATGTTTGAAAGCATATTAGTCTAAACAATATATGTTTGGGTAGTCTAAGTTCCAAACATATTGTATTTTTGCATCCAAATTCAATAATGTTGTCTTCCAAAAAACAATATGTTATTATGTGAACATATAATATGTTTTGAAGCATTTTGCACCCAAAAATATTATATGCTTAAAAAAATTCTCCCAAACAATATTGTGCTCAAAATATTATTTATTTATTTATATATTTACAATCATAATGAATTATGAAAATAAACAGGTAATATAGGTGCTAACAACATAGGTTATCGACCTGAATGCTCAAAATTTTGTTTCTGCCTAATTGTATATTCTCCCACATCTTTCTCACTTCCACGAGATTTTTTAGTTCTTAGCACCTTTTTCTGTAATACAAACATTGTAGAAGAAATTATTCAATTTCATAATTTTTTTTATTTTAATTTTACCTTTTGCCGGACGGGGATTCGAACAGCGGACCACACAGCTTGTAAGGATCAAAGAAGTAGCTGATCAATTGCCCAAGGAAAAATAAAATGTTAATTTTGTAATAACAAGCAACAGCCACCAACTTAATTCACTATCGCTCCCTGTTAAATAGCGCTCCAAGCTACTAAACACATATATGTTTATAGGCTATTTCTAAATTAATATATGTTTGCATCCAAGCATATTATATTTACAAACATTTTATGTCCCAAACATAATATGTTCTAACATATTAAATCATTATCATTTAAAAAATAAAAACGAAAAACAGCTAGAAGATTACAAACATGTATTGAACTAACATGGTAAATGCAACATTTGGTATGACGCAAGCCAATTTCCTATCTTCCTCAAGTTTATAATCTTTGATCGTCACAACACTTGAAATAAACTAGGATTTTTAAAAATTTACCTTAATGGAAATAAAATGGCTAAACTAAATTGATGAACATTTTTTCCTTTAATTTCAAAGACACTTGTTTCTGGGTGAATGTGAAATCGTGGTGTGAGAGTGGTATAATAAAAAATTATTTTGTGGAACTTAGTAAAAACTGTGTTATAAGCAGCTTACCACTCGAGCCAAAAATTATCTACCTAAATTGAGAGAAAATTTTACAAAAAAAAAAAAAACTACCAAACAAGAAACCAGCCAGCATTTATATCAGGCTAACATAAAAAACTTCCGAACGAAACAAGCCATCGACTTGAAACTTGGCACAAATAGTTGTTATCGATGTAGGTCGGATGGTATCGAAAATGGGCCATATCGGTCCACTTTTACGTATAGCCCCCATATAAAGGGACCCTCAGATTTGCCTTGTGGAGCCTCTAAAAGAAGCATATTTCATCCGATCCGGCTGAAATTTGTTATATGGTGTTGGTATATGGTCTCTAACAACCATACAAAAATTGGTCCACATCGGTCCATAATTATATATAGCCCCCATATAAACCGATCCCCAGATTTGGCTTGTGGAGCCTCTAACAGAAGCATATTTCATCCGATCCGCCTGAAATTTGGTATGTGGTGTTGGTATATGGTCTCTAACAACCATGCAAAAATTGGTCCACATCGGTCCATAATTATATATACCCCCATATAAACCGATCCCCAGATTTGGCTTGTGGAGCCTCTAACAGAAGCATATTTCATCCGATCCGGCTGAAATTTGGTACATGGTATTGGTATATGGTCTCTAACAACCGTGCAAAAATTGGTCCACATCGGTCCATAATTATATATAGCGCCCATATAAACCGATCCCCAGATTTGGGTTGCGGAGCCTCAAAGAGAAGCAAATTTTATCCGATCCGCCTGAAATTTGGTACATGATATTGCTATATGGTCTCTAACAACCGTGCAAAAATTGGTCCACATCGGTTCATAATTATATATAGCCCCCATATAAACCGATCCCCAGATTTGGCTTGCGAAGTCTCCAAGAGAAGCAAATTTCATCCAATCCGGTTGTAATTTGGAACATGGTCTATATCGGTCCATAATTATATATAGCCCCCATATAAAACGTTCTCCAGATTTGACCTCCGGAGCTTCTTGGAGGAGCAAAATTCATCCGATCCGGTTTAAAGTAGGAACGAGGTGTTAGTATATGGTCGCTAACAACCATACCAAAATTGGCCGTATATACTTGTTTTTCATTAAATTTGGGACACAAATTTTGTGAATTTGCGTCCCTCCGTTAAAGTGGCATGTCTTTGAACAAAGCCTAATTTTCCTTAAAGTAAAGAAACACATTTTCGATTTAAAGAATTTGTCCTTAAATTAACTGAAACATTGAAACTTAAGATTTAAAAAAAACGCTTCAAATATAGGCTATGACTTATTTTAAGGATTTAACGTCTTTGGTTTAAAGTTTTTTTTTTTTGGAATTAAGAAAACACTTTTTACTTTGAAGTATCCGTTATAATTTGGATTTTAAACTGGCATTTGTTTGTACGTGAGTACCTTTATTAATAACTCCGCGAAAAGGGAATGACAAATTGATAAATGAGATCTGTATCATAATTTTAATTTTATTGGTCCTAGATTTAAAGCCAGATAGGTCGCTAAAAAATTTCTTTATTTTAAAGAAGTCACATCTTTGGCTCGGAATCAATACCAAAATCCTTAAGGCAAGGTCAAAATCTTTGGACCCAAGTAAACTTTTTTTGAGTGTATAGAACATGTTGTCAAAATTTTATTCTATAGAAAATTTTGTCCAAATTTTATTTTTTATACCCTTCACTACTACTGTGGTACAGGGTATAATAAGTTTGTGCATTTGTGTGTAACGCCCAGAAATAGTGGTCATAGACCCATCTTTTAGTATACCGATCGGCTTAGAATTAAATTCTGAGTCGATTTAGCGATGTCCGTCTGTTTGTCTGTCTGTCCGTCCGTCTGTCTGTATATGTAATTTTGTGCACAAAGTACAGCTCGCAATTTAAGTCCGATCGTCCTCAAATTTGGTATAGGGTCGTATCTTGGGACAGAGACAATCGCTATTGCTTTTGGAAAAAATCGGTTCAGATTTAGATACAGCTGCCATATATATTTATCCCCGATTTGGTCATAGTTAGCGTGTTTATCAACCGATTTTCTTGAAATACCGTACATCCAAATATTTTATAAATCTGGAAAATCTTGCAAAATATCAGCCAAATCGGTTCAGATTTAGATATAGCTCCCATATATATCTTTCGTCCGATTTAGACGCATAGGACCACAGAGGCCAAAGTTTACTATCGATCTTCGTGAAATTTTGCACAGATGGTAGAATTGACATTCTACCAATGCTTGGCAATTTAAGTCCGATCGTCCTCAAATTTGGTATAGGGTCGTATCTTGGGACAGAGACAATCGCTATTGCTTTTGGAAAAAATCGGTTCAAATTTAGATATAGCTCCCATATATATCTTTCGTCCGATTTGAACTTATATGGCCTCAAAATCCAGGGTTTTGCCGTGATTTGCTTCAAATTTCGCACAAGGAGTACGTTTAGTATTATCGGTAATTGTACCAAATTTTGTTGAAATCGGTTAAGATTTAGATATGGCTCCCATATATATCTTCCGTCCGATTTGCACTCATATGACCAGGGGGGCCAAAATTATACTCCCATTTACGTGAAATTTCGCATAGATAGCAGAATTATTATTCTAACTATACATGTCAAATTTAGTCAAAATCGGTTCAGATTATATAGCTTTTAGAAGTAAGTATAGCTTGTAGAAGTAAAAAAAGTGTCTCCTTTATATAGCTTCCAGCAAAGTAGTTGAGATGGTAACACAAATTTTGGCCTACATAGGGGTGAAGGGTATAATATAGTCGGCCCCGCCCGACTTTAGACTTTACATACTTGTTTATTTATATGAAGTACCTCTTTGCAAAATCTACCAAAACATCAAGAATTCTACCAATCTACTTCTTTTAAAAAAATTCAACTTTCAGAAAAGTCATATGCCAAAACAGATAGAAATTTCATTGAAATATAGAAAACCGGTTAACCGATGTTCAAAACCGCAATTAATCGAAAATTCACAATCCTGTTTCGGTTTGTGTAATTGAATCCGATGAGGGCTATATCAAAATATGGGCCACTATATACCAAATTTAAAACAACTTTTTAAGGACTAAAAAACACTCTAAATCGATATAGCCCATCTTAGAACGAAGTTCCACTATTGAAGGCTGTAGTGTGATTACAGACAGACGGACATCGTTAGAATTTCTCCCTGATCAAGAATATATACAGTCCCCCACATCGCCATCCCCACCAGGTAATGGGTATAAAAAAGGAGTTTTCCTTGAGAATATCATTTATACGACACGAAAAGATTAATAGGATTTTTATACCCTTCACCACTACTGTGGTACAGGGTATAATAAGTTTGTGCATTTGTATGTAACGCCAAGAAGGAGTAATCATAGACCAACCTTTTAGTATACGGATCGGCTTAGAATTAAATTCTGAGTCGATTTAGCTATGTCCGTCTGTCTGTCTGTTGATGTATTTTTGTGTGCAAAGTACAGCTCGCAGTTTTAGTCCGATTGTCCTAAAATTTGGTATAGGGTCCTGTTTCGGCTCAAAGACGATCCCTATTGATTTTGGAAAAAATCGGTTCAGATTTAGATATAGCTGCCATATATATTTTTCACCGATCTGGTCATAATTGGCGTGTATATCAACCGCTATTCCCCATATTCCGTACATCCGAATATTTTAGGGGTCTCGAAAAACTTGCAAAATATCAGCCAAATCGGTTCAGATTTAGATATAGCTCCCATATATAGCTTTGGCCCGATTTACACTCATTTGCCCATAGAGGCCAATTTTTTGCTCCGATTTAGTTGAAATTTTGCATAGGGAGTAGAATTAGCATTGTAACTATGCGTGCCAAATTTGGTTGAAATCGGTTCAGATTTGGATATATCTCCCATATATAGCTTTCGTCCGATTTACACTCATATGACCACAGAGGCCAATTTTTAACTCCGATTTAGTTGAAATTTTGCACAGGGAGTAGAATTAGCATTGTTGCTATGGTGGTTGAAATCGGTTCAGATTTAGATATAGCTCCCATGTATATGTTTTTCTGATTTCGACAAAAATGGTCAAAATACCAACATTTTCCTTGTTAAATCGCAACTGCTCAGCCGAAAAGTTGTAAAAATGACTCTAATTTTCCTAAACTTATAATACATATATATCGAGCGATAAATCATAAATAAACTTTTGCGAAGTTTCCTTAAAATTGCTTCAGATTTAAATGTTTCCCATATTTTTTTACTAACATTGTGTTCTACCCTAGTGCACTAGCCGACTTAAATTTTGAGTCTATAGATTTGTAGAAGTCTATCAAATTCTGTCCAGATCGAGTGATATTTAAATGTATGTATTTGGGACAAACCTTTATATATAGCACCCAACACATTTGACGGATGTGATATGGTATCGAAAATTTAGATCTACAAAGTGGTGCAGGGTATAATATAGTCGGCCCCGCCCGACTTTAGACTTTCCTTACTTGTTTTTCTTTTTTAATTTTAATATGAACATCATATATTGTTCATCATACACTTAAAGATCATTTGTTGTACAAAATGCATACGAGAATCATAATTTATTTTAAATTACATATAGATTAGTTTAAAAATGTTTATTAAATGTAGGTATGTAATTTTTATTTTGACATGAACAATTTGTCACTGTGTCTCGTTCTTACAAATATATAATACATAACAAATAATTTAACTAAATTAAAGTATAATACACTTCCAAATATGTAACATATATTAGGGAGATACCTAACTGAAGTCACATGACAATCTCATAGCGTATATGATTGGCTTAGCATGGTACGGCTGAATTAATTCTTCCATTTCTGTGGATGGGTCTGAATATATTCTATCGATCTCAGGATAGCTGCAGGAATCGGTGGTGGAGTCGGCAGAAGGTCTCCTTCTGGATGGAAACCATATTCGTCGGCCTTGTACTTCATCTGAACTAAATCGCCTTCACGCGAATAATATGCGAAACCGCCTTTTGCATTCTGTCCACCAGTACCCTTTTCCTCCGCAGTAATGCCATTCGATGTCTCATAGACATAATTGTAATTACCATTGTGATCAATGTTACTCTCAAATGTTATGATGTGGGCATGGACATCATCATCCTTTGTGCCAGCTAAAGCATTACAAATCAATACGGCCAATATAACAGACAGGAACTGAAATTTTGAAGTTCAAATTCATTATCACTTTTAATTAGACCACTTAACCGATGTTTATGTTATTGTTGTATTTTTTTGTTGTTTTTAGTCAGTTTTTTATAGCACATAAACTTACGATTTTATTCATTTTGATATGTTTTTGCCTAATTCAGCACTTTATATCTTATCCAAATCACTTGCAAGTATTCTATGATTGGATTGGGTGTTTGCCTCTTCTTTTTATAAGAAATTTATACTATACATCATGTATTTTGAAATAAATTTTAATCCGGTTTTTGTTGGTTATTTACTGTCCAATATTATAACATAGCAATCAATTTCCTAAAGAAGTACTTTAGGCATTAAATATATGGGGTTTTTGACGGTTTAATAATAATAAAAAAGAAATGCAATTTTAATTGAACCATTTACTAGTACTTGAGTTACTAGAATACGATACAATCATTTGAAAATCGTCATAACAAAGAATATTTAAAAAAAAAATGTACTTTGAAACATGATAATTTGGATAAAGTCCCAGCAAAAAAATAATGGAAGTTCTTCCCAAATCATTACTTTTAATGTATATCCAAAAATGCTCTTCTCGAGATGGACTTAATTTTCACTTCATAAGAAGTTCTTTTGAGGTAATATATAAAAACCCTATGTTTTAGGCAGTTTTCGCAATAAAATCATTGAAATTGATTATTATTAATTGATATTTATTAAATTTTCTCAATTTTACCAGTTCTAAAAGACTGCAAGAATAAGTAAAACGATGGAAATTTTTTAAAAAAATGTTTCAGAAGTGTTTCCCGGCAGACATGGACTTTACTATACAATATTTACAAGTATTACTCACAAAGTCCTTATGTAGAGATAAAAGTTTAAAAAGTTAAGAAATATTTAAATTTCTATGTTTTTCCTATTTTTTTAAAAATGAAATCAAATTTGACACATATTCCTCATTTGGGTCAGAATAGAACCCTATTGATTTTGGAAGAAATCGGTTCAGATTTAGATATAGCTCCCATATATATCTTTCGCCCGATATGCACCAATATGGACCCAGCAGCCAGAGTTTTATACAGATTTGCTTGAAATTTTGTACAAACATAACACTTAGTCATATAGTCAAGTGTACAAAATTTGATTGAAATCGGTTCAGATTTAGATATAGCTCCCATATATATATATTTCGCCCGATATGGACTAATATGGTCCTAAAAGCCAGAGTTTTGGCCCAATTTGGTTGAAATTTTGCACAGAGAGTGCCAAATTTGGTTGAAATCGATTCAGATTTAGATATAGCTCCCATATATATCTTTCGCCCGATATGCATATATGGACCCAGAAGCCAGAGTTTTATCCCGATTGGCTTCAAATTTTGCACAAGGAGTTCAATTGGTAGTATAGTCATGTGTGCCAAATTTGATTGAAATCGGTTCAGATATAGATATAGCTCCCATATATATCGTTCGCCCGATTTACACTCATACGACCACAGTGGCCAATCTTTTACTCCGATTTAATTCAAATTTTGCACAGGGAGTAGAAGTAGCATTGTAGCTATGCGTGTCAAATTTGGTTGAAATCGGTTCAGATTTAGATATAGCTCCCATATATAGCTTTCGCCCTATTTACACTCATATGACCACCGAGGCCAATCTTTTGCTCCGATTTAGTTGAAATTTTGCACAGGGAGTAGAATTAGCATTGTAGCTATGCGTGCCAATTTTGGTTGAAATAGGTTCAGATTTAGATATATCTCCCATATATAGCTTTCGCCCGATTTACCATCATATGACCACAGAGGCCAATTTTTAACTCCGATTTAGTTGAAATTTTGCACAGAGAGTAGAATTTCCATTGTAGCTTGTAACGTCTCTCCAATCTGACCCTAACTCCTCTTGACCTCGGCTACCATAGGTCCCGGCCGTGCTCAGTGGAGGGTGCGTTCTTTTGGCAAGGAAGTTAGATCCGAGTCCGCTACATACTGAATAAAATATATGGGTAGCATATGTATTCTCCTCCGATTTTATTATTATTATTATTTTTTTATACCCTCCATTATAGGATGGGGGTATATTAACTTTGTCATTCCGTTTGTAACACATCGAAATATTGCTCTAAGACCCCATAAAGTATATATATTCTGGGTCGTGGTGAAATTCTGAGTCGATCTGAGCATGTCCGTCTGTCCGTCCGTCCGTCTGTTGAAATCACGCTAACTTCCAAACGAAACAAGCTATCGACTTGAAACTTGGCACAAGTAGTTGTTGTTGATGTAGGTTGGATAGTATTGCAAATGGGCCATATCGGTCCAGCCCCCATATAAACGGACCCCCATATTTGGCTTACGATTGCTCTAAGCAAATTTTATCCGATCCGGCTGAAATTTGGTACATGGTGTTAGTATATTGTGTCTAACAACCATGCAAAAATTGGTACACATCGGTCCATAATTATATATAGCCCCCATATAAGCCGATCCCCAGATTTGACCTCCGGAGCCTCTTAGAGAAGCAAAATTCATCCGATACGGTTGAAATTTGGTACGTGGGGTTAGTATATGGTCTCTAACAACCATGCAAGAATTGGTCCATTGCGGTCCATAATTATATATAGCCCCCATATAAATCGATCCCCAGATTTGTCCTCCGGAGCCTCTTGGAGGAGCAAAATTCATCCGATCCGGTTGAAATTTGGAACATGGTGTTAGAATGTGGTCTCTAACAAACACGCAAGAATTGGTCCATATCGGTCCATAATTATATATGGCCCCCATATAAACCGTTCCCCAGATTTGATCTCCGGAGCCTCTTGGAGGAGCAAAATTCATCCGATCCGGTTGAAATTTGCAACGTGGTGTTAGTATAAGGCCGCTAATAACCATGCCAAAATTGGTCCATATCGGTCTATAGTTATATATAGCCGATCCCCAATCACACAAAAATTGGTCCATATCGGTTCATAATCGTGGTTGCCACTCGAGCCAAAAATAATCTACCAAAATTTTATTTTTACAGAAAACATTGTCAAAATGTTATTTCTGTAGAAAATTTTGTCAAAATTTTATTTCTATAGAAAATTTTGTCAAAATTTTATTTCTATAGAAAATTTTGTCAAAATTTTATTTTTATAGAAAATTTTGTCAAAATTTTATTTCTATAGAAAATTTTATCAAAATTTTATTTCTATAGAAAATTTTGTTAAAATTTTATTTCTATAGAAAATTTTGTCAAAATTTTATTTCTATAGAAAAAATTTTCCAAGTTTTATTTCTATAGATTTTTTTTCCAAATTTTACTTCTATAGAAAATGTTTTCAAAATTTTATTTCTATAGAAACTTTAAACTTATTTATATACGTATTTAATCGGCCTTTTTAGTTTAATATATACCACGTATGGACTATGTGGTATATATTACGGTGTTAGGAAGTTTTAAGATACCTTCACTGTTAGAAAAATATGTTTTTCATATGTTCCGATATAAACAAAATGTGTTTCGGGCACAATTTTTAAACAAAATATATTTAAGTGCCAACATGTAATGTTCCTAAACTAACACTAAATGTTTGGGACACATATGTTAATATGTTAAAATATATTATGTTTGGGGCATGAATGTTTCATAAAAATATTATGTGTGAATGTAAACATATATAAATTTACAAATTTCGAGTAAACATATATATATTTACAATTTCTGTGAAACGGTTGTATGTTGTTTCGGAAAACTGCTTTATGATAAGGCCAAAAATTTGATATGCTTAAGTCTAAATATTAATTAATTTGAATATTATAATGAGTATTCGGAGTAAAGAGAATAGACAATCGGAACCAAGAGCATAGAGATTTGAAAAAACAGCCTGTGTTTTCGCCTTGAGAGGAGAATTTTATGTATGTGTGGACAAGTGTTTTGTTTATCAATTTGGCATTATGGACACACATTTTTTAACGGCCTTAAAGGTAAAAATGAAATTAAGTACAAAACACGATAAGTTTTAAAGGCATTTAAAATGGTGTTAAATGCTAGTAAAAAACGGCTAACGCCTAAATACATTATAAAATTATTTATGTATGTTTATACTCTTCTTTTGTTAGAGTTTTTGATTTTCTTCCAAACTTTTATACCAAAAACAGTTTTTTTTTATAAAATTGTTATTTTTGCAAAAAATAATAATATTTTATTCAAAAGCCATTTCGTTTATATCAAGCACTGTTTCTGACTGTAAATCTTTAATAACCGACACTTCGACGTTTCATTATAAAAATTTAATATAGTATAAATGTCTAAATTACAAAAAAAAAAAGATTGGTTCGGTCGGAGCAGGAATTGAACCCACGACCCTTTGCATGCAAGGCAGACAAGCTAACCACTGCTCCACGTGGCCAACAAATGTATGTTTATTTTAAATAATGTTATGTTTGCATGTGCTCGTGGGCGCTGCAAACTATGCTATAAAAAATGTAACTTTTATAATAATTGTCTACTGGTGACTATAACAGCTACGTAGCCCAGTGGATAGTGTGTAGGCTTACAAACTGTATGGTTCTCGGTTCGATTCTCCCTCCGGGCGAAAGGTAAAATTTTAAAAAATTATAAAATTGAATAATTTCTTCAACATTATTTGTATTACAGACAAAGGTACCAAGAACTAAAAATTTCGTGGAAGCGAAAATTATGTTAGGGAATGAGCACAATCTTCTTTGGGGAAAATTCTTCCAAGCATATAATATTTTTGGGCTCAAAATGCTTCCAAACATATAATATGTTCACATAAAACAAACGTATTAATGTTTCAGCAGTATCCAATAATATATGTGCTTCCTGCAAAATATGTTTGGAACATATGTTAGAGAAGCGATTTTTTTTGAGGGTGTTGCCATCGGCAAGTGTAACCGCAACCCAATAATTCGATTGTGGATGACATTACTCAGTAGAAGTTTCTACGCAATCCATGGTGGAGGGTACATAAGCTTCGGCCTGGCCGAACTTACGGCCGTATATACTTGTTTTTGTTTAATAACGACAGATGGATATGTCTTATAAAGGGGATAGAAGTCGTGAGTTTAGATATCGAGATGGTAATGATATCTAGTGTTGATCGGAAAACCCGCCCTGCCATGCCGACCATTATCCATTTCGTCAGCCCTTTTATCATTCTATATGGTCACATCTTCAATTTCGAAATAATGGACAAGAAATTTAGAACATGATAACGTTACAATTGATTATTAAACATAAATGGGTCATGACTATTATATTAGTAAATTATAAATAGGAAAACAAATTACGTTTAATATATATGTATAGTGTAAATTAATAGTAAAAACTCGTAGTACTCACAAATATTTAATCCATTCGCTGGGTCGACAAGCGCTTGTTGACAATTACAGCTTCCAATTTAAAAATTTATGGGTTAATATAATAAAACTAAATCATATACTATATATAGATGTCCAACTTGGGGTTTCCAAAATTATTTGCTTGATACAGTTGTGTCATCAAATTGTAGAGATCAAAGTTGAAAATTAGGGTCCGAGCAATGTTCTAAATTCAGGGTCCTTAATCTTAGTTAATCATGTTCAAGTATTTAATTTATTTTCTTTTCGGGCGATGAGTTTTTATTATCTTTTCGGGAGATGGGTTTTTATTATTTTTTTTTTTCGACGTAAAAAGGGACTTTGGTTTTGGTCAATTCTGTCTGCAACACATTTCACGTTTTCATTCGAATCGAATTTAAGCTGTGGGATAAAAGTCCCACAGCAAGGTCCAAATTAAAATCTTTTATATTTTGTTCCAGGTTATTGTGTTCCAACAGATTAATATGTTCCTACGGATTACAAAATTCTTGTCAAAAATCAACTTGAATATCCTCTCCTAACAAGAGAAAATTATTAATATTTCTACCTAATTTCATTTATTCAAACTTACCGCTTATGTCGAAATGCAATTTTTTTTCGCAATTTTTCAGATATTAAAAAAAATTACCTAATTCTTTCCCTTCCAATGACCCTCTCAATTGAAATTCGAAATGAATAGATTTTTTTTCTAATGACTTAAAATGAAATTGACTAAAACTACTTCGGTAGTTGAAAAAACTATACTAAAATCTACAATTACGAGAATCAGGTACTCACAAGCTATGCGTGCCAAATTTGGTTGAAATCGGTTCAGATTTAGAAATAGCTCCCATATATATGTTTTTCTGATTTCGACAAAAATGGTCAAAATACCAACATTTTCTTTGTAAAATCGCCACTGCTTAGTCGAAAAGTGGTAAAAATGACTCTAATTTTCCTAAACTTCTAATACATATATATCGAGCGATAAATCATAAATAAAATTATTTCACACAAAAATTTAACTTAATGGAAATAAAATGGGTAAACTAAATTGATAAACATTTTTTTTTTTAGTTTCGAAGGCACTTTTTTCTGGGTGCGGGTACTAAATAAGGCTATTATGGTCAGAAATAAAGTTATAAGGGGTACAATTTTCAAAAAAAAAAAAAAGATCGATACATATATATGGGAGCTATATCCCAATCGGAACCGCTTTCGATGAAATTTAGCACACTTACAGGGTGGTCAATTGGATTACTTTGTGTACATATATATGGCAGCAATATACATGGACGGACGGACACCATGCGCTAGATCGGCTCAGGAGGTGATTATACCCTGACCATGTGGTTTAGGGTATAAAAATGCTGAAAAACGAATATATAAAAGTTTGTTTCCTAGAATCAAGTACGAAGAACTCAATTTTAAAAAAGGATTATGTCTTAAAGTTATACTTACAGCAATACTCCACATTTAATTCCGATATCATTAGAGTAAAGACAAAATCTTTGTTTCTTTTAAAAATTTTAAATTTTGGAATGAGAAGAACTTATATACTACTTGAAGAAAATTAAAATGAAAAGCTTAAATCGTATACTTATTTATAAGAAACAAGAAAACCTTTTGGCAGTAGTCTACCTTCTTCGCAAAATATTTGTGAAAATTGTTTTTTTTTTGTCTTGTCTAAACACAGTCTTTCTAGAGCCAAAATACTGACCCCACTTTGTTAAAATAAAATGTAAGATCCATATCTCGTGAACTATTAAAGATATTCGCACAAGCTTAGAGGGATGCCTTTTATTGGGCCACCCTAGTCTTGTTGCCAACTGACAGCTCTATCGTAAAGCTCGACATTTTTGAGGGTATACGTACTCAGAACGTTCTGACATACGAGACCTATTAGTGTTGTTAACAGCATCTTAAAATATTCGTCGCGCCTAAAAAATGGAATTTTTGTGCGATTATTTTTTACAACTTTCGACGTGGATTAACACAACAAAGTGAGCATCTCAATCAGAGTGGCAAAAGGGCTTCGACAATTGGTTCGGACGCATGCAAAAGTGTATAGATCCTAATGGGGATTATTTTGAAAAACAATAAAGCGATTTTCGATGATTAATGTTTGGTTTTGTTCTCTAATCACGAAATATAAAAGGCATCAGATGTTGATATCTTTATCCTTTCAAAAGTTGTAGATTTTTTTTTCCAAAAAACCAATTTGACTAAACTTTCGTTTGGGAGGTAAGAATTATTTCTGTTGCTACAAATTGAAACACGAAGTTCCCATTTAGAAAATTCTATTACAACATACGGTCCTTGAAATGGAAACTCATCTATGCTTTCTTTGGTCAGATAGAGATAGCATACAAAACCTTATAATGATAAATCTTATTCTGGATGAACCCTAATTCTCAACCTCAGACAAATAAGTCTCAAATACAAGGTACAAGATTTACATGCCACTATGTCAGATTCTTCGGAACCTTTTCGTCTTCATAAAGGCCAGGGTTGGCCTGTCACAAACTGTGACTTTTACGAAAAACGTTTACGACGATATAATACGTATGTCGCTAAAGTCGTAAACCTATTGTAGAAAACCTAATTTCAATTTAAAAAATTGTGAATAGTTTTTTAATTTAATTTAGTTGGGCTCCCCGATAAAAGGTATGCAAAAATGCTTTATATTGTATTTATTCAAAACTCTACTAGATTTACATCTCTCATTCGCAACTTCAAACTATTCTTGGTTTTCGTGGTCGATAATGTCAATCCAAGCTTTAGTTGCATCAGCCAGCGAAATACAATTTTGAAAATTTTGTAATTTTGTAATTAGTATGGAAATTAGCTCTAATAAGCCAAAAAGTGATTTTATAAAATTCTTTCTAAGCAGCAATGCACTTATGCAAGACTGAAGTAGTTTTCCTTCCTTCCAGTATCTGCAGAAATTTGTGAATGTGAACTACACTCAAAAAAAGTTTACTTGGATCCAAAAATTTTTACTTTCCTTTAAAGATTTTGGTATTGATACCGAGCCAAAGATACGGGTTCTTTAAAATAAGGAAATTTTTTTGCGTCCTATCTGGCTTTAAATCTAAGATACAGCTGTAGCGATTTGACGCCGTTTTTTTATACCCACCACCATAGGTGACGGGGGTATAATAAGTTTGTCATTCCGTTTGTAACACATCGAAATATCGATTTCCGACTATATAAAGTATATATAATCTTGAACAGGGAGAAATTCTAAGGCGATATAACGATGTCCGTCTGTCTGTCTGGCTGTCTGTCTGTTGTAATCACGCTACAGTCTTCAATAATGAAGCAATCGTGCTGAAATTTTGCACAAACTCGTCTTTTGTCTGCAGGCAGGTCAAGTTCGAAGATGGGCTATATCGGTCCAGGTTTTGATATAGTCCCCATATAAACCGACCTCCCGATTTGGGGTCTTGGGCTTATAGAAATCGTAGTTTTTATCCAATTTGCCTGAAATTGGAAATCTAGAGGTATTGTAGGATCACAAATACGTGTGCCAAAAATTGTGAGTATCGACCCATATTTGGGTATAGCCCCCATATAGACCGATCTCCCAATTTTACTTCTTGGGCTTATAGAAACTGCAGTTTTTATCCAATTTATCTGAAATTGGAAATCTAGAGGTGTTGTAGGACCACAAATACGTGTGCCAAAAATCGTGAGTATCGATCCATATTTTGGTATAGCCCCCATATAGACCGATCTCCCGATTTTACTTCTTGGGCTAATAGAAATCGTAGTTTTTATCCAATTTGCTGAAATTTGAAATCTAGAGGTATTTTATGACCATAAAGAGGTGTTCCAAAAATGGTGAGCATCGGTCCATGTTTTGGTATGGTGCCCATATAAACCGATCTCCCGATTTGGGGTCTTGGGTTTATAGAAACCGTAGTTTTTATCCAATTTGTCTGAAATTGGAAATCTAGATGTATTTTAGGACCATAAATAGGTGTGCCGAAAATGGTGAGTACCGGTTCATATTTTGGTATAGCCCCCATATAGGCCGCTTCCCGATTTTACTTCTTGGGCTTCTAGAATCCAAAGTTTTTATCCAATTTGCCTGAAATTGGAAATCTAGAGGTATTTTCGGGCCATAAAGAGGTGTGCCGAAAACGGTGAGTATCGGTCCATATTTTAGTATAGCCCCCATAAGAACGATTTCCCGATTTAACTCCTTGGGTTTCTAGAAACCGTAGTTTTTATCTGATTTGCATGAAATTGTAAATATTCTGGTATTTTAGGCTCACAAAAAGGTGATCGGATTAAGTTTTTATCGTCCATTTGGTAATGCCTCCATATAGACCGACTTCACTTCTTGAGGGTGTAGAAGGCCAACTAATCATGAAAATTGCTTGAAACTCAATGTAAAATTTCCAAATTTTACTTCTCGGGTGAAAATGTACAGATTGAAGATTTCAAATCAAGACGTTATTTTTTAATTTTCTTGCACACTTACAAGAGGTGTTAATAATTCCTCTAAAACTCAAACAAAAATGGTTATTATACATCCAGAATCTGATATAGTCCTCATAGGTGAAATCTTTAAATTTATCTTCCGGAAGTGTCCTCAAGCCCTCCTGAAATTTCAAAGGAAACCCTAATATTTGGTTCATGGTGGTGGGTATTTAAGATTCGGCCCTGCCGAACTTACTGCTGCATATACTTGTTTTATCCTACGAAAGCTTTACATCAATAAACTCTATGGTATATATTTTGTTCATAATACTTTATTTTTCTCTTGATTTTCATTTTCAACATGTAACAGTAGATGGGTAAATTCAAGGATTTTTAATGGGAGTGAAAGGATTTTGTAGGAATGGACTAGGGTTATCAAGGGAGTTAACATATTATATATAAAACTCTAGGTATATATACTCAGAGGCAGCGTTCGGCCAGAACTAGACTTAGTTCCTAAATTTAATGATGAAAACGTTGTTGCTGACCTTGTTTAAGTTGAACACCTCCCTGTCTCTCCTCCTGACTGGGATGGGTACGAATGTATTCCAAGGACTTGAGTATAGCTGCTGGGATGGGTGGAGGTGTAGGTAAATGATCACCAGCTGGATGGAAGCCATTCTCATCTGCGGTATAGGTTAGAGTTATTAACTGTCCATCGGGAGCATAGTATGCTGAAGAACCACTAGCATAATAGCCTCCAACACCGGCCTCTTGAGCGGCAATACCATTGGTGGTATCATATTGATACTGATAGCTGCCGTCTTCTTTGATGTCACTGCTGAAACTGCGTGTTTGAGCTGCAGCGTCGTATTGATCTGGTCGGGCAAGTGCGACTGCGCAAAGGGCGACTAAACAGCAAATGAACTGGAAACACACAAAGAGACCAATGGTTATGTAGTTCAATTACTAAATGAAAAGAAACCCATTCATCTCAAAAACAATGCAACTTTGTTCACAGATTCCAAATGCTGGGAAGTCGTAAAGTTGTTAAGTGGGTTGATTTGTATCAATTGAAGATTATGACTCCTCTTCTTCTCTCCGGATGTGA
Organism: Haematobia irritans; assembly: GCF_050003625.1. Lineage (NCBI taxonomy): Eukaryota > Metazoa > Arthropoda > Insecta > Diptera > Muscidae > Haematobia > Haematobia irritans. Next base: position 109,295,510 of record NC_134400.1, read on the forward strand.
TATCAGAATCATGACAAAACATCCATTGTGGTCGATAGATAACACTTACCAATTTGGCCATGTTGAGGTGTTTAAAGCTTTATGGTTTTCGAGACAAGTTGGTGGCGTTGAGGTGTTTCCTCTTTTAGATTCAGCTAAGAATTAATATCGACTATGGGAATAGCTTGGACATTTATACCCCTTCATTTATTGGCCCAATAAAGGTCATCCATTCATTGATTGTGTCGTTTACACACATAAGTCGCAGCCTTCGGTTTTGGGATGATGGCATCAAACAAAAAAAAAAAACACACATACACAAAAATAGCTCTGATATCCACTCATTTTCTGCTGCTTTTTGTTTCTACTCCCGAAAAATTAACTCAAATGTTATGTTTTGTTTTTTGTTTCTCAGGCTAAATAAGCCTGACTTCTGGGAAGACTTGATTTTGATTTCCATTTCATCCATTTACATGAAAGTCTGCATCCTCTTTACCGGTTTATGACGACTTTTTTTGGCAACTTCTGGTTTTTCGTTCTCATGTTGTAGTTAATGGCTCATAGTTGAACTTCCTGCGTTGCCACATGCCCCATGCGTTTTGTTTTGAGCACATCATTCTCCACAGTATCTCAAATAATTTAGTCTTCTGTGTTCAGTTGAACTTCTTCCTTTTGGCTACATTGGGCATCAGAACAAATGTCATTAAAAATGAACTTGAAATTCTTTTTGTAGTAATTAGCAAGTAACAAGTACATACTTCGGAAAGGTCGGTCAGGCCGAATCCAGGTATCCATATTCAGTAAGGAGGACACCAGAGCATAATTACGGACTAAATTCATTTCTGGACATTTGAATTCGATAGTTTCTATGGACGTAAAATGGTGAAAACTCAGTCAGTGAAGAAACTTGCACATAGCGATAACATAGAAAAAAACGAAACTGTTTTAGTGAAAATTCAAGTGAATAAAGGAAAAAAGTCGGGCGGAGCCGATTAGATCATACCCTAACCAACCCCACCGAATTAGCAAACCTAAACATATGGGGGGTACTATTAAAATAAGTTTGGGAGATAAACTTAAAATATGTCGTTCATTATACCCTCCATCATAGGATGGGGGTATATTAACTTTGTCATTCCGTTTGTAACACATCGAAATATTGCTCTAAGACCCCATAAAGTATATATATTCTGGGTGAAATTCTGAGTCGATCTAAGCATGTCCGTCCGTCCGTCCGTCTGTTGAAATCACGCTAACTTCCGAACGAAACAAGCTATCGACTTGAAACTTAGCACAAGTAGTTGTTATCGATGTGGGTCGGATGGTATTGAAAATGGGCCATATCGGTCCACTTTTACGTATAGCCCCCATATAAAGGGACCCTCAGATTTGGCTTGTGGAGCCTCTAACAGAAGCATATGTCATCCGATCCGGCTGAAATTTGGTATATGGTCTCTAACAACCATGCAAAAATTGGTCCACATCGATCCATAATTATATATAGCTCCCATATAAACCGATCCCCAGATTTTGCTTGCGGAGCCTAAAAGAGAAGCAAATTTCATCCGATCCGGCTGAAATTTGGTACATGCTGTTGGTATATGGTCTCTAACAACCATGCAAAAATTGGTTCACATCGGTCCATAATTATATATAGCCCCCATATAAACCGATCCCCAGATTTGGCTTGCGGAGCCTCAAAGAGAAGACAATTTCATCCGATCCGGCTCAAATTTGATACATGACGTTGGTATATGGTCTCTACCAACCATGCAAAAATTAGTCCATATCGGTCCTTAATTATATATAGCCTCCATATAAACCGATCCCCAGATTTGGCTTGTGGAGCCTCTAAGAGAAGCATATTTCATCCGATCCGGCTGAAATTTGGTACATGGTGTTGGTATATGGTCTCTAACAACCATGCAAAAATTGGTCCACATCGGTCCATAATTATATATAGACCCCATATAAACCGATCTCCAGATTTGGCTTGCGCAGGCTCAAAGAGGAGCAAATTGCATCCGATCCGGCTGAAATTTGGTACATGGTATTGGTATATGGTCTCTAACAACCGTGCAAAAATTGGTCCACATCGGTCCATAATTATATATGGCGCCCATATAAACCGTTCCCCAGAGTTGGGTTGCGGAGCCTCAAAGAGAAGAAAATTTCATCCAATCCGGTTGTAATTTGGAACATGGTGTTAGTATATGATCTTTAACAACCGTGCCAGAATTGGTCCATATCGGTCCATAATTATATATAGCCCCCATATAAAACATTCTCCAGATTTGACCTCCGGAGCCTCTTGGAGGAGCAAAATGCATTCGATCCGGTTCAAATTAGGCACGTGGTGTTAGTATATGGTCGCTAATAACCATACCAAAATTGGTCCAATCACACAAAAATTGGTCCATATCGGTTCATAATCATGGTTGCCACTAGAGCCAAAAATAATCTACCAAAATTTTATTTCTATAGAAAATTTTGTCAAAATTTTATTTCTAGAGAAAATTTTGTTAAAATTTTATTCGGTTCATAATAAAATTGTCAAAATTTTGTTTCTATAGAAAATTTTGTCAAAATTTTATTTCTATAGAAAATTTTGTTAAAATTTTATTTCTGTAGAAATTTTTGTCAAAATTTTCTTCTATAGAAAATGTTGTCAAAATTTTTATTTCTATAGAAAATTTTGTGAAAATTTTATTTCTATTGAAAATTTTGTTAAAATTTTATTTCTGTAGAAAATTTTGTCAAAATATTATGTCTACTTTGTCAAACTGAATTATATACGTATTGGATCGATCTTTTTTGATTTAATATATACCACGTATGGACTTACATACAATTTAGAAGATGGTGTTAGGAGGTTTTAAGATACCTTGCCATCGACAAGCGTTACCGCAACTTAAGTAATTCGATTGTGGATGACAGTGTTTAGACGATGTTTCTACGCAATCCATGATGGAGGGTACATAAGCTTCGGCCTGGCCGAACTTACGGCCGTATATACTTGTTTTCTTATTAAGGTGAGTACTATGTTCGGTTTTCGAGTTGAAAATCACTTTATTTTCGCGATTACTTTTACTGAAATAATCAAAATTATAAATGAAAACGAACCTATTCCCATAATGGATTCGCCGAAATTTAGTGGAACAAGAAACTGCGCATCAATTGAGTTAATTTATCTGCTTTATATTGAACTGTTTTAATAAAGTAACCGCGAAAATTCCAACTCGAAAAGCGAATATAGAACTTACCTTTATACGCACATATATATTTTCTTAAATACGGACATAGAATATAAGTCCAAGAATTTTCTATGTCCGTGTAAAAAAAAAAATTAAACGGTACATATTTATAAGTCCTTTACACCCAGAAAAAAGTGACCCCTTCTTGAAGTTAAAAAGTAATTTAGAAGAAAATTGAACATTTTTATTTGATTGAACGATGTGCTTTTTGTTACATTCGGCAGGGCAGAATCTTAAATACCCACTAATAGTTTACTTTGGAAACACTTCGTCGTAGAGGTTTAATTGATAATATATAGAATTTCAGGGGGTTTTATGACAGATATTCTCCTAAGCAGATCAGTTCAATCAGTACGCTTCCCGAAGATAAATTTAAAGATTCTAACAGGTTGTTCTGAGAACAAGAAAATGTCGCTAGATATGGAGAATACGTGGGGTGGGGAAGCAATTCGAAGCCCAATTCATGAATTTTTGCCATCGTTCTCAATGACTTGTGGCACGGTGCGTTGTCTTGGTGAAACAACACTTTTTTCTTCTTCATATGGGGCCGTTTTGCTGCGATTTCGACCTTCAAACGCTCCAATAACGCTATATAATAGTCACTGTTGATGGTTTTTCCCTTCTCAAGATAATCGATAAAAATTATTCCATGCGCATCCCAAAAAACAGAGGCCATTACTTTGCCAGCGGACTTTTGAGTCTTTCCACGCTTCGGAGACGGTTCACCGGTCGCTGTCCACTCAGCCGACTGTCGATTGGACTCAGGAGTGTAGTGATGGAGCCATGTTTCATCCATTGTCACATATCGACGGAAAAACTCGGGTGTATTACGAGTTAACAGCTGCAAACACCGCTCAGAATCATCAACACGTTGTTGTTTTTGGTCAAATGTGAGCTCGCGCCGCACCCATTTTGCACAGAGCTTCCGCATATCCAAATATTGATGAATGATATGACCAACACGTTCCTTTGATATCTTTAAGGCCTCTGCTATTTCGATCAACTTCATTTTACGGTCATTCAAAATCATTTTGTGGATTTTTTTGATGTTTTCGTCGGTAACCACCTTTTTCGAGCGTCCACTGCGTTCACCGTCCTCCGCGCTCATTTCACCACGCTTGAAGTTTGCATACCAATCAATTATTGTTGATTTCCCTGGGGCAGAGTCCGGAAACTCATTATCAAGCCAAGTTTTTGCTTCCACCGTATTTTGTACCTTCAGAAAACAGAATTTTATCAAAACACGAAATTCCTTTTTTTTCCATTTTTTTCGCAATAACAAAAGTTGATTCACAAAAGACGCTCTATCTCACAAACTAATTGACTTACAGACGTCAAATTTTGACACGAATCATTTGAAGCTTGGTACTATATAACAAAAATATGCATTTAATACTAGCGACGCCATCTATGTGTCAGACCGGGGACTTATCAGCCAACCTATTACCTATGAAGACTAGATCAGATTTTGGATTTATAAGAACCAATTTTGTTTGAGTTTTAGAGAAATCATAAACATATCGTGTAAATGATGAAATAAAGCCTTGATTTGAAATCTTAAATCTTTAGATTTTTACTGCCATTATGGACTGAATAGTCTAAGTGAGCCTGAAACTTAATCGGGCTGCCACTTTAACCTTTAACATTTACCGCCATTATTTAAATGATTACGAGGAGTAAAATCTGGTAATTTTACTTTTAGTTTCAAGCAATTTTTATGATCAGTGCGCCTGCTATACCCTCAGGAAGTGAAATCGGTCTATATCGATGCCTTACATAATGGACCGGTCAAAATAAATGCGATACAGATTTTTGAAGGTCTAAAATACCAATACATTTACATTTTCAGTCAAAGTGGATAAAAACTACAGATTCTAGCAGCCCAAGAAATAAAATCGTGAGATCGGTCTATATGGGGCTATACCAAAACATGGACGGATAGGGAGCATTTTCGACACACCTCTTAATGTTCCTCAAATACCTTTAGAATTCCAATTTAAGAAAAATTGGGTAAAAACTACGAATTCTAGAAGCCCAAATTTTGGTAGATTACTGTTGTCTCAAGTTTCGACATTAATTGCAATGTTTTGCATTATTTTACAACGCGATCGATAACTTCTTATCTAGATAGTGTTCGTGTGGAAGCGTAATATAGAATCACGTGCTTCTTCGACTAAAACACTATTAAAATTCAAGCAAATCGTATTTGTGACTATGACTTTTACAATATCGAGATTTTCTTCCCGCATGAACATGTCTGTTTTGCCAAATTTGTACAAGGCTATTCGCAAATAAGTTTGTTAAAGACTTTCTCAAAATATTAAAATATTTTGTCAAAACTATTGTACCATATATCTGATATCGGCTCAAAAATGTCTACACAAAAGGTACTAAATCATTCGCGGGGGTACTACGGTACTGACTAGGGCGAAAAAGTATTGAAAAAAGTACTATAGTACTGCATTTTCCATCCCTGCTATATTATACCCTTCACCCCTATGTAGGCCAAAATTTGTGTTACCATCTCAACTATTTCACATTTGCTGGAAGCTATATAAAGGAGACAATTTTTTTACTTCTACAAAATCTCTAGAATTAAAATTTAAATCGGCTAACGCTATCCAGTTAATTGGAGGAAACTTCCAATGAAAATGGGTCTAAAATGTATAACAGTCTACCATATTTCCCCAACTCTGGTGTACGTATATATGGGAGCTATATATAATCTGAACCGATTTTGACTAAATTTATCATGTATAGTTAGAATAATAATTCTGCTATCTATGCGAAATTTCACGTAAATGGGAGTATAACTTTGGCCCCCCTGGTCATATAAGTGCAAATCGGACGGAAGATATATATGGCAGCCATATCTAAATCTGAACCGATTTCAACCAAACCATTTGGCACAATTACCGATACTACTAAACGTACTCCTTGTGCGAAATTTGAAGCAAATCACGGTAAAACCCTGGATTTTGAGGCCATATAAGTTCAAATCGGACGAAAGATATATATGGGAGCTATATCTAAATTTGAATCGATTTTGACCATATTTGGCACATACAATAGTATCGTTAAAAGTACCGCTTGTGCAAAATTTGAAGTAAGTCGGGGCAAAACTCTGGCTTTTGAGACCATACAAGTCCAAATCGAGCGAAAGATGTATATGTGAGCTATATCTAAATCTGAACCGATTTAAAAAAAAATGGACACACTTAACGATACTATTAAACGTACCCCTTGTGCAAAATTTGAAGCAAATCACGGCAAAACTCTGGCTTTTGTGGCCATACAAGTTCAAATCGGACGAATGATATATATGGGAGCTATATCTAAATTTGAACCGATTTCAATCAAATTTACCAAGCATTGGTAGAATGCCAATTCTACCCTCTGTGGAAAATTTCACGAAGATCGGTAGTTAACTTTGGCCTCTGTGGTCATATGAGTCTAAATCGGACGAAAGATATATATGGGAGCTATATCTAAATCTGAACCGATTTGGCTGATATTTTGCGAGATTTTCGATATTCAATAAATATTTGGATGTACGGTATTTCAGGAAAATCGGTTGATAAACACGCTAACTATGACCAAATCGGGGATAAATATATAAGGCAGCTATATCTAAATCTGAACCGATTTTTTCCAAAACCAATAGCGATTGTCTCTGTCCCAAGAAACGGCCCTGTGCCAAATTTGAGGACGATCGAACTTAAATTGCGAGCTGTACTTTGTGCACAAAATTACATATACAGACAGACGGACGGACAGACAGACAGACGGACATCGCTAAATCGACTCAGAATTTAATTCTAAGCCGATCGGTATACTAAAAGATGGGTCTATGACCACTATTTCTTGGTGTTACATACAAATGCACAAACTAATTATACCCTGTACCACAGTAGTGGTGAAGGGTATAAATAGCAAATGCCGATTTTCCGATTTTTGCCTCGAAAATGACGATATTAGCTCCGTTAAAAAAGTTTTAATAGAATTCATTTGTTTACCCCGAAAATTAAGCAAAAGAGAGACGGAGAGAGACTACATTTGTGAGTTGTCAGATACATAAATTGCAAGTTATTAAATAAGGACATCATGGCCTAATTTCGGCAAACAGAGTGATAAATATATGGGAGCTATATCTTAATCTTAACTGATTTGAATGGGTAAATAAATAAGGTCTTTATGGCCAAATTTGGGAACATTGGGTGAATTTTATGGAATTTTGCGTACTTGAAAAAATCAGGCGATACAATATATCGGGGCTATATCTATATTTGATCCGATTTTCAATAGCGTTCGTCCTTATGCCAAAACAACGAAATGAACCAAGTTTCATCAAAATTGGTTAATAAATGCGACCGGAATCCTGCGATTACCAAATACATGGACAGACAGGAGGTGATTCTGAGTCGATCAGTATATATTTGAAATAAACTTTTCTGGTAGGCACATTTTTTTGCAGATCAAAGTTTTTGTACCCTAACCACTATGGGGTTAGGATGCATTCATTGTTTTTAATGTTTTAGAAGTGGAAATTTTGAAGATGCAAATAGTTACTGGATGGGGCTCGAGTTCTTTTCGGCTATGACTCACTCAGAATGCGTAATACAAACATGTACTAATTATAATACGTAAACTATCTGATAAACCATCAAAAAATTTGTATAAATGTGTTACTGAATTAGTAGCTAGTTTTTGAACAAATAATTTTTACATTATTTTTGGGATTGCATAGCATAGCATTGTATGAAGATGTCTTTTGTTTTAATGCTATTTTTATAAAAACTGAATTTTAAATACATATATAGTTATGCATATTAATTTTCGGGTTTTTATATCAAATGAATACTTATGTTTTGTTTTTAACCAAAACATATGTTTTATTTTAATATTATTGAAGTTCCCGATTTTTGACGGTTTTTAAGATTAATGTGCCGATTATGACGATTTTTTCGGAAAAAAAGTGAAGATTTTTCTTGAATTTTTATTGGCAGCCCTGACTCCCATTGGTTCACTTTTAATGAAACATTTCGTTAATATAACGAAAATTTTTCTATCAGTGCAAAATTTCGATTACTTTTTCTGGGGATAAGAGAATAGACATAGCAAGAAAAAAAAAACCGAATTATGAGATGACACTAGAAGAGATCCAGACATTCGAGACAAGCCTATGAAAGAATATATTTCCTTTCTGGGGAACGATCTTTTTTCGCTAAAATGTTTTCTTTAAACACAAATAAAAAAGATTTGGGGAAATCGTTAAACATTTGTCACAAATGTTTATTTGTTTACTCCAAAGGAAAAAACTTTTTCTTTAGGTGTACTAACTTTAGTACGACGATTGGGGCTAAAGCAACATCAGATTCCTAATTTTAGATAAACCGGATTGGAAACATGGCGTTAGGCCGAATTCAAATAATATCTAAATATGTATTGACTTACCTAATTACCAAGTAAGGCGAAATTAATCTTTCAATACTAATTCCTCATTGAATAATTTTCTATTCCAAAGTTCCACACAAACCAAATTCCATTGAAATCGAAAGTTTGAACCAATAAATAATTTACCAAAAATCAACTGTGCTGTCTTTCTTCAACCGGTTGAGCGTTAAATGTTAATTGGGTTTGAATAGAACGTAACAGTACCGGCGTATGCCATTTCAGGTTGATTTTAATAATTATCGAATAGAAATGTGGAGGTGTGTGAAATATCACTCACACTCACACATACACGAGCTCAACGATAAGTATGCTACAAACTCACACTCGAACTTACACGCACGAACAACGCTAAAAGACGGAAGTACGATTTTCGTGACATACGAAGATTTTCCTGAATGACGAGACTTTTTGCGATTTATGACAATTCCCGTGACTCGCTGAAATTGTCGTGATTCACGATAATTCCAGCGAACCATAATTATCTGATTTAATAATATTCTCTCACAATTATCGGGATTCACGAAAATCTGCCACGATAATTCTTGTTATTTACGATAAATCTCGGTGACTAAAGGACACCACGGAACTATTAATGAGTAAAAGTAAAATACGAACCGTATTTTATTTTTACCAGCGAATGATCAAACAATGGACGCTATTAGATCCATGTGAGTGAATTTTATCATTGGCTTGAATTTTATGGTGAGCGTGAATTGGTTCGTGAACGTTAATTTTTGTCGTGAATATCATTTCAAAGAGATTTCACTAGCGCTCACGTGCGACACATTTCTGTTTAGTCCCATTTACGCAAATTCACAAGATTTAGTTTATATTTCATTCACGGCTTCGCGTGATTCACAAAAATGTTTTGTTTTTATGTATTGGACCCATGCAAACAGTGTAACAAAGCATTACTATTCGTGTTCAAACTAATCCACCTGTATGTTGCCCAGAAGACCGATATCTATGGCTTCTCCCCTTTTTACGATTCCATCCAAATTGCTCCCCAGTACTGCAGATATGTCTTCCACATCATCGCAGCATTCCTAATAGATGTTCAAAATTCATCCAATGTCATTATTTGTCAAACCTTTTTCTTTAGGTCGCATCATAGACCAATTAAATATAGAGATATACTTTGAAAATTCACCATGGTTTTGTTTATTTGCAGTGCGCAGTCATTCCACTCAATTGCGAAGTCAAGTGACTCAATTTCTTGTTTTGAAAACGAGAATTACCGTACAAATCAGCCAATTTTCATGTATAGAATTTTACATGTTTTTCCAATATTTGGAGTTTCATCAAGAAAACAAAGGAAAGAAAACAAATTAAAGCCAAATTAAACAAGTAAGGAAAGTCTAAAGTCGGGCGGGGCCGACTATATTATACCCTGCACCAACACATCCGCCAAATGTGTTGGGTGCTATATATAAAGGTTTGACCCAAATACATACATTTAAATATCACTCGATTTGGACAGAATTTGATAGACTTTTACAAAATCTATAGACTCAAAATTTAAGTTGGCTAATGCACTAGGGTGGAACACAATTTTAGTAAAAAATATGGGAAACATTTAAATCTGAAGCAATTTTTTAGGAAACTTCGCAAAAGTTTATTTATGATTTATCGCTCGATATATATGTATTAGAAGTTTAGGAAAATTAGAGTCATTTTTACAGCTTTTAGACTAAGCAGTGGCGATTTTACAAGGAAAATGTTGGTCGAAATCAGAAAAACATATATATGGGAGCTAAATCTAAATCTGAACCGATGTCAACCAAATTTGGCACGCATAGCTACAATGCTAATTCTACTCCCTGTGCAAAATTTCAACTAAATCGGAGTTAAAAATTGGCCTCTGTGGTCATATGAGTGTAAATCGGGCGAAAGCTATATAGGGGAGATATATCTAAATCTGAACCGATTTCAACCAAATTTGGCACGCATAGCTACAATGCTAATTCTACTCCCAGTGCAAAATTTCAACTAAATCGGAGTTAAAAATTGGCCTCTGTGGTCATATGAGTGTAAATCGGGCGAAAGCTATATATGGGAGACATATCTAAATCTGAACCGATTTCAACCAAATTTGGCACGCATAGCTATGATGCTAATTCTACTCCCTGTGCAAAATTTCAACTAAATCGGAGTCAAAAATTGGCCTCTGTGGTCATATGAGTGTAAATCGGGCGAAAGCTATATATGGGAGATATATCTAAATCTGAACCGATTTCAACCAAATTTGGCACGTATAGCTACAATGCTAATTCTACTCCTTGTGCAAAATTTCAACTAAATCGAAGTTAAAAATTGGCCTCTGTGGTCATATGAATGTAAATCGGGCGAAAACTATATATGGGAGCTATATCTAAATCTGAACCGATTTCAACCAAATTTGGCACGCATAGCTATAATGCTAATTATACTCCCTGTGCATAATTTCAACCAAATCGGAGCAAAAAATTGGCCTCTGTGGTCATTTGAGTGTAAATCGAGCGAAAGTTATATATGGGAGCTATATCTAAATCTGAACCGATTTCAACCAAATTTAGCACGCATAGCTATAATGCTAATTCTACTCCCTGTGCAAAATTTCAACTAAATCGGAGCAAAAACTTGGCCTCTGTGGGCAAATGAGTGTAAATCGGGCGAAAGCTATATATGGGAGCTATATCTAAATCTGAACCAATTTGGCTGATATTTTGGAAGTTTTTTGAGACCCATAAAATATTCGGATGTACGGAATTTGAGGAAGATCGGTTGATATACACGCCAATTATGACCAGATCGGTGAAAAATATATATGGCAGCTATATCTAAATCTGAACCGATTTCTTCCAAAATCAATAAGGATCGTCTTTGAGCCGAAACAGGACCCTATACCAAATTTTAGGACAATCGGACTAAAACTACGAGCTGTACTTTGCACACAAAAATACATCAACAGACAGACGGACAGACAGACAGACAGACAGACAGACAGACAGACAGACAGACAGACAGACAGACAGACAGACGGACATCGCTAAATCGACTCAGAATTTAATTCTAAGACGATCGGTATACTAAACGATGGGTCTCAGACTTTTCCTTCTTGGCGTTACATACAAATGCACAAACTTATTATACCCTGTACAACAGTAGGGGTGAAGGGTATAAAAATCACTCAATTGCAGACGTAAAAGAGCCCTCTACGGTGTGCAGACAAACTACAGCGCTGTGAATTCACTTGAGATGTCTATACCTTCCTTGGTCTATGGTCTCATGTCTAAACATATGTTGTATACAGTTACTACCATAATTACCCATAGTTGCCCACAGCAACTTATAAACTTTAAAGATTGCTCACCTGTCGTATCTTTGCAATTCTATATAAGTAATAAAATTGATTTAATAAAAACTTTCAAAACTGTTTTTGTATATATTTATTGATTTCGTAAAGCTAGTACCAGCTTATCATATTCCAAATATTATATGTAACAAAAATAAAAATGTTTTTAAAATTTTTAAAACAAATCACATGTATAAAAACCTTTTTTCAAAGTCGGAAATATTTCTTTCTTGCTTAATAATAAAAATAAGTTTGGTAATTTACAACCAAATAAACTGTTTTTATATTCAATTTATAGAGAACACTTGCGGCTTTCGATACCGTTACATTAGCACGAACGGAAACAAAAACAACGCTCATATGAAATTGCCCACAGGCAACTTTGGGGTTGAAGGGGTTAACAGTTCTTCTAAATTATAATTTAGTCCATATGGAGTCTATAGTAGATTAAACAAGGCACTGCCCAGCAAAAAATGGAGCACTATTTCAGCAGGTTTGTAAGGGAGAGAGGCAGTACCAACTGCTTACAAAACAACCGAATCATCGCTGATTTTTGTGGACGATGTCCCGCTTTAGAGCAGCTTCTACCTAGCGCTGATATAATTGCTCATTTCAATAACAATATTGCGCAGAAGTGAGCAATATTGTTATTGGTATGAAGGAAAACAGCACTACTTTTCGTGCATCTATACTGCATGAATTGGTTGCAATAACGTAAACGAATGATCATAAACTAATTTGATTACTCGTTTACGTTATTACCACCGATACATGCAGTGTGGATGCACTGCCTGTTTTATTGTATACCAAAAAGCGCAACTAAATTTTACTGCTGAAATATTTTTTGCTGGGTACGTTCTTGATCGGCTTATGTGGAGGAGCCTATATAATTATGAACCGATATGGACCAATTATTCATGGTATTTAGAGACTATATACTGAGATGGGTGGTATATAAAAAATTTTGTATGGTAGTGAGAAAACTTATACTGGAATCACATATCAAAAAGTCAAATATAAGGGGGCTACATATAATTATGGACCAATATGAAGGAATTTGCATGGTTATTAAAAGGCGTATACTGACATCACGTACCAAAATTCAACAGGATCAGATAGAATTAGCTTCTTCGAGAGGAAGCCAAATCTGCGGAAGCTATATAAAATTATGAAACGATATGGATCGATGCATATACCTACTAAAATCACATACCGAATATCAACAGGATTGAACGAAAGTTTACTCCTCCAAGAGGCTACGGAAGTCAAATCTGGGGATCAGTTTATATGGGGGTTATATAATTATAGTCAAATTTTGGGGTTCGTTCGTTCGTGATATACCTAAAAGTGATCCAATTTGAGGACATCGCTAGACGACTCAGAATTTTACCACACCCAGAATATATATATATATATATATATATATATATATATATATATATATATATATATATATATATATATATATATATATATATATATATATATATATATATATATATATATATATATATATATATATATATATATATATATATATATATATATATATATATATATATATATATATATATATATATATATATATATATATATATATATATATATATATATATATATATATATATATATATATATATATATATATATATATATATATATATATATATATATATATATATATATATATGTATATATTTTATGGGGTCTGATATCAATATTTCGACAGAATATTGATATCACCACCATCCTATGGTGGTGGGTATCAAAATGATGCTGAGGTAGATGAAAGACACATACTCACACAAAATCGGATCTCAACACAAGCACAAATTTTTATTTTCTTGTATACGAGGGCGGTTCGGAAACTTCTTAGCCTATCAATGAAAGAGAATAGTTAGTTTTTCAAAAACATTTTTATTTTTCTATATAATCTCCTGAAACTTCAATACAATTAGTCCAACGCTTTTCTAGCAATTCTATCCCTTGATTAAAATGGTTTTCCTCAAGGTCTTCAAAATAGTGGTCTTCAAAATAGTGGTGTACAACTGTAATTTCATCTTCATTTGAGGTAAAACGCTTGCCAGCAAGGATTTTTTTTAGATTTGGGAACAAGTAAAAGTCACTGTGAGCTAAATCAGGAGAATAAGGTGGGTGGTCAAGCAACTCGTACTTTAATTCGTTGATTTTAGCCATTGTTAAAACACTCTTGTGCACTGGTGCGTTGTCTTGATGAAAAATTATTTTTTTCTGTTGTAAGCCAGAACGTTTTTCTCGAATTTGTACATTTAATTGATCCAAAAGGTTGCAATAGTACTCTGAATTTATTGTTTTACCCTTTTGCAGATAGTCAATCAATAAAATACCTTTGAAGTCCCCAAAAATCGTTGCCATAACCTTACCAGCCGATTGAATTGTTTTTGCCTTCTTTGGGGCACTTCCTCCAGCTTCAGTCCATTGTTTGGATTGTTCTTTTGTCTTGGGAGTATAGTGGTGGATCCATGTCTCATCAACAGTTATGAAACGACGCTTAAAATCCATTTTATTTCGCTTGGAACGTTCATTCTTATGCGTTTTTGATCGACTGTTAACAAATGCGGCACCCATCTTGCAGAAAGCTTTTTTATCTGTAGTTCTTCATGCAAAATTAAATGGACTCGATCATTTGAAATGCCCATGATAAATATTAGCAATTTCACGCACTTTTATTCGTCGATCATTCAATACCATATCATGCACTTTGGCTACAATTGCTGTTGTTGTGGCTGTTTTTGGACGTACACTACGTGGTTCATCTTCAATGCTTATACGACCACGTTTAAATTCAGCAACCCAATTTTTTACTGTTGCATATGAAGGAGCACTTTCACCTAACACATTCACCATATCATTATGAATTTCTTGTCCCGATAAACCTTTTTTATGTAAATATTAAATGACAGCACGCAATTATAATTTTTCCATAGTAAAAAAATTGCGTATGCGTCTTTTTTGAACACATGTTTCTATACACGCAAAGAAAAAAAACGTTTGGAAAACGTGTACCGAAAACGTTTTTCTTTTGTTAGAGTTTTTTGAATTGCTTCGAAAATTTTAAACTTTTATCACCAAAAAAATTCGTTTGTTACAAAATTTTTATTTTTTTCAATAAAAAAAGTTATTTTTGAAATAACAACACAGTCCATTTCGTTTATATCAAACACTGTTCTTTTCTGACTTTAGATCTTTAATAAGACACATTTTACAGTTCAAAATTTAATATAGTACAATGTAATGTTGAACATTTTTTCGGAATCTTCCGAATATATCTGGAATATATGTAAAAAAAAAACAAAAGCAAAAAAAAAAACTTTGGCCGAAGCAGGGATCGAACCCACGACCCTTGGCATGAGAGTCGGACGTAGCTACCACTGCTCCACGGTGCCAAACTAAATGTTTGTTTCTGTTAAATAAACTTTGTTTATTCGGTTCGTGGGCGCCGCAAGCTATGCTATATAAATATAACTTATATGGATATTTATCTATTGATGACCATAACAGGTACATAGCTCAGTGGTTAGTGTGTTGGCTTACAATGTGCATGGTCCGCGGTTCGATTCTCCGTCCAGGCGAAAGGTAAAAAAAAATTTAAAAATTTATAAAATCGTATAATTTCTTCTACATTGTTGGTATTACAGGAAAAGGTGTTAAGAACTAAAAATCCTCGTGGATGTGAGAAAGATGTGAGGGACAATGCAATTAGCAAGAAAATAATGTTTTTTTTTTTTGAGCTAGTCTTTATGAAATTGTTTTTACATCCTGGAAAAGAATAAACGTTTATCACAAAAAGTATATACTTTTGTTCCAAATACACTTCCTTACAGCGAAAAGCAAATGAGAAACGAACTTTGTTTGTCTAAAATTTCGTTTGGGAGGAAAGAATTATTTTTTTGCGTGTATGAAGGAGTTGACAGATCCAAACAAAATTTAACATGTGTTCATAACAGAGATAGAAGTTTCCAAAATCCTTCTGTTTATACCGATGTATTTATTCTCATTATATATCACTTAGTTTATATAAAATTTAATGTGTCATTTTAATAATGTTTAGACCTGAACATTTCGAAGTATTGAGTTTGAATGCAAGCACATTTAACCACATATGTCTCTCAAGTAGATTGTCTCAATGTGTTATGTTGATGTCTTTTATTACTTCTCTCTCCGTTGCTTTCTTAATCATTTTCTCACCCTCTTTATTTCTCTCCGACATTTCTAAACATTTATATGTTCACAAGCAATTTCTAAATTAATTTATATTTGTATACACACACACACACACACAAACATTATACTAAAAACAAGTGAGTAAAGTAGAAAGTTGGGCGGGGCCGACTATCCTACCCTAAACCACCCCTACTGAATTAGTAAACATTGTTTGTGGGGTATCAATGGTATAGGTTTGGGGAAAACCCGCATTTCCATATTTAACAACATTAAGGGGTACATGGATATAGGAGTTTTAGTTGATTCTGAATCTAAATACAGAGTTAGTATGCCACTTATATTGAGTCCATTCTCAAAAAAGAGGAAATCGCTAAATTAGTGTGGGTAATAAATCAAAATTTGTGAAACTTGGGAATACATTTATGTAAGAGCTACATGTAAGTCTATCTACGATCGGCTAATTCTTCAATATTAGAAATTTGAGTAATATTCGTTAATAAATGTCTTATGGCCAAAATTTGGGAAAATCGAGAGATGCAAATATATATAGCAGCTATATCTAAATCTGAAACGATTTGGATGAAATTTTCCAGATTTTGTTGATACCTCAGAAGGTTACCATGTGCTAAATTTGAGTACTAAATAAGACTATTATGGTCAGAAATAAAGTTATAAGGGGTAAATTTTTCAAAAAAGGGCGATACATATATATGGGAGCTATATCTAAATGTGAACCAATTTGGATTATAGTTTGGAGGTTTGGGTGATATTACAAAAGATTACCTTGTGCTTAATTTTAGTAAGATCTGTTAATAAATGAGTGCACTATGGTCAAAAATAAGGTTATAAGGGGGAAATTTTTGAAAAAAGGGCGCTACATATATATGAGAGCTATATCTAAATCTGAACTGATTTGAATGATATTTTGCAGGTCTGGTTGATATCTCAGAAGGTTAATGTGTGCTAAACTTCAGTAAGATCGACTGATACATAAGGCTATTATGACCAAATTTTGTAAAATAGGGCGATACATATATATGTGAGCTATATTTAAATCTGAACAGATTTCTATGATTTTTTGTGCATATAGTCAGTACTATAGAAGATTAAATTTGGCCAACTTTGAGTAAGATTGGTTGATAAGTAAGGGACTTATGGCCAAATATGGGAGCTAAAGGGTGATTTGTTAAGAGCTTGATAACTTTTTTAAAAAAAAACGCATAAAATTTGCAAAATGTCATCGGTTCTTTATTTGAAACGTTAGATTGGTCCATGACATTTACTTTTTGAAGATAATTTCATTTAAATGTTGACCGCGGCTGCGTCTTAGGTGGTCCATTCGGAAAGTCCAATTTTGGGCAACTTTTTCGAGCATTTCGGCCGGAATAGCCCGAATTTCTTCGGAAATGTTGTCTTCCAAAGCTGGAATAGTTGCTGGCTTATTTCTGTAGACTTTAGACTTGACGTAGCCCCACAAAAAATAGTCTAAAGGCGTCAAATCGCATGATCTTGGTGGCCAACTTACCGGTCCATTTCTTGAGATGAATTGTTCTCCGAAGTTTTCCCTCAAAATGGCCATAGAATCGCGAGCTGTGTGGCATGTAGCGCCATCTTGTTGAAACCACATGTCAACCAAGTTCAGTTCTTCCATTTTTGGCAACAAAAAGTTTGTTAGCATCGAACGATAGCGATCGCCATTCACCGTAACGTTGCGTCCAACAGCATCTTTGAAAAAATACGGTCCAATGATTCCACCAGCGTACAAACCACACCAAACAGTGCATTTTTCGGGATGCATGGGCAGTTCTTGAACGGCTTCTGGTTGCTCTTCACTCCAAATGCGGCAATTTTGCTTATTTACGTAGCCATTCAACCAGAAATGAGCCTCATCGCTGAACAAAATTTGTCGATAAAAAAGCGGATTTTCTGCCAACTTTTCTAGGGCCCATTCACTGAAAATTCGACGTTGTGGCAGATCGTTCGGCTATTCATGATGAAATGTCAAAGCATACTGAGCATCTTTCTCTTTGACACCATGTCTGAAATCCCACGTGATATGTCAAATATTAATGCATGAAAATCCTAACCTCAAAAGAATCACCCTTTATATCTAAATCTGAACCGATTTCGATAAAATGTTGCACACTTGAAGGGTGGTAAATTAGATTACTGTGTGTCAAATTTGACCAATTTACCAATCGGTTAGTAAATGAGCGCAATCTGACCCCATATATTGAAATCGGGCGATACATATATATGGAAGCTATATCTAAATTTGATCCGATTTCAATAGCGTTCGTCCTTGTGCCAAAAATGCGCCACACACCAAATTTCATCAAAATCGGTTAATAATTGCGACCGGAATCCTGCGAACAACAAATACATGGACGGACGGACACCAAGGGCTACATCGACTCAGGAGGTGATTCTGAGTCAATCGGTATATATTCTATGGGGTATAAGATCAATATTTCTGGTAGCCACATTTTTTTGCAGATCAAAGTTATTATACCCTGA
The DNA here is from genome assembly GCF_050003625.1 of Haematobia irritans. Classification (NCBI taxonomy): domain Eukaryota; kingdom Metazoa; phylum Arthropoda; class Insecta; order Diptera; family Muscidae; genus Haematobia; species Haematobia irritans. The sequence continues at coordinate 109,314,251 of NC_134400.1, forward strand.
CCACTATGTGGTTTAGGGTATAAAAATTATGTCCCATACATGTTTTAAGATATTAAAATACATGTCCCAATACCAGCAACATTATATGCTTGCACTCAAGGCAGATTTAGTAAGGTAGTTTTAGTATTACAAAAACAAAAATGTCAGTCGCCATATTAAACATTGGCGTAGCTAGCAACATTTTCGTAGGGGGTAAAAGCTACGATGTGTGCTCATTGTGAAGATACCTCAAAAAGAGAAAAAATAAATTCTTATAGATGGGAAGAAACCATAATATTTAATTCAATTCAATTTAATTCATGATTTGAAGAAATACTGAATGGTATTTGGTAGGGGGAGATGAAAAACCCATAAAACCCCTTTAGTTGCGCCTATGCCATTAAGCAGACACCGACAATCAAAGTTCTGCTCAAATGAAAAAATTGTAATCATCTGATAGCTTGAAACTACCTTCCTAAATATACCTTGGCTTGCACTCAAAAATAATTAGAGTCCCAAACACACTCCTTTTCGTCGTTTGTATGAAGAAAACATTTTGTTCAATGACAGACACTAATAACATTATGTTATACAAATATAAAGTTTAGTTTGCGTTTATTAATTTTTTATTTAATAACATCATTGGTAAACTTTCGAATATTTGTGGTCATTCATCCTATTGACCAGTACCATTGTCAACCTTCTTTCGCGACGGTTTCAAAGATATGGAAGTCATGCTTCCATTGCTAGTGCCACTCACTTGAGAATTTGAAGTACTGGCAGTCACGTTGTAATATCGTTGTTTCAACTGTTCCTTCCACTCTTGTTCGAGCTTGACATAGCAACCACCCAAAGGACGATTTGGTTTGGTTACATTGACATCGGTGCCATTTTTCTTGCGCACGAGAGCCACAACCTGCTTCATTACTTTCTCTTCGAATTCACGTTGATTATCTTGATTACTGCGTGCCGATAATTCGCCGGACCAATAGCGGCCAGGATTCAATGGGGGTTTACTGGAAAAATAACTTACTGAGGAATAATTTGGCAATAAATACGAAGAAAACGGTCCTTTTTTCCGAAACGAAATTTTGAGGCAGAAAACCCTTCGTTGGTGATAAACTAGGGATTGTAATGGGAATCAAAACGATCGACCTTAAATTGTCAACATAAAAATGAATTTCGTTGGCCTAAAATTTCGTTCTAGAAAGAAGAACTATTCTTTTGTGTGGGTGTTTATACCTTTTTCGATGATGTTTCTTTTTGTAGTTCTTTTTGGGGGCCACAGTTTTACTGTCTGAGGATTCACATCCATCACTACTGCTTGTTGAGAAACTACTTCCATAGTCACCTAAACCATATTTTCTAGAAGTCGAACGAAGATTTTCCAGCGTATTATCAGTACTCTCTGTTTCGCTACTGGAATCGGCAAAGAATTTCGATGATGCTGGTCGTACACGTCTGGCGACACGACAATTGGCATCTGTGGCATGAAAGTAAGCAAGTCCATTGAATGGTTCTATTTTCTCAGGAAAAAGCAAAACTAAATTTTCTCATAAATTTAAAATTTAAAATTTAAATTTTCAAAAACATGTAAGGAAAGTCTAAAGTCGGGCGGGGCTGACTATATTATACCCTGCACCATATTATAGATTAAAATTTTCGATACCATATAACATCCGTCAAATGTGTTGGGGGCTATATATAAAGGTTTGTCCCAAATACATACATTTAAATATCACTCGATTTGGACAGAATTTGATAGACTTCTATAAAATCTATAGACTCAAAATTTAAGTCGGCTAGGGTGGAACACAATGTTAGTAAAAAACAAGTAAGGAAAGTCTAAAGTCGGGCTGGGCCGACTATATTATACCCTGCACCACTTTGTAGATCTAAATTTTCGATACCATATCACATCCGTCAAATATGTTGGGGGCTATATATAAAGGTTTGTCCCAAATACATACATTTAAATATCACTCGATCTGAACAGAATTTGATAGACACTAGGGTGGAACACAATTTTAGTAAAAAACAAGTAAGGAAAGTCTAAAGTCGGGCTGGGCCGACTATATTATACCCTGCACCACTTTGTAGACCTAAATTTTCGATACCATATCACATCCGTCAAATATGTTGGGGGCTATATATAAAGGTTTGTCCCAAATACATACATTTAAATATCACTCGATCTGAACAGAATTTGATAGACTTCTACAAAATCTATAGACTCAAAATTTAAGTCGGCTAATGCACTAGGGTGGAACACAATTTTAGTAAAAAAATATGGGAAACGTTTAAATCTGAAGCAATTTTAAGGAAACTTCGAAAAAGTTTATTTATGATTTATCGCTCGACATACATGTATTAGAAGTTTAGGAAAATTAGAGTCATTTTTACAACTTTTCGACTAAGCAGTGGCGATTTTACAAGGAAAATGTTGGTATTTTGACCATTTTTGTCGAAATCAGAAAAACATATATATGGGAGCTATATCTAAATCTGAACCGATTTCAACCAAATTTGACACGCATAGCAATAATGCTAATTCTACTCCCTGTGCAAAATTTCAACTAAATCGGAGTTAAAAATTGGCCTCTGTGGTCATATGAGTGTAAATCGGGCGAAAGCTATATATGGGAGATATATCTAAATCTGAACCGATTTCAACCAAATTTGGCACGCTTAGCTACAATGCTAATTCTACTCCCTGTGCAAAATTGCAACTAAATCGGAGCAAATAAATTGGCCTCTATGGTCAAATGAGTGTAAATCGGCCGAAAGCTATATATGGGAGCTATATCTAAATCTGAACCGATTTCAACCAAATTTGGCACGCATAGCTACAATGCTAATTCTACTCCCTGTGCAAAATTTCAACCAAATTGGGGTAAAACTCTGGCTTCTGGGACCGTATTAGTCCATATCGGACGAAAGATATATATGGGAGCTATATCTCAATCTGAACCGATTTCAATAAAATTTGGCACACTTGACTACAGTACTAATTGTTCTTCTTGTGCAAAATTTTAAGCAAATTAGGTTAAAACTCTGGCTTCTGGGCCCATATAAGTCCATATCGGGCGAAATATATATATGGGAGCTATATCTAAATCTGAACCGATTTCTTTCAAAATCAATAGGGATCTATTCTGAGCCAAAACACATACTTGTGCCAAATTTGAAGTCGATTGGACTAAAACTGCGACCTAGACTTTGATTACAAAAATGTGTTCACGGACAGACGGACATCGCTATATCGACTCAAGAGCCCACCCTGAGCATTTTTGCCAAAGACACCATGTGTCTATCTCGTCTCCTTCTGGGTGTTGCAAACATATGCACTAACTTATAATACCCTGTTCCACAGTGTGGAGCAGGGTATAAATATGGGAAACATTTAAATCTGAAGCAATTTTAAGGAAACTTCGCAAAAGTTTATTTATGATTTATCGCTCGATATATATGTATTAGAAGTTTAGGAAAATAAGAGTCATTTTTACAACTTTTCGACTAAGCAGTGGCGATTTTACAAGGAAAATGTTGGTATTGTGACCATTTTTGTCGAAATCAGAAAAACATATATATGGGAGCTATATCTAAATCTGAACCGATGTCAACCAAATTTGGCACGCATAGTTACAATGCTAATTCTACTCCCTGTGCAAAATTTCAACTAAATCGGAGTTAAAAATTGGCCTCTGTGGTCATATGAGTTTAAATCGGGCGAAAGCTATATATGGGAGCTATATGTAAATCTGAACCGATTTTAACCAAATTTGGCAGGCATAGCTACAATGCTAACTCTACTCCCTGTGCAAAAATTTCAACTAAATCGGAGCAACAAATTGGCCTTTGTAGTCATATGAGTGTAAATCGGGCAAAAGCTATATATGGGAGCTATATCTAAATCTGAACCGATTTCAACCAAATTAGCTACAATGCCAATTCTACTCCCTGTGCAAAATTTCAATTAAATCGGAGTAAAAGATTGGCCACTGTGGTCATATGAGTGTAAATCGGGCGAACGATATATATGGGAGCTATATCTAAATCTGAACCGATTTCAATAAAATTTGGCACACTTGACTACACTACTAATTGTACTCCTAGTGCAAAATTTCAACCAAATTGGAGTAAAACTCTGGCTTCTGGAACCGTATTAGTCCATATCGGGCGAACGATATATATGGGAGCTATATCTAAATCTGAACCGATTTCAATAAAATTTGGCACACTTGACTATAAATTTTGACAAAATTTTCTATACAAATAAAATTTTGAAAAAAATTTCGAAAAACATGTTCCATATTCCTTCTCTGCGTGCAAGCATTGTTAATAGTGTGACCTGCTTTAACGGCCAATGGACACTCTCTCACTCGTAAGTAAGTGTTGATTATCTCAAGGTGGAGCTTCGCCGGGAATGGGCCAACATACCGCAGAGCCACATTCGTACAGTGTGTGATGTCGCCCATAATTCGTGCCAAATGTAACCAATTCGAACGCATTCTAAAACTTGATGTTATTTATATTCTTATATTCTTATTTGCTTATGAACATTAAAAGCAACCACAAATATACGCTTTATTTTGTTGCATTACAAATCAGTAACCCTGTATGCTTTATTGGTTATGAGACCAATATTTTGAAGCGTTACACAAGGTTTGTATATCCCCCGACCGATGGTGCAAGGTATAACAAGATAGCTTGAGTTGGGCTTGAGCGCAAGAAATTTCGACGGGTAAGCTTTCTTTCAGTACAGGTACTTTAAACACCTGTAGGTTAGAAAATAGTCCTATCGTCTTGACATAATCAATTCTCTTACCATCAGGATTTAATACAGGCAATAGGCCTTGACGACAACGTTGCGGCATCAAAGACAAAAGCATCCAACGTGGTTCATTATCTCCACCGGTCAAAGCTTCCTGCATTTTTAATGGAGGGCTATCGCCTAATGCATGACCTTCAGTTGCCAGCTGAACAATAGACAAAATAGAACGTTCTCGATCGGTTTCCACCAAGACGCTGTGTTCGCGAATCTGGCATCCCTGAAATATAAAGAATTTGGTAAATGTTCAGTCAACAATTAATTAAAATTCTGAACCCCACATTTGGACCCGGCAATGTTTCGAAGCGAAATGCCTGTTGACCACAACAAGCATAACGACCAGCAGCACCAGTGGTACGTCCATCTGTGACTGGTCCAAGAAAACTGGGAGTTTCGGGATGATAACGGCACCAGGACATCTAAAGAGGTCTATTATATTGTTTTCATACCGCTCTAAGTAGTTCGATGCCATACCTGATACACTGGAAAATACATTTCACATAGACAGCAATAGAGATAGTGGGCATGTCCCCATAGCTTCCAATAAACACGACGCCACGATTTCAATTCTTTAAACAACTGGGCTATATAGCAACTCAAATCCCATGTGGGATCTCTTGCATGATGACTCACCAACTGACCCCATCGATTGAGACGGACATTACCCTCAATACATTGGACATAGGATTTCATGGTATTGGTTAAGCAACGTTGGCATCTGAAATGATTTAGCAGTGAAAATCAAATTCGTAGTGGTCAACCAACCATATGTCTTTCAAATACTTGGAGCATCGAAATAGTCCAGCCAAACTATAGTAGTGACCTCTTAAAGCTTCCGGTTCAGGCTCACAGAGGCTCTGTATCAGTTTTGTCCAAAGGCGTGGTACCAAACGATCCTTTTTATCCTTGACCATTTCTAATTCCACATTGGTAAACATATCGGCCATACGTGTAATAATGGAGTCATTCAGGCAAGACAAGTTAGTGGAAGCCTTAACCACTTCTCCCAATCTTGAGTGGCAGAAACTTAAACAATCCAAAAGTAAAGGTTCCATCTGTAAAATTAAATATAAAATGAAGTTGCAGAGTCATTGATAGAAAATCCAAATACCTGAAGAAAACTGGCCGATACCAATATGGGCACCACATTGTTGACATTCAAATTCGGAGAACCATCTCCCTGATCCAGACTATTGCTTGTCTCCGATTTAACCCATTTCATTAGCCAATCGAATATTTGTATATCGCAATGTACCGATATATCCATGTCCTCCAATTTTTGCCCGGCAGTAACATCGGCAAAATAGCCCATCTTGCTGACTAACAAACTCTGAGGACATACAAAATCCTTGGATGTATTTTTCACCTCATCACATACATGGATAATGACTTCAGGCCTTAAAGAAACAATATTATCGTTGGTCATTGGCACATTGGAAAACTTACTCCTTTTTAGATGTTGCTCCAGCTTGGCTAGTAATTGAAGTTTTTATGGGTAAAGAAGATATTTTTGGAGGAACTTTAGCAGTGGTTTCCATTTCTTTAGAGTTCATTGTCATATTGACTTCAATTTCTAATTCTCCTCCAACTTGTGTAGATCCCATTGGAGGAGAGGGTTTTCCTGGAGTTTCCTTCAGTTTTGGCTTCAAACGATTGTTGTAATTTGCCGGTAGCGGTACAGGACATATAAAAGGCAAGACTGCATCCAGAATACCCTCATTCAGTATGCAATCTAATTTTTCATTTAATTTTGGATGCAAGATTCCATCACCACTAGAGCTAGTTTGTACTTGCTTTGTACGTGGCAAGGTCACTGAAGTAGAACTCCGTCTATGTCCCCGGGCTGTATCTGCTACGCCACTGCTACTCCCGGTACTGGGCCCACTATCAGTTAATTCTTCTGGAATAGCTTGTGCAGCGCTACGTCTATACCCAAATAAATCATTTACTAAGCGATTATGGGCTAATTGCTGAAAATCTATCGCCTTCCCAGAAGGTTGTCCACAGCCTTTTGCTCCCATCGCCATCGTTGACGAACCATTACACGAAGCACTCTTACTAGCTAACCCATGATTATGTAGCTGGGATTCCTTTGTATGTTGAATGCTTGTAGTCTGTAGATTAGTCTGGGAAATCATGTCATTGACATGACATGACAAATTCAAAAAATCCAAAAAGTCATTTAAATTGATTGTCTTTTCTGCACTGTCATTTGCAACGCCATTGTCACCATGATTTGTTGGAGTTTGTGAACTGCTATTAGACGACATTACGAATTTTGGATTACAAAATTTCAAAAACTCTTGTCAGACAAAAGCAAAAATTGTTGCAGAAATAAATGTAAAAAAAAATAAATAAATGCAAGAAAATAAACAAGTATCCGTGTCCTGGCAACCAAGTAACCATGAACAAGGATATTATAATAGTAAGTGTTTGTCTTAACTAACTAAATAAATATGTACATAAACTTAGCGAAGAACCACACCAACACCCAAAAAAAGTGAACCCACCGTGGAAGAAAATGTAGATTTATTTTAGAAAATTTTAACTAAAATAGTTTTCTAATTGCAACATGTTATAAATACAGTAGAATTCGGTTATAGCGACCGCCAAGGGACCGAAATTATATGTCGTTATAACCGAACGTCGTTGTATCCAAATAAGTGTACACAATATTTTTAAGTTTTTTTTCTGTGAGTTTCATCATTTTCTTTTGTGTTCTCCACTACTTCTCCCAGTCCTGGTTTGAATTCGAACTCATCCCAAACTGGTTTAAATATTTCTTCTTTGTCATTTGCACCTCGGTTTGGGATAGTCGAAAACAAATTCTGTGATTCCCCGCACACAGGAAAAAATTTCACGAAAAATCTTCCAATTAAAATTTTAATTGAGTTTTAAAAAATATTCAATTAAAAATTTAATTGAATGAACTATTTTTTTTTTAATTGAAACAAAAATCAATCACAAAAATTAATAGTATCAATTAATTTTTTAATTGGATCAATTAATTTTTAATTGACCTTCAATTAATGTTTTAATTGATACTATCATTTCTGTGATTGAAGACATTTCAATTAAAAAATTAATTGGATCAATTAATTTCGTGATTGAACCAGAAAAAAATTTTATGTGTGCAGTATATGTTTCTTTATTTAGTATTGGCTGATGACAAAAAATGGAATGAAAAACATAAAAATTAGTACACAGAACTTACATCGTCGTTATAACCGAATGTCCATTCCAAAGCAGACGTGCAAAATGGTCGTTAAAATCAGATGGTCTCTAAAACCGGAGTCGTTCTAAGCGAATGCTTGCGCATGTACAAACTATTAAGAACCAAACTTGCTTTGAAAATCCGTCGTTATAAACGGATGGTCGTTATAACCGAGGTCGCTATAAATGAATTCTACTGTAAGTTAATATTTTTGTCAAACTGAAGAATTTTTTTTAAATAATTAATTTTTTTCTGTTGTTTAAGAAAATTTCATATGTTGAAAGAAAAATTTGGATTTTAAAATTGTTAAAATATCTTTAGCGCTCTACGAAGTTACAGACATGTACAATTTTAGTAAGATTTACTCATTTAAGAGACTTATGAACTCAATTTAAGCAAACTTCTGCCATTTTAGGGAAATATGAACTATTTCATTTTGTAGTAAAATTGTGCACTATATTTGTATACAACTTTTTTTCTTATTTTTAGTTCACGTCATTAAAGTTAACAAAAAATTATTCGAATAAGGAACATGTACTCATATTGTGCAAAATTTAATAAAAATCAACTAATCTTCATGAACTGAAATATGGTTCAGTTGGCATTAAAGCCCCTTTTTCTGGATGAAGGCGTATTAAGGAAGGTACTTCCTGTACAAGTACACCCAGAAAAAGGGGGCTCTAATGCCAACTGAACTTTATTTTAGTTCATGAAGATTAGTTGATTTTAGTTAAATTTTGCACAATATGAGTATATGTTCCTTATTTGAATAATTGTTTGCTAACTTTAATGACATGAACTAAAAATAAGAAAAACAAGTATATACGGCCGTAAGTTCGGCCATGCCGAATCTTATGTACCCTCCACCATGGATTGCGTAGGAACTTCTACTAAAGGCTGTCATCCACAATCGAATTACTTGGGTTGCGATAACACTTGCCGATGGCAAGGTATCGTAAAACTTTTTAACACTGTCTTCTAAATTGTAAGTTAGCCCATACGGGGTATATATTAAACAAAAAAAGCCGATTAAATACGTATATAATATAGTTTGACAAAATTTTCTATAGAAATGAAAACTTGACAAAATTTTCTATAGAAATAAAATTTTGACAAAATTTTCTATACAAATAAAAACTTGACAAAATTTTCTATAGAAATAAAATGTTGACAAAATTTTCTATGGAAGTAAAATGTTGACAAAATTTTGTATAGAAATAAAATGTTGACAAAATTTTCTACAGAAATAAATTTTTTACAAAATTTTCTATAAAAATAAAATTTTGACAAAACTTTCTATGGAAATAAAATTTTGACAAACATTTCTATAGAAATAAACGTTTGACAAAACTTTCTATAGAAATGAAATTTTGACACAACTTTCTATAGTAATAAAATTTGACAACATTTTCTATGGAAATAAAGTTTTGGTAGATTATTTTTGGCGATATGGACCAATTTTTGTGTAATAAGTCATCGGCTATATATAACTAAAGACCGATATTGACCAATTTTTACATGGCTGTTAGAGGCCATATATTGACAAAATGTATCAAATTTCAACCGCATCGGATGACTTTTGCTATATATAATTATGGACCGATATGGACCAATTTTTGCATGGTTGTTAGATACCATGTACTAACACCATGTACCAAATTTCAACTGGATCGGATGAATTTCGCTCCTCCAAGAGGCTCCTGAGGTCAAATCTGGGGATCGGTTCATATGGGAGCTATATATAATTATGAACCGATATGGACCAATTTTTGCATGGTTGTTAGAGTCTATATACTTACACCACGTACTAAATTTCAATTGGATCGGATGAATTTTGCTCCTCCAAGAGGCTCCGGAGTTCAAATCTGGGGATCGGTTTATATGGGAGCTATATATAATTATTAACCGATATGGACCAATTTTTGCATGGTTGTTAGAGGCCGTATACTAACATCAGGTACCAAATTTCAACAGGATCGGATGAATTTTGCCCCTCCAAGAGGCTCCGGAGGTCAAATCTGGGGATCGGTTTATATGGGGGCTATATATAATTATGGACCGATATGGACCAATTTTTGCATGGTTGTTAGAGACCGTATACTCACATCAGGTACCACATTTCAACCGGATCGGATGAATTTATCCCCTCCAAGAGGCTCCGGAGGTCAAATCTGGGGATCGGTTTATATGGGGGCTATATATAATTATGGACCGACATGGACCAATTTTTGCATGGGTGTTAGAGACCGTATACTAAGACCACGTACTAAATTTCAACCGGATCGGATGAATTTTGCTCCTCCAAGAGGCTCCGGAGGTCAAATCTGGGGATCGGTTTATATGGGAGCTATATATAATTATGGACCGATATGGACCAATTTTTGCATGGTTGTTAGAGGCCGTATACTAAGACCACGTACTAAATTTCAACCGGATCGGATGAATTTTGCTGCTCCGGGAGGCTCCCCAAGCCAAATTTGGGGATCGGTTTATATGGGGGCTATACGTAAACGTGGTCCGATATGGCCGATTTTCAATACCATCCGACCTACATCAATAACAACTACTTGTGCCAAGTTTCAAGTCGATAGCTTGTTTCGTTCGGAAGTTAGCGTGATTTCCACAGACGGACGGACAGCCGGACAGACGGACGGACGGACGGACATGCTTAGATCGACTCAGAATTTCACCACGACCCAGAATATATATACTTTATGGGGTCTTAGAGCAATATTTCGATGTGTTACAAACGGAATGACAAAGTTAATATACCCCCATCCTATGGTGGAGGGTATAAAAAGTTGTATACAAATATAGTGCACAATTTTACTACAAAATGAAATAGTTCATATTTTCCTAAAATGGCAGAAGTTTGCTTAAATTGAGATGAACTCAGTCTCTAAAATGAGTAAATTTTACTAAAATTGTACCTGTCTTGAACTTCGTACAGCGCTAAAGACATTTTAAAAATTTTTAAATCGAATTTTTTCTTTCAACATATGAAATTTTCTTAAACAACAGAAAAAAATAATTATTTTGAAAAAGATTTCTTCAGTTTGACAAAAAGTATTAACTTATTTATAACATGTTGCAATTAGAAAACTATTTTAGTTAAAATTTTCTAAAATAAAGCTACATTTTCTTCCACGGTGGGTTCACTTTTTTTTGGGTGTACTTTCATGCTATCCGGTGATTACAATTTTTCAGAACTTTGATTGTCAGTATTTATATACCATGCAGTATTTCTTCAAACTATGATTATATATCCTTGAATTAAATATTCTGTATTCTTCCCATCTACACGAATTAATATCTCTTATTGAGGTATTTTAACAATGAGCACACATTGTAACGTTCACCCCTTAGGAGAACGTTGCTAGCTACGCCATGTGTTTAACTGACAAATGTGACAAATAAAAATAAAAATTCAAAATATAATTATTTTATCACAAATTTTTATACCCACCACCATAGAATGGTGACGGGGGTATAATAAGTTTGTCATTCCGTTTGTAACATATCGAAATATCGATTTCCGACTATATAAAGTATATATATTCTTGATCAGGGAGAAATTATAAGACGATATAACGATGTCCGTCTGTCCGTCTGTCTGTCTGTCTGTCTGTCTGTATGGCTGTCTGTCTGTTGTAATCACGCTGCAGTCTTCAATAATGAAGCAATCGTGCTGAAATTTTGCACAAACTCTTCTTTTGTCTGCAGGCAGGTCAAGTTCGAAGATCGGCTATATCGGTCCAGGTTTTGATATAGTCCCCATATAAACCGACCTCCCGATTTGGGGTCTTGGGCTTATAGAAACCGCAGTTTTCAATTTACCTGAAATAGGAAATCTAGAGGTATTGTAGGACCACAAATACGTGTGCCAAAAATTGTGAGTATCGGTCCATATTTTGGTATAGCCCCATATAGACCGATCTCCCGATTTTACTTCTTGGGCTTATAGAAACCGCAGTTTTTATTCAATTTACCTGAAATTGGAAATCTAGAGGTATAGTAGGACCATAAAGAGGTGTGCCAAAAATGGTGAGTATCGGTCCATATTTTGGTATAGCCCCCATATAGACCGATTTCCCGATTTTACTTCTTGGGCTTCTAGAATCCGAAGTTTTTATCCTATTTGCCTAAAATTGGAAATCTAGAGGTATTTTCGGGTTATAAAGAGGTGTGCCGAAAACGGTGAGTATCGGTCCATATTTTAGTATAGCCCCCATAAGAACGATCTCCCGATTTAACTCCTTGGTTTTCTAGAAACCGTAGTTTTTAATTGATTTGCCTGAAATTTTAAATCTGGTATTTTAGGCTCACAAAAATGTGTATCGGATTAAGTTTTTATCGGTCCATTTGGTAATGCCTCCATATAGACCGACTTCACTTCTTGAGGGTGTAGAAGGCGCACTGATCATGAAAATTGCTTGAAACTCAATGTAAAATTTCCAGATTTTACTTCTACAGATTTAAGATTTCAAATCAAGACATTATTTTATAATTTTCTTACACACTTACAAGAGATGTTAATGATTCCTTTAAAACTCAAACAAAAATGGTTCTTATAAATCCAGAATCTGATATAGTCCTCATAGGTGAAATCTTTAAATTTATCTTCGGGAAGTGTCCTCAAGCCCTCTTGAAATTTCAAAGGAAACCCTAATATTTGGTTCATGGTGGTGGGTATTTAAGATTCGGCCGGCCGAACTTACTGCTGTATATACTTGTTAAATATTCCATTTGCTTTAAAATGGTGACAGAGAGTGTCGAAACCATGATTATCACAATTGATGATGGGAATTACTTCAATTATTCTTAGCAACCGTAACAAATTTCCTCATATTTTGAAGCATACATGGATACATTTCCAGGTTTTTTGTGCTTTAAATTTCCCAATTGTTGAACAAAGTTTCAATTTTACTGACAATCAAAGTGACAATGTGGCGGCTGATATTTTTGTTTTTGGAATACTGATAGTACCTTCCTTAATGTACCTTGTTCCAGTATTACAAAAACAACAATGTCAGCCGCCTCAACTCAAACTTTAGAAGTATTTTGAGACCACAACAGAAGGGCCGATTTTACTTCTTTAGGGAATACAATAGAATAAAATTTTCTGTAGTACACTCATATAAAAGTCTGTTGTTAATAGCAAACGCTTTCTGCAACAAAAAAATGCTGTTTTAGCCGTTTTTTTTTTTTGTTTTGCAAAAACAGCAAACAATCTGTTAATTTTGAAACAGCAGACATACTGCATACGCTTAACTTCTCTGAATATGTGGCTAACATAAATATTTGTCCCGAACCACAAATCTAACATGACAATGTCTTCGGTAGTCAATATATGGCTGTTCTACAAAAGCCTAATTTTATTTCCCGTGCAAATACAGCCGCAGAAAAACTCAACTTGATGAAGATCTTCTAAAAGGAGAAAACTTTAATGTTTTGAGATAAATGTTCGGATGTTTATTTCATAATAAAGCGAAAAGTATGCACTTGATAATGAACAGTACTTTCAACCAAATATATTCATGTGAATTCTATTCTATTCGACGCTGGGTTGATAGCATTCTAACATATCACATGTTCCGACAGGAAGGTTTTAAAGTCGCAATATCTTGGTAGCTTATTATAGTTGCCCAGTTTGGAAACGTTTCCTGCAAAAGACCAACGGCTTGGTTGCTTGTGTGTCACGTAACTGTTAAAAGTATGCGTTGTCCAGATCAAAACCAACCACTTCCAACCATAAAACAAGTTCATTTGCGAAAAAAATCAAGTAACTCCGCAAGGCCACTAAACAAACTAAAGTGTCGTACGTTGAGAATAGAGGACCCTCAGATAAAACAATTTTGCATTTTGACATATATGCCGAGGTGGAAATGAGCCCCATTTGCAAAGATGATTTTCCGATAAAAATCCGGATTCTGTGACAGCAAAAACTATTTTTACCTCCCTCATATGTTTTTGAATGGCGAATACAAAGGGAGCAGCGCAGCTATGTTTTCATTAAAATAGAAAAAATCTCTGTCAATTGCCAACTACTTAGCTTTTGGTCTTACTTGTTTATTTAGTGTTATTAACTCTGTTCGAGAACCCAATAATTTTTGATAATTATCACAATTTTTTACTAGAAGTCGATCGATTAACCCAAAAAGCCGGCAAAAGAGAGCGTGAGACTACATTTGCAAGTTTTTTGCTAGAGTGTTTGATAGCAACAAAACACAAGTAAAATGTACATGTTCCGCAATTATACTGGAAGCTAAAAAAATTAATACGTTTAATGTTTTTGAAGCTCAAATTTTGAATTTACAAACTTTAATGACATCGTTCAATACAATTCCTAAAAATAAAATAAAAATAGTTTACAAAATAAAATTTTTGTCATGTGCATTTGATGAGAGGTGATTTTTTATGTATTTTCCAGGGACCGTAACGGTTATAAGTACTATCGAAAAAGTTATTTTTATACCCTTCACCACTACTGTGGTACAGGGTATAATAAGTTTGTGCATTTGTATGTAACGTTTAGAATTAAATTCTGAGGCGATTTAGCGATGTCCGTCCGTCTGTCTGTCTGTCCGTCCGTCCGTCTGTATATGTAATTTTGTGCACAAATTACAGCTCGCAATTTAAGTCCGATCGTCCTCAAGTTTGGCATAGGGCCGTTTCTTGGGACAGAGACAATCGCTATTGGTTTTGGAAAAAATCGGTTCAGATTTAGATATAGCTGCCATATATATTTATCCCCGATTTGGTCATAGTTAGCGTGTTTATCAACCGATTTTCCTGAAATACCGTACATCCAAATATTTTATGAATATCGAAAATCTTGCAAAATATCAGCCAAATCGGTTCAGATTTAGATATAGCTCCCATATATATTTTTCGTCCTATTTAGACTCATATGACCACAGAGGCCAAAGTTTACTACCGATCTTCGTGAAATTTTGCACAGAGGGTAGAATTGACATTCTACCAATGCTTTGTAAATTTGATTGAAATCGGTTCAAATTTAGATATAGCTCCCATATATATCTTTCGTCCGATTTCAACTTATATGGCCACAAAAGCCAGAGTTTTGCCTTGATTTGCTTCAAATCACGTTTAATACGTACGTTTAATAGTATCGTTAAGTGTGTTAAATTTTGTTAAAATCGGTTCATATTTACATATAGCTCACATATATATCTTTCGCCCGATTTGGACTTATATGGTCTCAAAAGCCAGAGTTTTGCCCTGACTTACTTCAAATTTTACACAAGCGGTACTTTTAATAATACTATTGTATGTGCTAAATATGGTAAAAATCGATTGAGATTTAGATATAGCTCCCTCATATATCTCTCGTCCGATTTGAACTTATATGGCCTCAAAATCCAGGGGTTTGCCGTGATTTGCTTCAAATTTCGCACAAGGAGTACGTTTAGTAGTATTGGTAATGGTGCCAAATTTGGTTGAAATCGATTAGATATGGCTCCCATATATATCTTCCGTCCGATTTAAATTTTAATTCTAGAGATTTTGTAGAAGTAAAAAAATTGTCTCCTTTATATAGCTCCCAACAAATGTGAAGTAGTTGAGATGGTAACACAAATTTTGGCCTACATAGGGGTGAAGGGTATAATACAGTCGGCCCCGCACGACTTTAGACATTACTTACTTGTTTAATCGTTATTTTTTAACTAAAAAAATAAAAACTCGAATGAAACTGTTAAAAAGAGAGTTTTATTTATCCGTCTTGTTTACTTGTTTAATCGTTATTTTTTAAATAAAGAAATAAAAACTCGAATGAAACTGTTAAAAAGAGAGTTTTATTTATCCGTCATAAATAAAACTCTTTTTATGAATTTTATTTTTTCCTTCCTCTTGGCATCTGTATACGTCGCCACACAAATGCTTCAAGAGCAATTATTTTATAGCGATTTCTTTAAAATATGGCTTCAAATGAAGCTTGACATTCAGTCGAAGCCCGCCAGCTCAGAATTTCTGACAACATTAGAGCGGCGTGAAAAAGTGCCGCTAAAAAATCCAACACTCCTTGCAGCCTTATATTTGGATCCGCGTCTTCAGTGCATCATAACGAAGGAGCCATTACAATTAATGTGTGCTCGAACACATCTTAAAGAAGTGATGATTCGGATTATGCAGTTTGAGAATCAAGTAAGCTGTAAACATATTTAATAATTCTTTTTAAAAAATGCTATTGATTTGTTTTTCTCTTTGCAGATAAACAATAGCCAATGCGATGATCGACCGGATGTTTGCGATACATCACAATCGAATACATCGCTTTTGGGTAAATTTTTGAACACCCTAAATGTTGACAGGGAACAAGAAAGCGAAGAAACTGATAATGATGAAGAAAAAAAAAGCTTTCTATGAACTTTTCGCCAAGACCCTTGTCGATTGATAAACCTCTTTTTGAGTTATGGGAAGCAAAAAAGGAAAAAAATTATGTTCGTTAAATTAAACAAATAAATTAATGTAAACTTTATGTGAGATAGACTCAATAAAACAAGAAACTGTAGAAAATTTAAGACGGAAAAATTAAAAATTTAAGACGGAAAATTTAAAACTCCAAAAAAAAGAGTATTATTTTCTGAAGAAAAAAAAATAAAACTCCAAAAAAGAGTATTATTTTCTGAAGGAAAAAATAACACTCATAAAAAGAGTTTTATTTATAACCTTTTATTTTTACGTTGAAAAATAACCGTTAACTTTGGAATTGGGAGCGTTTTTTTAATTTCACCATAGATTCTGAAAGTGCTTTCCGAGATGAATCTATTGGTATATTCCAGTATATGTCTCCGTTGACTCTAACATGAAAAGTGTTTGAGTTTAAATTTTCTGGATAACAGTTATTTACGGTCCCTGGTATTTTCATCTCCTGAATTCGAAAATAGAGTTTAAACTTATAGATGGAACACTTTTTGAGATATACATATATTTTTAGTTTTCACTAGATGCGAGAATCATATCTCCAGCTAGAAATGTCCGGTTATATAGTTGGATCTGTTGATCTCTGAAAAGTGCCAAACGTTGCAATAACGTCCGGTTGCTCTTTATGCTCGTAAAGATTATACTCTAACGTAAGAATTAAGACCAACTAGAAGAAAAATGACAAAGTTATAAGCATATTTTTGAACCATTAACTTATCACAGATCCACATTTGTACGTCATCTCAATACCTGGCATTTAAGTACCAATAAAGATATAATCGTACATTTCTAACTCGAAAAATAATTTGTCTAATGAAAAAAATATAAACGGCCGTAAGTTCGGCCAGGCCGAATCTTATATACCCTCCACCAAGGCCGTAGCCAGGATTTTAATTCGGGGGGGTTCAACTTTAAAAAAAATATTCATATAATCTCATGTGTAGAAAATTTTATTTATGCAAAGGTATGTATACAATATTTTTATAACATTCAATTGAGCCGACGGGCTTTTTGGGCAGCAAATAAATCAATGACTTCTTCAGTCGGCATTAATGCCAATCCATTGAGTCTACTCTCGCCAGTCGAATTTCTAAGATACGTCTTTAATCTCTTCATTTTTGAAAATGAACGTTCGGATGAGCACGTAGTAACTGCAGGGATGGAAAATGCAGTACTAAAGTACTTTTTTCAATACTTTTTCACCTCGGTCAGTACCGTAGTACCCCCGCGAATGATTTAGTACCTTTTGTGTAGACATTTTTGAGTCGATATCAGATTTATGGTACAATAGCTTTGACAAAATATTTTAATATTTTGAGAAAGTCTTTATCAACCTTATTTGCTAATAGTCTTTTACAAATATGGCAAAACAGACATGTTCATGTGGGAAGAAAATCTCGATTTTGTAAAAGATATAGTCAAAAACAGGATTTTATTGAACTTCAAGAATGTTTAGTCGAGAAAAGAATGCGATTCTATATTATCAATTTTTTATTTCGGTAGAAAATGTTGTCTAAATTTTATTTCTATATAGAATTTTTGCAAAATTTTATTTTTATAGATAATTTTGTCAAAATTTTATTTCAATTGAAAATTTTGTAAAAATGTTATTTCTATAGGAAATTTTTGCAAAACTTTATTTCTATAGAAAAAATTTTGCAAATTTTTTTTTCTATAGAATTTTTTTGCAAAATTTTATTTCCCTTCGTTTTGTTTTGTTATTGTTGGTTTTGTTCTTTAAGCATTGTTGTTGTTTTTTATTGCAGCTTAAAACCATACATTGACTAAACTACAAGTGTAGCTTAACCAACAGAGGAAAAGAATGTTTGTCAAATTTATTTGGGCAAAGCCCTATAGACTGCAAGATGGTTGGATGGACGCACGTTTCGGAATTACCACATTCCTCATCAGCATCCCCTACTTGCAGCAAAACTATCAACCAATTATAAGAATAAATTCAGGCAGTTCATTAAACCCAACAATAAACCACACTTGAACCTTCCGAAAAAAAAAGGTTTTTGTATGATAGCCGGCTATAGAAAAATTTTGCAAAATTTTATTTATATAGAAAATTTTTTCAAAATTTTATTTACTTTAAAATTCAGTCTATGAACAATAATCTTCCAGTGATATTTTTGTTGCAATTTAGTAAAAAGTACCTTTCCGCTCAAAAAATACCTTTTTTGAACTTTCTTAAAAGTTGTATTTTCCATCCCTGAGTTACTGGCAAAGTGACCAAAATTTTTAAAAGAATATGCACGTTTGGAAATATCTCTTTATTGCACTCTCCAAGTGCTTCCATCGCTGAATTAGGCAGGTTTTGCGCCATTTCATTTACACATGTGTGTTTGGCTGTTTCGTTGTTGTTGCTATGGCCAAACAAAGCGAGTCATGTTCACAAAAAGAACAACAAACACACCTAAAAAGCAGAAATACATTTTCCAAAAATGAAATTTGTGGTGCGAGAACAAAAACAATTTGTTTTTTTCGACCGTCGTTTGACGGGCTTTTCAACTAGTATTCTAGGATTTGTGCAAGTTTTATAGGTAAGCGTTTTCAAAATAAAACCTTCAGCTTTCCTTCAACATCTTCGATAAGATTTTTTTATTTATATAAAAATATTCATTCATTTCGGGGGGGGTTTGATCCCCCTCATCCCCCCCCTGAATACGACCTTGCCCTCCACCATGGATTGCGTAGAAACTTCTACGAAAGACTGTTACTTGGGTTGTGGTATCTTAAATCGTTTTCTAAATTGTGAGATTGTGTACACGTGGTATATATTAGACAAAAAGGTATGTAAGTCTACAAATAATTACGAATCGATATGAACTTTTGCACGGTACGTACACGCAAAAAAATAATTCTTTCCTCCCAAACGAAATTTTAGACAAACAAAGTTCGTTTCTCATTTGCTTTTCGCTGTAAGGAAGTGTATTTGGGAGAAAGTATATACTTTTTGTGATAAACGATTATACTTTTCCAGGATGTAAAAACAATTTCATAAGGACAAGCTCAAAAAAAAAAAACATTGTTTTCTTGCTAATTGCATTTTCTCTCACATCTTTTTCACATCCACGATGTTTTTTAGTTCTTAACACCTTTTCCTGTAATACCAACAATGTAGAAGAAATTATAAGATTTTATAAATTTTTAAATTTTTTTTACCTTTCGCCTGGACGGAGAATCGAACCGCGGACCATGCACTTTGTAAGCCAACACACTAACCACTGAGCTATGTACCTGTTATGGTCATCAATAGATAAATATCCATATAAGTTATATTTATATAGCATAGCTTGCGGCGCCCACGAACCGAATAAACAAAGTTTATTTAACAGAAACAAACATTTAGTTTGGCACCGTGGTGCAGTGGTTGCTACGTCCGATTTGCTTGCCAAGGGTCGTGGGTTCGATCCCTGCTTCGACCAAAGTTTTTTTTTGTTTTTTTTTACATATATTCCACATATGTTCGGAAGATTCCGAAAAAATGTTCAACATTACATTGTAGTATATTAAATTTTGAACTGTAAAATGTGTCTTATTAAAGACCTAAAGTCAGAAAAGAACAGATTTTGATATAAACGAAATGGACTGTGTTGTTCTTTCAAAAATAATTTTTTTTATTGAAAAAATAAAAATTTTGTAACAAACGAATTTTTTTGGTGAAAAACGTTTAAAATTTTCGAAGCAATTCAAAAAACTCTAACAAAAGAAAAACGTTTTCGGTATACGTTTTCCAAACGTTTTTTTTTTCTTTGCGTGTAGGGAGCCAGAATTGAAATATGGGTGTCGCTTATATGGGGGCTATATACAATTATGAACTGATATGAACCAATTCATGCATGGTTGTTGGATACCATATACTAACATCACGTACCAAGTTTCAATCGAATCCGATGAATTTTGCTCTTCCAAGGGGCTCCGGAGGTCAAATCTGGGAATCGGTTTATATGGGGGCTATGCATAATTACGGACCGATTTCGACCAATGTTTGCATGGGTGTTTGAGGCTATATATTAACACCACGTACCAAATATCAATTGAATTAGATGAATTTTGGTCTTCCAAGAGGCTCCGGAGGTCAAATCTGGCGATCGGTTTATATGGAGCTATATATAATTATGCACCGATGTGGACCAATTTTTGCATGGTCATTAGAGACCATATACTAACACAATATACCAAATTTCAGCCGGATCGGATGAAATTTGCTTCTCTTAGAGGCTCCGAAAGCCAAATCGGGCGAATGGTTTATATGGTGGCTATATATAATTATGGACCGATGTGGACCAATTTTTGCATGGTTATTAGAGACCATATAAAGGGTGATTCTTTTGAGGTTAGGATTTTCATGCATTAGTATTTGACAGATCACGTGGGATTTCAGACATGGTGTCAAAGAGAAAGATGCTCAGTATGCTTTGACATTTCATCATGAATAGACTTACTAACGAGCAACGCTTGCAAATCATTGAATTTTATTACCAAAATCAGTGTTCGGTTCGAAATGTGTTTCGCGCTTTACGTCCGATTTATGGTCTACATAATCGACCAAGTGAGCAAACAATTAATGCGATTGTGACCAAGTTTCGCACTCAGTTTACTTTATTGGACATTAAACCAACCACACGAATGCGTACAGTGCGTACAGAAGAGAATATTGCGTCTGTTTCTGAGAGTGTTGCTGAAGACCGTGAAATGTCGATTCGTCGCCGTTCGCAGCAATTGGGTTTGTGTTATTCGACCACATGGAAGATTTTACGCAAAGATCTTGGTGTAAAACCGTATAAAATACAGCTCGTGCAAGAACTGAAGCCGAACGATCTGCCACAACGTCGAATTTTCAGTGAATGGGCCCTAGAAAAGTTGGCAGAAAATCCGCTTTTTTATCGACAAATTTTGTTCAGCGATGAGGCTCATTTCTGGTTGAATGGCTACGTAAATAAGCAAAATTGCCGCATTTGGAGTGAAGAGCAACCAGAAGCCGTTCAAGAACTGCCCATGCATCCCGAAAAATGCACTGTTTGGTGTGGTTTGTACGCTGGTGGAATCATTGGACCGTATTTTTTCAAAGATGCTGTTGGACGCAACGTTACGGTGAATGGCGATCGCTATCGTTCGATGCTAACAAACTTTTTGTTGCCAAAAATGGAAGAACTGAACTTGGTTGACATGTGGTTTCAACAAGATGGCGCTACATGCCACACAGCTCGCGATTCTATGGCCATTTTGAGGGAAAACTTCGGAGAACAATTCATCTCAAGAAATGGACCGGTAAGTTGGCCACCAAGATCATGCGATTTGACGCCTTTAGACTATTTTTTGTGGGGCTACGTCAAGTCTAAAGTCTACAGAAATAAGCCAGCAACTATTCCAGCTTTGGAAGACAACATTTCCGAAGAAATTCGGGCTATTCCGGCCGAAATGCTCGAAAAAGTTGCCCAAAATTGGACTTTCCGAATGGACCACCTAAGACGCAGCCGCGGTCAACATTTAAATGAAATTATCTTCAAAAAGTAAATGTCATGGACCAATCTAACGTTTCAAATAAAGAACCGATGAGATTTTGCAAATTTTATGCGTTTTTTTTTTTAAAAAGTTATCAAGCTCTTAACAAATCACCCTTTACTAACACCATGTACCAAATTTCAGCCGGATTGGATGAAATTTGCTTCTCTTAGAGGCTCCGCAAGCCAAATTGAGGGATCGTTTTATATGAGGGCTATATATAATTATTGACCGATGTAGACCAATTTTTGCATAGTCGTTAGAGACCATATACTAACGCCATGTACCAAATT
Organism: Haematobia irritans; assembly: GCF_050003625.1. Classification (NCBI taxonomy): domain Eukaryota; kingdom Metazoa; phylum Arthropoda; class Insecta; order Diptera; family Muscidae; genus Haematobia; species Haematobia irritans. The sequence goes on from NC_134400.1 coordinate 109,336,524, forward strand.
TCAGCCGGATCGGATGAAATTTTCTTCTCTTAGAGGCTCCGCAAGCCAAATCTGGGGATCGATTTATATGGGGGCTATATATAATTATGGACCGATGTGGACCAATTTTTACATGGTTGTTAAAGACCATATACTAACACAATGTACCAAATTTCAGCCGGATCGGGTGTATTTTTGTGTGCAAAGTACAGCTCGCAGTTTTAGTCCGATTGTCCTAAAATTTGGTATAGGGTCCTGTTTCGGCTCAAAGACTCCCTATTGATTTTGGAAAAAATCGGTTCAGATTTAGATATAGCTGCCATATATATTTTTCACCGATCTGGTCATAATTGGCGTGTATATCAACCGATCTTCCTCAAATTCCGTACATCCGAATATTTTATGACACTCGAAAAACTTGCAAAATATCAGCCAAATCGGTTCAGATTTAGATATAGCTACCATATATAGCTTTCGCCCGATTTACACTCAAATGACCACAGAGGTCAATTTTTTGCTCCGATTTAGTTAAAATTTTGCACAGGGAGTATAATTAGCATTGTAGCTATTCGTGCCAAATTTGGTTGAAATCGGTTCAGATTGAGATATAGCTCCCATATATAGCTTTCGCCCGATTTACACTCATATGACCACAGAGGCCAATTTTTAACTCCGATTTAGTTGAAATTTTCCACAGGGAGTAGAATTAGCATTGTAGCTATACGTGCCAAATTTGGTTGAAATCGGTTCAGATTTAGATATATCTCCCATATATAGCTTTCGCCCGATTTACACTCATATGACCACAGAGGCCAATTTTTAACTCCGATTTAGTTGAAATTTTGCAGAGGGAGTATAATTAGCATTGTAGCTATGCGTGCCAAATTTGGTTGACATCGGTTCAGATTTAGATTTAGCTCCCATATATATGTTTTTCTGATTTCGACCAACATTTTCCTTGTAAAATCGCCACTGCTTAGTCGAAAAGTTGTAAAAATGACTCTAATTTTCCTAATAAATAAACTTTTGCGAAGTTTCCTTAAAGTTGCTTCAGATTTAAATATTTCCCATATTTTTTACTAAAATTGTGTTCCACCCTAGTGCATTAGCCAACTTAAATTTTGAGTCTATACATTTTGTAGAAGTCTATCAAATTATATCAAATATATGTATGTATTTGGGACAAACCTTTATATATAGTCCCCAACACATTTGACGGATGTGATATGGTATCGAAAATTTAGATCTACAAAGTGGTGCAGGGTATAATATAGTCGGCTCCGCCCGACTTTAGATTTTCCTTACTTGTTTTCTTCATATGCTATCAAAGTCCTTCAAAAACGAGTTAACGGCAACTTTATTTTCCAAATTAGGACTCGACTTCCAGTAGAAATTATGCTTGATGTAAAAAACTTCTTTAAAATAAAGTTTTGAAAAACACGATTTGAACGATTTTTTGCTTTGTAGTCAAGATGCAAAAAGGCAACAAATTTAAAGACAATTTCATTAAATTTAAAGAATTTTTCTGAATTATTAAAGTCAAGTTGACCTTAGCCTATAAATTTTTTCTTTCATGTTAAGATACCCATTTTTAAGTCAAATCACTTAATTATAAGGACAATACGACTTCATTGAAAAGTTTATCGACTTTTGGACAAGGAAAATAACTTTATTTTATAGAAATGCGTCTTCTATGCTAAGCAAAATTTGTATTCGTATTTTAAAGACATGAAATCTTTGACCTCACGACAATATTTTTTTCAGTGCAGAGTATCGGTCATGATATGCCATTCGTCAAAAATGTTTTTCACCCAATTAAAAGAACATAAAAGGTGGTTAAATTGTAAGGGCCGATGATGAAGGTGAACCACACCTAAACGCCAAGTTTTTTTCCGAATTTTATTTGACATTTTTCTATTTCAGACTTACTCAATTTGAACCATGGAGAGATATACAATCCAACAACGTGTTAAATTGTTCCAAGAAATGGCAACATTGGATGATCAATTTTCGAAGAAAATCATCTTCAGTGATGAGGCACATTTTCACCTCAGTGGATTCGTCAATAAACAGAATTGCCGCATTTGGGCGAATGAGAATCCAAGAGTAATTGTCGAAAAACCAATGCACCTACAAAGAGTGACTGTTTGGTGCGGTTTATGGGCTGGCGGCATCATCGGGCCGTATTTTTTCCAAAATGAGGCCGGTCAGGCAGTTACTGTGAATGGTGTTCGCTATCGTGAGATGATAACGAACTTTTTATGGCCCGAATTGGAAAATATTGATGTGGACGATATGTGGTTTCAGCAGGACGGTGCCACTTGCCACACAGCTAACGAAACAATGGCTCTTTTGCGCAACAAATTCAATGGCCGTGTTATCTCACGTAATGGCGATGTCAATTGGCCGCCAAGATCATGCGATTTGATACCGTTGGACTTTTTTCTTTGGGGTTATTTGAAAGAAAAGGTGTACGTCGGTAAGCCAGCAACAATTCAAGATAATTCGGCACATTAACGGCATAGAACCTCCATTATGCCTCAGCGTCATCGAAAATTTGGACCATCGGATGAAGGTGTGCCACCGAGGTCGCGGCGCCCATTTGGCCGATATTTTGTTCCATACATAATTGAGTAATACCAATATATCATAATAAAATTGCAATAATTTCCTAAATAGTTTGTGTTTTATTCAAAATCAACATCGGCCCTTGAAATTTTAACCACCCTTTAGAATGATAAAACTGCTAAAGGTACTACATCACAGTCAGCTGTTCACAGCTGAGTACATCCAACTGTCAAAAACATGTCTTGTTACTATTGGTTGCATGCCACAGGTTACTATTGTCAAAAACATGTCTGGTTACTATTGGTTACATAGCTTACTATTGGTAATTAACTTTAAAATGTAAACAAAACAAATTGAAAATATTTAATATCTTTTGTTAACTAACATTAAATTTGTAAACAAAACTGACATCTGGATGTACTTGAATTTTGTTGTTTTTATTTTCTTGAAATATTGTAACTACCTGGGAGTTATTATATCATGGATCATAGTCGCAATCTAAAATGTTATGATCTATGTTATGTACACGAACAAAATTTTCGTTGTTAAACTAATGCTAAAATTTAATTTCGTTTATGGCAAAAAATGTATTTTGTTTTAGTTAATTTTTTTTAAGAATTGTCCCATAAAAAAGTTCACTTTTTTCTTGGTATACATGCTCTAGATAGGTATTAAATGGATGCGGTAAATATGTTTAAACGTGTTTTTTCTGTTGTTGTTTAATGTCGTTTTATTTGAATGCGAAACAATTTTGAATACAATAAAATAGCATAAACGTAATTAGCTTTTAAAACGAGGAACTATTATAAAACCTTTACGTATTATTATTTATGATAATACTGTTTAGGATGACGATGACCTGCTGTTCCACCAATGCATACTGGTTACGTTCAAGACCTAACCGTCTCAAATCTTTGATTTGCTAAAAATACCATGGCGCACAGTATTAACCTTGATCAGTGTGCTGTAGATTGCATTCGGGACATTGGCCACTAGAAACTTCAAACTGTGAAGCTGTTGCTGTTGTTAACAAGAGACTATAGTCATGTTGAAGATGATGCCCAATCCATTGTTGTCAACCGAATTAAATGGCCCAAAAGGAACTGGTCTGTTGTCCAGCTATAGCCAGAAGCAAGTGAATGTTGTTCTACCTCTTCCCTTTGTAACGCTTAAAGCGGTAAAGGTAAAAAAAATCAAGTTGCCGTAACTCATCCCACAACTTTGCATAAGGAATTCTCATTCTTGTTACCAACACTGGTTTTTAGGTCACCATGCAATGCTCAAGAAGCAAGTGACCTAGAGACCAAAATCATAGTGGGAAATATAAACTCTGGGTGTACACAGAAGAAGAGGAAGAAGGAACAAAAACAAGTATATACAGCAGTAAGTTCGGCCGGGTCGAATTTTAAATACCCACCACCATAAATCAAATAAAGGGTGATTCTTTTGAGGTTAGGATTTTCATGCATTAGTATTTGACAGATCACGTGGGATTTCAGACATGGTGTCAAAGAGAAAGATGCTCAGTATGCTTTGACATTTCATCATGAATAGACTTACTAACGAGCAACGCTTGCAAATCATTGAATTTTATTACCAAAATCAGTGGCAGAAAATCCGCTTTTTTATCGACAAATTTTGTTCAGCGATGAGGCTCATTTCTGGTTGAATGGCTACGTAAATAAGCAAAATTGCCGCATTTGGAGTGAAGAGCAACCAGAAGCCGTTCAAGAACTGCCCATGCATCCCGAAAAATGCACTGTTTGATGTGGTTTGTACGCTGGTGGAATCATTGGACCGTATTTTTTCAAAGATGCTGTTGGACGCAACGTTACGGTGAATGGCGATCGCTATCGTTCGATGCTAACAAACTTTTTGTTGCCAAAAATGGAAGAACTGAACTTGGTTGACATGTGGTTTCAACAAGATGGCGCTACATGCCACACAGCTCGCGATTCTATGGCCATTTTGAGGGAAAACTTCGGAGAACAATTCATCTCAAGAAATGGACCGGTAAGTTGGCCACCAAGATCATGCGATTTGACGCTTTTAGACTATTTTTTGTGGGGCTACGTCAAGTCTAAAGTCTACAGAAATAAGCCAGCAACTATTCCAGCTTTGGAAGACAACATTTCCGAAGAAATTCGGGCTATACCGGCCGAAATGCTCGAAAAAGTTGCCCAAAATTGGACTTTCCGAATGGACCACCTAAGACGAAGCCGCGGTCAACATTTAAATGAAATTTTCTTCAAAAAGTAAATGTCATGGACCAATCTAACGTTTCAAATAAAGAACCGATGAGATTTTGCAAATTTTATGCGTTTTTTTTTTAAAAAAGTTATCAAGCTCTTAACAAATCACCCTTTATAATAGCTTCCTTTGAAAACTCTTCGTCGTAGCGGATTACTTGGTAATATATAGAATTTCAGGGTGTTTCTCCTAAGCAGATCAGTTCGAAAATGAATTTAAACATTCTACCTATGAAGACAAGATCAGATCCTGGATTTGTAACAACCGTTTTTGTTTGAATTTTAGAGGAATAATAAACATCTCGTGTAAGTGTGCAAGAAAATAATGAAATAACGCCTTCATTTGAAATGTAAATCTGTAGATTTTTACCACCATTATTTAAATGATTACGAGAACTAAAATCTAGATATTTTACTTTCAGTTTAAAATAATTTTCATGATCAGTGCAGTGTGCCTTCTATATCCTCAAGAAATGAAATGGATCTATATGAAGACCTTACCAAATGGCCCGATAATAACTAAATGTGTTACAATTTCAGGCAAATCGGATAAAAACTACAGTTTATATAAGCCCTAGGTTAAATCGGCAGATCAGTCTACATAATTGTGGTTCTGAAAAAACTACAGAATCTACAACCCGAATTTGAGGGCGGGCTTATAAGGGAATATTTCAAAATCTGTACCGATCAATATATTCGGAACATCTACTTATGGTCCTAAAAACCTATAGATATCCATATAAGTTATATTTATATAGCATAGCTTGCGGCGCCCACGAACCGAATAAACAAAGTTTATTTAACAGAAACAAACATTTAGTTTGGCACCGTGGTGCAGTGGTTGCTACGTCCGATTTGCTTGCCAAGGGTCGTGGGTTCGATCCCTGCTTCGACCAAAGTTTTTTTTTGTTTTTTTTTACATATATTCCACATATGTTCGGAAGATTCCGAAAAAATGTTCAACATTACATTGTAGTATATTAAATTTTGAACTGTAAAATGTGTCTTATTAAAGACCTAAAGTCAGAAAAGAACAGATTTTGATATAAACGAAATGGACTGTGTTGTTCTTTCAAAAATAATTTTTTTTATTGAAAAAATAAAAATTTTGTAACAAACGAATTTTTTTGGTGAAAAACGTTTAAAATTTTCGAAGCAATTCAAAAAACTCTAACAAAAGAAAAACGTTTTCGGTATACGTTTTCCAAACGTTTTTTTTTTCTTTGCGTGTAGGGAGCCAGAATTGAAATATGGGTGTCGCTTATATGGGGGCTATATACAATTATGAACTGATATGAACCAATTCATGCATGGTTGTTGGATACCATATACTAACATCACGTACCAAGTTTCAATCGAATCCGATGAATTTTGCTCTTCCAAGGGGCTCCGGAGGTCAAATCTGGGAATCGGTTTATATGGGGGCTATGCATAATTACGGACCGATTTCGACCAATGTTTGCATGGGTGTTTGAGGCTATATATTAACACCACGTACCAAATATCAATTGAATTAGATGAATTTTGGTCTTCCAAGAGGCTCCGGAGGTCAAATCTGGCGATCGGTTTATATGGAGCTATATATAATTATGCACCGATGTGGACCAATTTTTGCATGGTCATTAGAGACCATATACTAACACAATATACCAAATTTCAGCCGGATCGGATGAAATTTGCTTCTCTTAGAGGCTCCGAAAGCCAAATCGGGCGAATGGTTTATATGGTGGCTATATATAATTATGGACCGATGTGGACCAATTTTTGCATGGTTATTAGAGACCATATAAAGGGTGATTCTTTTGAGGTTAGGATTTTCATGCATTAGTATTTGACAGATCACGTGGGATTTCAGACATGGTGTCAAAGAGAAAGATGCTCAGTATGCTTTGACATTTCATCATGAATAGACTTACTAACGAGCAACGCTTGCAAATCATTGAATTTTATTACCAAAATCAGTGTTCGGTTCGAAATGTGTTTCGCGCTTTACGTCCGATTTATGGTCTACATAATCGACCAAGTGAGCAAACAATTAATGCGATTGTGACCAAGTTTCGCACTCAGTTTACTTTATTGGACATTAAACCAACCACACGAATGCGTACAGTGCGTACAGAAGAGAATATTGCGTCTGTTTCTGAGAGTGTTGCTGAAGACCGTGAAATGTCGATTCGTCGCCGTTCGCAGCAATTGGGTTTGTGTTATTCGACCACATGGAAGATTTTACGCAAAGATCTTGGTGTAAAACCGTATAAAATACAGCTCGTGCAAGAACTGAAGCCGAACGATCTGCCACAACGTCGAATTTTCAGTGAATGGGCCCTAGAAAAGTTGGCAGAAAATCCGCTTTTTTATCGACAAATTTTGTTCAGCGATGAGGCTCATTTCTGGTTGAATGGCTACGTAAATAAGCAAAATTGCCGCATTTGGAGTGAAGAGCAACCAGAAGCCGTTCAAGAACTGCCCATGCATCCCGAAAAATGCACTGTTTGGTGTGGTTTGTACGCTGGTGGAATCATTGGACCGTATTTTTTCAAAGATGCTGTTGGACGCAACGTTACGGTGAATGGCGATCGCTATCGTTCGATGCTAACAAACTTTTTGTTGCCAAAAATGGAAGAACTGAACTTGGTTGACATGTGGTTTCAACAAGATGGCGCTACATGCCACACAGCTCGCGATTCTATGGCCATTTTGAGGGAAAACTTCGGAGAACAATTCATCTCAAGAAATGGACCGGTAAGTTGGCCACCAAGATCATGCGATTTGACGCCTTTAGACTATTTTTTGTGGGGCTACGTCAAGTCTAAAGTCTACAGAAATAAGCCAGCAACTATTCCAGCTTTGGAAGACAACATTTCCGAAGAAATTCGGGCTATTCCGGCCGAAATGCTCGAAAAAGTTGCCCAAAATTGGACTTTCCGAATGGACCACCTAAGACGCAGCCGCGGTCAACATTTAAATGAAATTATCTTCAAAAAGTAAATGTCATGGACCAATCTAACGTTTCAAATAAAGAACCGATGAGATTTTGCAAATTTTATGCGTTTTTTTTTTTAAAAAGTTATCAAGCTCTTAACAAATCACCCTTTACTAACACCATGTACCAAATTTCAGCCGGATTGGATGAAATTTGCTTCTCTTAGAGGCTCCGCAAGCCAAATTGAGGGATCGTTTTATATGAGGGCTATATATAATTATTGACCGATGTAGACCAATTTTTGCATAGTCGTTAGAGACCATATACTAACGCCATGTACCAAATTTCAGCCGGATCGGATGAAATTTTCTTCTCTTAGAGGCTCCGCAAGCCAAATCTGGGGATCGATTTATATGGGGGCTATATATAATTATGGACCGATGTGGACCAATTTTTACATGGTTGTTAAAGACCATATACTAACACAATGTACCAAATTTCAGCCGGATCGGGTGTATTTTTGTGTGCAAAGTACAGCTCGCAGTTTTAGTCCGATTGTCCTAAAATTTGGTATAGGGTCCTGTTTCGGCTCAAAGACTCCCTATTGATTTTGGAAAAAATCGGTTCAGATTTAGATATAGCTGCCATATATATTTTTCACCGATCTGGTCATAATTGGCGTGTATATCAACCGATCTTCCTCAAATTCCGTACATCCGAATATTTTATGACACTCGAAAAACTTGCAAAATATCAGCCAAATCGGTTCAGATTTAGATATAGCTACCATATATAGCTTTCGCCCGATTTACACTCAAATGACCACAGAGGTCAATTTTTTGCTCCGATTTAGTTAAAATTTTGCACAGGGAGTATAATTAGCATTGTAGCTATTCGTGCCAAATTTGGTTGAAATCGGTTCAGATTGAGATATAGCTCCCATATATAGCTTTCGCCCGATTTACACTCATATGACCACAGAGGCCAATTTTTAACTCCGATTTAGTTGAAATTTTCCACAGGGAGTAGAATTAGCATTGTAGCTATACGTGCCAAATTTGGTTGAAATCGGTTCAGATTTAGATATATCTCCCATATATAGCTTTCGCCCGATTTACACTCATATGACCACAGAGGCCAATTTTTAACTCCGATTTAGTTGAAATTTTGCAGAGGGAGTATAATTAGCATTGTAGCTATGCGTGCCAAATTTGGTTGACATCGGTTCAGATTTAGATTTAGCTCCCATATATATGTTTTTCTGATTTCGACCAACATTTTCCTTGTAAAATCGCCACTGCTTAGTCGAAAAGTTGTAAAAATGACTCTAATTTTCCTAATAAATAAACTTTTGCGAAGTTTCCTTAAAGTTGCTTCAGATTTAAATATTTCCCATATTTTTTACTAAAATTGTGTTCCACCCTAGTGCATTAGCCAACTTAAATTTTGAGTCTATACATTTTGTAGAAGTCTATCAAATTATATCAAATATATGTATGTATTTGGGACAAACCTTTATATATAGTCCCCAACACATTTGACGGATGTGATATGGTATCGAAAATTTAGATCTACAAAGTGGTGCAGGGTATAATATAGTCGGCTCCGCCCGACTTTAGATTTTCCTTACTTGTTTTCTTCATATGCTATCAAAGTCCTTCAAAAACGAGTTAACGGCAACTTTATTTTCCAAATTAGGACTCGACTTCCAGTAGAAATTATGCTTGATGTAAAAAACTTCTTTAAAATAAAGTTTTGAAAAACACGATTTGAACGATTTTTTGCTTTGTAGTCAAGATGCAAAAAGGCAACAAATTTAAAGACAATTTCATTAAATTTAAAGAATTTTTCTGAATTATTAAAGTCAAGTTGACCTTAGCCTATAAATTTTTTCTTTCATGTTAAGATACCCATTTTTAAGTCAAATCACTTAATTATAAGGACAATACGACTTCATTGAAAAGTTTATCGACTTTTGGACAAGGAAAATAACTTTATTTTATAGAAATGCGTCTTCTATGCTAAGCAAAATTTGTATTCGTATTTTAAAGACATGAAATCTTTGACCTCACGACAATATTTTTTTCAGTGCAGAGTATCGGTCATGATATGCCATTCGTCAAAAATGTTTTTCACCCAATTAAAAGAACATAAAAGGTGGTTAAATTGTAAGGGCCGATGATGAAGGTGAACCACACCTAAACGCCAAGTTTTTTTCCGAATTTTATTTGACATTTTTCTATTTCAGACTTACTCAATTTGAACCATGGAGAGATATACAATCCAACAACGTGTTAAATTGTTCCAAGAAATGGCAACATTGGATGATCAATTTTCGAAGAAAATCATCTTCAGTGATGAGGCACATTTTCACCTCAGTGGATTCGTCAATAAACAGAATTGCCGCATTTGGGCGAATGAGAATCCAAGAGTAATTGTCGAAAAACCAATGCACCTACAAAGAGTGACTGTTTGGTGCGGTTTATGGGCTGGCGGCATCATCGGGCCGTATTTTTTCCAAAATGAGGCCGGTCAGGCAGTTACTGTGAATGGTGTTCGCTATCGTGAGATGATAACGAACTTTTTATGGCCCGAATTGGAAAATATTGATGTGGACGATATGTGGTTTCAGCAGGACGGTGCCACTTGCCACACAGCTAACGAAACAATGGCTCTTTTGCGCAACAAATTCAATGGCCGTGTTATCTCACGTAATGGCGATGTCAATTGGCCGCCAAGATCATGCGATTTGATACCGTTGGACTTTTTTCTTTGGGGTTATTTGAAAGAAAAGGTGTACGTCGGTAAGCCAGCAACAATTCAAGATAATTCGGCACATTAACGGCATAGAACCTCCATTATGCCTCAGCGTCATCGAAAATTTGGACCATCGGATGAAGGTGTGCCACCGAGGTCGCGGCGCCCATTTGGCCGATATTTTGTTCCATACATAATTGAGTAATACCAATATATCATAATAAAATTGCAATAATTTCCTAAATAGTTTGTGTTTTATTCAAAATCAACATCGGCCCTTGAAATTTTAACCACCCTTTAGAATGATAAAACTGCTAAAGGTACTACATCACAGTCAGCTGTTCACAGCTGAGTACATCCAACTGTCAAAAACATGTCTTGTTACTATTGGTTGCATGCCACAGGTTACTATTGTCAAAAACATGTCTGGTTACTATTGGTTACATAGCTTACTATTGGTAATTAACTTTAAAATGTAAACAAAACAAATTGAAAATATTTAATATCTTTTGTTAACTAACATTAAATTTGTAAACAAAACTGACATCTGGATGTACTTGAATTTTGTTGTTTTTATTTTCTTGAAATATTGTAACTACCTGGGAGTTATTATATCATGGATCATAGTCGCAATCTAAAATGTTATGATCTATGTTATGTACACGAACAAAATTTTCGTTGTTAAACTAATGCTAAAATTTAATTTCGTTTATGGCAAAAAATGTATTTTGTTTTAGTTAATTTTTTTTAAGAATTGTCCCATAAAAAAGTTCACTTTTTTCTTGGTATACATGCTCTAGATAGGTATTAAATGGATGCGGTAAATATGTTTAAACGTGTTTTTTCTGTTGTTGTTTAATGTCGTTTTATTTGAATGCGAAACAATTTTGAATACAATAAAATAGCATAAACGTAATTAGCTTTTAAAACGAGGAACTATTATAAAACCTTTACGTATTATTATTTATGATAATACTGTTTAGGATGACGATGACCTGCTGTTCCACCAATGCATACTGGTTACGTTCAAGACCTAACCGTCTCAAATCTTTGATTTGCTAAAAATACCATGGCGCACAGTATTAACCTTGATCAGTGTGCTGTAGATTGCATTCGGGACATTGGCCACTAGAAACTTCAAACTGTGAAGCTGTTGCTGTTGTTAACAAGAGACTATAGTCATGTTGAAGATGATGCCCAATCCATTGTTGTCAACCGAATTAAATGGCCCAAAAGGAACTGGTCTGTTGTCCAGCTATAGCCAGAAGCAAGTGAATGTTGTTCTACCTCTTCCCTTTGTAACGCTTAAAGCGGTAAAGGTAAAAAAAATCAAGTTGCCGTAACTCATCCCACAACTTTGCATAAGGAATTCTCATTCTTGTTACCAACACTGGTTTTTAGGTCACCATGCAATGCTCAAGAAGCAAGTGACCTAGAGACCAAAATCATAGTGGGAAATATAAACTCTGGGTGTACACAGAAGAAGAGGAAGAAGGAACAAAAACAAGTATATACAGCAGTAAGTTCGGCCGGGTCGAATTTTAAATACCCACCACCATAAATCAAATAAAGGGTGATTCTTTTGAGGTTAGGATTTTCATGCATTAGTATTTGACAGATCACGTGGGATTTCAGACATGGTGTCAAAGAGAAAGATGCTCAGTATGCTTTGACATTTCATCATGAATAGACTTACTAACGAGCAACGCTTGCAAATCATTGAATTTTATTACCAAAATCAGTGGCAGAAAATCCGCTTTTTTATCGACAAATTTTGTTCAGCGATGAGGCTCATTTCTGGTTGAATGGCTACGTAAATAAGCAAAATTGCCGCATTTGGAGTGAAGAGCAACCAGAAGCCGTTCAAGAACTGCCCATGCATCCCGAAAAATGCACTGTTTGATGTGGTTTGTACGCTGGTGGAATCATTGGACCGTATTTTTTCAAAGATGCTGTTGGACGCAACGTTACGGTGAATGGCGATCGCTATCGTTCGATGCTAACAAACTTTTTGTTGCCAAAAATGGAAGAACTGAACTTGGTTGACATGTGGTTTCAACAAGATGGCGCTACATGCCACACAGCTCGCGATTCTATGGCCATTTTGAGGGAAAACTTCGGAGAACAATTCATCTCAAGAAATGGACCGGTAAGTTGGCCACCAAGATCATGCGATTTGACGCTTTTAGACTATTTTTTGTGGGGCTACGTCAAGTCTAAAGTCTACAGAAATAAGCCAGCAACTATTCCAGCTTTGGAAGACAACATTTCCGAAGAAATTCGGGCTATACCGGCCGAAATGCTCGAAAAAGTTGCCCAAAATTGGACTTTCCGAATGGACCACCTAAGACGAAGCCGCGGTCAACATTTAAATGAAATTTTCTTCAAAAAGTAAATGTCATGGACCAATCTAACGTTTCAAATAAAGAACCGATGAGATTTTGCAAATTTTATGCGTTTTTTTTTTAAAAAAGTTATCAAGCTCTTAACAAATCACCCTTTATAATAGCTTCCTTTGAAAACTCTTCGTCGTAGCGGATTACTTGGTAATATATAGAATTTCAGGGTGTTTCTCCTAAGCAGATCAGTTCGAAAATGAATTTAAACATTCTACCTATGAAGACAAGATCAGATCCTGGATTTGTAACAACCGTTTTTGTTTGAATTTTAGAGGAATAATAAACATCTCGTGTAAGTGTGCAAGAAAATAATGAAATAACGCCTTCATTTGAAATGTAAATCTGTAGATTTTTACCACCATTATTTAAATGATTACGAGAACTAAAATCTAGATATTTTACTTTCAGTTTAAAATAATTTTCATGATCAGTGCAGTGTGCCTTCTATATCCTCAAGAAATGAAATGGATCTATATGAAGACCTTACCAAATGGCCCGATAATAACTAAATGTGTTACAATTTCAGGCAAATCGGATAAAAACTACAGTTTATATAAGCCCTAGGTTAAATCGGCAGATCAGTCTACATAATTGTGGTTCTGAAAAAACTACAGAATCTACAACCCGAATTTGAGGGCGGGCTTATAAGGGAATATTTCAAAATCTGTACCGATCAATATATTCGGAACATCTACTTATGGTCCTAAAAACCTATAGATATCAAATTTCAAGCAAATTGGATATAAACTACGGTTTCTAAAAGCTCAAGAAGTAAAATCGGGAGATAAGTCTATATTGGGGCTATACCAAATCATGGACCGATACGCCTCATTTTGCCACACCTATTTGTGGTCCTAAAATAGCTCTAGATTTAAAATTTTAGGTAAATCGGCAATATTAAAACCTGGACCGATATAGCGCCTCTTCGAACTTGACCTGCCTCCAAACAAAAAACGAATCTGTGCCAAAATGCAGGACGATAGCGCCATTATTGAAAGCTGTAGCGTGATTACAACAGACAGACAGACGGGCATGGTTATATCGTCTTAGAATATCTTCCTGATCATTAATATATATACTTTATATAGTCGGAATTCGATGTGTTACAAACGGAATGAGAAACTTATTAAACCGCCGTCACCATTCTATGGTGGTGGGTATAATGAAAAAGAAAACACCATTAAATAAGATACCGTTTGAGGTTTTGTAGTAAAAATTAATATAGTAGTATGGAATGCCGAACATCCTTCCGAAACCTTTTGGAATATATGGAAAATTGTACATTATTTACATTTCCAAAATTTGTATTTGATGTTTCGTTTGCAACAAAGGGACCAATTGAAGAGGTTTGTTTTCCTTAAATAAAGTTTCTTAACATCGGCTTGTGGGAGCCCATGAATGTGATCTATAAATAGAATTACTTGACTGTGCGTTGATGGTTATAGCAATAATTATCCGTTGAAGACAATACCCAGCAATGTCCCGATTTAGAGCAGCTTCTACATAGCGCTGATATAATTGCTCATTTTAATAGAAATATTGCTCAGAAGTGATATATAATCTTGAGTATAGCATTGTTGGCGTGAAGGAAAACAGCACTACCTTTCATGCATCTATACTGCATGAATTGGTTGCAATAACGTAAACTAATGATCATAAACTAGTTTTGTTACTCGTTTACGTTATTGCCACAAATTCATGCAGTGTGTATGCACTGCCTACTTTATTGTATACTGAAAAGCGCAACTACACTGAAAAAAAAGCATACTCGGTTCCAAAGATTTTGTCTTTACTTTAAAAAATTTGGTATTGATTCCGAGCCAAAGAAGCGGAAAATACAAGTAAGGATACTTTTAAGACACAATTCTCTTTTAAATTTAGGTTTTGTGTACTTGCTTCTAGGAAGCAAATTTTAATTTTTCGCTTTCTCAGCTTTTTTCTTCATATACTATCAAAGTCCTTTAAAAACGAGTTAACGGCAACTTTATTTTCCAAATTAGGACTCGACTTCCAGTAGAAAGTATGCTATGTTTGAAGTAAAAAACTTCTTTAAAATAAAGTTTTGAAAAACATGTCCTATATTGCAGCAGAAGATTTTCTTTGGTGTTCATTATTGAATCATCTCACCCCACCAGGTCTACACTAAAGAGTATGGAAATTCGACTTAGCCAACGATGAAACATCTGGCATTTTCTTTGCAATGACTTCCCAGCAAAAAACGAGCTTCCAAAAAAGTAGTTTGGTACCCCAATTTATGATCCGAAAGTAGTGCAAATTTGGATCATCGCATAGTTCATGTTATGTACGGCCATTGAACTTTATACCCACGTTTTTTTCATAAAATGTTTGAGACATACTTAAAAAAAGGGAAATATCATTTGACTGTGGAAAATTTCACAAAGAGTAATAAAATTTAACTATAAACAAATATTTTTTTCCAACAAAAATTATGTTTAATTTAAAGTTTTTCGATTTGCGACATATAATTTCGGTAAAAACACAATCATGTTTGGAAGCAAATGCTTCCAAATATATAGTATTTTTTTGGGTGAAAGTGATTCCAAAATATCCCGGCAATGTCCAAAAATATATGTGCTTTCTAAAAACGAGATTTGGGACAAATTTTAGAGGGTCGATTTTTTTGACATTCTGCTTTAACTCTTTCCGGTCCGGTGGTATGAATACTATACCACTCATCTAATTAATTTTCCTACATTCTGTGTGCAATTGTTTATTCTAAATATCACTTTTATATGTAGATTTAAGCTTATGTTTCAAGAAAAAAAATATACCAAATGTTCGAAAGATCTAGATATATATATTTTGAACTAAACTTGAGTACCATCTGTCAAGTGTTGACAGTGTTTTCCATTATTTAGCAAATTTCGTGCGTTAGAGTTTATACTTGTATATTTTTGATCAATAAGATAGTAAATAACGTGCTTGAAAATAGTAACATCAAAAATAAATAAAAAAATTTGAAGTAGTATGGGTTAAAGTTGATGGTATAAAAATAATACCACTGTGCATTATATCCATGGCTAAAAACAATAAACTCAAAGACAGTGATATTTCCTATATATTGGAAACAATCGAGGATGAAGTTGTTGTGGAAGAGATTCTATCAGACGCAGAGTCAATTGTCGATGATGTTGAGGACCTCGATGATCAGAACCAAATCCAGGAACTTTTTGATAACATCCTTGCAGTCGACAATGAAGATAAACACTTTGGTGAAGGTGAAAACTAGGGATGTAGTGGAGTTTTAAATTCGGGTGAACAATTTGATACCGACGACGATATGCCCATATCTAATTTATTTAGCAGCCTCGTAGAAGTCACCCCACCAAATTGGAGTAAGCAAAATTCAATAGAGATACCAATTGCATTTACTGGCATGAAACGAGGACCTACAGAAGTTGTGGAAAACGAGGCATCCTATGATAATTTTAATATTTTTAGTAAAAGTATAACAAAAGAAATTATGGAACATACGAGTATTGTATTTCAAATGAACCTGTATGCTCAACAATCTGGCAAACGCTACACTGCAACAAATGCCTTACAAATACAAGCTTTTATAGGAATTAAGTTTCTAATGGGAATAAAACCCCAGGCCAGTTACAAAGACTATAGGTCACCTCGTCCGGAATTAAATGACGGCTATATATCGAAAATAATGCCTATAAGAAGATTTGATTTGATTATCTAATATACATTTGAATGGTTCTACCTTAATGCCTAAAAAAGGATCACCTAAGTTCAACAAGCTGTATAAAGTTCAACCGTTTCTGGATATGTTGCTAGAGAGATTTAAATTGTGTTTTAACCTGGGTGAATATCTAGCGGTAGATGAATCCATGATTAGATTCAAAGGTACATTCCTATTAATGGATTTATTTTGTTTAGAGTTTACTCCACTTTGTTAAAGTAAAACGAAATCGTGTTTTAAGGAATTTCATAAATAAAGCTATCACATAAGCGCGCTGGTATAAAAAGCATACTACATGCTTGCGCGAAATCCTGAAAGGAAATATTTTTTTTTTGTAATTTTTTTTTCAATAAATTACTTCTGTAAATAAAAGCAAATAAAATTTTCCTTTAATTTTTGCCGATTTTATATAGTGCGCCGGAAAGAGTTAAGCAGATTTATTTTCAGGATATTGTTTGCATTGTTCAAACATATTATGTTTCACCTTTGGCATACACTAGAAAAAAAAAAACTTTAAAGACGTTTTCTTTGTGTGCATATATTTTTAAGGCGCCAATTGGTAACATCCATTTTGTTTACTTGCAGCATACTCTCTCGGTCTCTTTTTCTAAACACATATATGTTTGCATCCACACATATTATATTTAAAAACAAGTAAGGAAAGTCTAAAGTCGGGCGGGGCCGACTATATTATACCCTGCACCACTTTGTAGATCCAAATTTTCGATACCATATCATATCCGTCAAATGTGGTGGGGCTATATATAAAGGTTTGTCCCAAATACATACATTTAAATATCACACGATCTGGACAAAATTTGATAGACTTCTACAAAATCTATAGACTCACAATTTAGGTCGGCTAATGCACTAGGGTGGAACACAATGTTAGTAAAAAATATGGGAAACATTTAAATCTGAAGCAATTTTAAGGAAACTTCGCAAAAGTTTATTTATGATTTATCGCTCGATATATATGTATATATGTACATATGTAAAATTAGAGTTTTCGACTAAGCAGTGGCGATTTAACAAGGAAAATGTTGGTATTTTGACCATTTTTGTCGAAATCAGAAAACATATATATGGGAGCTATATCTAAATCTGAACCGATTTCAATCAAATTTGGCACACATGACTATACTACCAATTGGACTCCTTTTGCAAAATTTCAAGCTAATCGGGATAAAACTCTGGCTTCTGGGTCCATATAAGTGCATATCGGGCGAAAGATATATTTGGGAGCTATATCTAAATCTGAACCGATTTCAATCAAATTTTGCACACTTAACTATACTACTAATTGTACTCCTAGTGCAAAATTTCAAGCAAATCGGTATAAAACTCTGGCTTCTGGGTCCATATTAGTCCATATCCGGCGAAAGATATATATGGGAGCTATATCTAAATCTGAACCGATTTTTTCCAAAATCAATAGGGTTCTATTCTGACCCAAATTAGGAACATGTGCCAAATTTGAAGGCGATTGGACTTAAATTGCGACCTAGACTTTGATCACAAAAATGTGTTCACAGACAGACGGACATGGTTATAACGACTCAGGGACCCACCCTGAGCATTATTGCCAAAGACACCATGTGTCTATCTCGTCTCCTTCTGGGTGTTACAAACATATGCACTAACTTATAATACCCTGTTCCACAGTGTGGCGCAGGGTATAAAAATTTATGTCTCAAACATGATGTGTTATAAAATATGAACATATATGTCGCAAACTTATTATGCTAGTTTATTAACATTATATGTTTGCACTTAGGTTAGGTTAGGTGGCAGCCCGATGTATCAGGCTCATTTAGACTATATAGTCCATTGTGATACCACATTGGTGAACTTCTCTCTTATCACTGAGTGCTGGCCGATTCCATGTTAAGCTCAATAACAAGGGACCTCCTTCTATAGTCGAGTCCGAACGGCGTTCCACATTGCTGTGAAACCACTTAGAGAAGCTTTGAAATCCTCAGAAATGTCACAAGCGTTACTGAGGTGGGATAATCCACCGCTGAAAAACTTTTTGGTGTTTGGTCGAAGCAGGAATCGAACCCACGAACTTGTGTATGCAAGTCGCGAATGCTAACCATTGTACCACGGTGCCTCCCATGTTTGCACTTAAAAATAATGTGCTAACAATTTGAGTTCAAAACATATAATTTTTACACCCAAACATATGAGTCAGTCCGTGTATATTTTACTCCCAAAAAGTTTTTTTTTGTCCGTGTATATTACATTTTTGCCACGAAACATCAATATGTGTTACATTTGCAGCGTAAAGCCATTTTCAGAAAAGAACTGCATAAAGAATATTGTCTTTGGTTTAACCAAACGAAGATTTTTATTTACAGCAAACAAAATTGCAACAAGCTATTTTTTTTTAATTTTTCAAAAACATGTAATAAAAGAACAATATTTGCGACACCCGATTCCAAACATTTTATTTGTTTGCGGAATTGTTACCGAAATGATTTATTGTATAAATAATAAAGATTGACTGATGTACTATTATAGAAATCCCAGCAAAAAAAGCGTCGCCAAAAAAGTAGTGCAAATGATCTTTTTGGATCCGGAAGTTGTGCCAAATTGACGTAGAAGCGATGAATTTAACATGGGCTTGTCATAGGACGGATGTCCACCATTTCAACAGCCGCTGCTCTGAATTTGCATCACTTCTTTAGGTGTGAGGTGAATTCAGTGTTTTGGATGTGAATTAAGACATTTTGTGATATATGCACAAATAAATAATTTTTAAATTTTTTTTTATGATTTTTGATGGATTATAACGCTTGTGGAACGTGGAATTTTTGTCATCAAATTCGCAATTTTTCTAGAAAGCATTTACCATTTTTTTTCGGATAAATTTAAATAATTTGTACCATTTTATTAATTCTTAATTTGTTTTTAACCTATTTGAAACAAAAAAATTTCCCATTAAAAATATGAAATAAGCGAGTTATAAAAAAATTGATTCAAATGAACTTCCTTTGCAGTTAAAATAAAGAACATCTTTGGGAGGGCATTTTTGGAAGTTCTTTTAATGTTGTGCCTTGAGAAGAACTTCCAAATTTTTTTGCTGGGATATGGAATGTTTTTGCTTCCAAATCAATTATTCAATCACCAAACAATTAGTCATCACTCGTATTCGAGTACATTGAATCTGACTAAAAATATCTTTTAAAGACCAGTTGATAAGTAAATTTGTGTTGTCGGAGAGAAAATACTTTCATTGTTAAAATGTATTCTCCTTTGGGTATAGGTACCAGTTGCAGTCCTTTTGAGGATAAAGTAAAGTTTTCCATAATTAAGTCATGCTAGAGTAATCAGAATGTTAAGTAAAAACGAGAATATACGACAAAATCACATACTTCACTTACATTATAAGGACAAGAGTGATTTATGTTAGTGTACTTGGAAACACGTTCGTAGATAATACCCCAAGGTATTTTACGCTTATAGTCCTGCAGGAAATCGCATACATCTATTGTAGATTCCACAAAGAAAGGCATTAAATTCTGACCAACCTTGCGAAAAACACTCACTTTGACCTACAATATGGATATAATTCAGAAAAATTATGTTACTGAAGTTTTGTAAAATAATTGAACATTTGTCTGAGATGACTGGACTTACCGTAATATTATCAAGACATTGTAATGGATGTATTTGAGCAGAAAGAGCCAACAAACCCACGTCATTTTTTGTCAAATTACACCTCTTAACAATAAAAAAATCTTTTTCAATAACTTCACATGTAACCTGCTTGAAACCAACTGCTGGAGATTTTGCCATCATGATAAATTTTAATCCTGAAATCAAAAGGATTAATGAAATACCCGAGTAAGAGAATGAGCGCCAAGACATTTTCGTGCTGAAAGATGTTCACATTAACTTTGAAATGACATTCAAATATATATGGAATTGTTTTCTCCATATGCACCAATTATCAATAATCTATAAAATTCTCGTCATTACTCCCCATTATTAGTTCCACAATATGGCATTCGGATCGATTGATTACGGAATAGCAATTTGTCTCTATACAGAAAAAAATATCACCAAAACATTTCCAGTTAAAAAGTTGATTGAAGTTGAAAATGTTTTCAATTAATAAATTAATTGATACAATTAACTTTTTAATCAAATTTAATTGATACAATTAACTTTTTAATCAAACTCGGAAGACTAACTCAATTAAAAACAAGTGATGTTTTTTTTTATTTTTAACTAAAAATTTATTTCAAACTATCAATTTTTATACCCTGCGCCACACTGTGGAACAGGGTATTATAAGTTAGTGCATATGTTTGTAACACCCAGAAGGAGACGAGATAGACACATGGTGTCTTTGGCAATAATGTTCAGGGTGGGTCCCTGAGTCGATATAACCATGTCCGTCTCTCCGTCTGTCCGTCCGTCTGTCTGTGAACACATTTTTGTAATCAAAGTCTAGGTCCAATCGCCTTCAAATTTGGCACATGTTCCTAATTTGGGTCAGAATAGAACCCTATTGATTTTGGAAGAAATCGGTTCAGATTTAGATATAGCTCCCATATATATCTTTCGCACGATATGCACTAATATGGGCACAGCAGCCAATGTGGTGCAGGGTATAATATAGTCGGTCCCGCCCGACTTTAGACTTTCCTTACTTGTTAATTATACTAAAACACGAAGTCAGTTAAGAAAGTAAATAAAAATAGTTACGTTTTTAATAAAAAATTAATTGAGTTTTGCAAAAAGTTAAAAAATTTATTGAAACTTGCTAATGAGAACAATTAATTTTTGAATCAAGTATTTTTTTTAATGTCCAATTAAAACTATGATTGATACTATCATTTTCGTGATTGAAGACATTTCAATTAAAAAATTTAATGGATCAATTAATTGCGTGATTGAATCTGAAAAAACAAATTGTGTGTACATGCTGCCGAAAACTTGTTCATGGCGGAGTTTTAGGTACCCTTCTCCATCGACTGCAATTTAGGTGTTATCCTGAAGACAACACACTGGAAAAAACCATTTTTAAACTAACGCTTAATTTAACTTATTTTTATTGCAAATAAATTATTTGTTTGTAGTTAAATTTTATTATATTTTCGAATCTTTTCACAACTTAATGAAATCTTACTTTTTTTAAAGTATGTCTCATACATTTTGTGAACTAAATGTGGGTATAAAGTTCAATGACCGTACACACAAGTTCAATATAAACTAAAGCAGATGAAAATTTTCGTACGATTCCCAAAAATAGTAAGAATGATTTGGCGCCAATGTTTTTTTCTTAGCATTTAGTTAATTTTTTCTTCTATGAGAAGGTGTAATTTCGTGAGTGGTAGTTAAAAAGTACACCAGGGCATTAAAATTTCCTGGTTTTAACAACGCCTTGTGGAAATCTTAAAAAGTGGAGTAAAATTTAGTTCACTTTTTTCACGACGAAGCTCATTCGAAGCTCATTTTGTGTGCATCTATTGAAGATTATTGGAAATAAAATATAGATTAGTGCCTAAAGTTTTATCGCTTAGTGATTCTACTGTCGACTGTTATTTATTGGAAATTTTATAAGCCAAACGAACTCCGAAAATTCCTTCAGTTTTATATGACTGTTTTCATAAAAAAACATCAAAATCAAAATTTTGCGTGTATCTAAGACATTAGATCTAGGCCCATATTGAGATCTGATCAGATATCTTTACCTAGTAATTAGATATGATTAGATCTTACCAACTTGCATTCCCTCTGAATGCAAGTTGGGCATTCGTGGGTTTAATCCCAGTTTCGTCCAAACATCAAAAATTTCAGCGGGCGGGGCCGACTATATTATACCCTGCACCACATTGTAAATCCACATGTTCGATACTATATCAAATCCGTCAAATGTGTTGGGTCCTATATATAAAGGTTTTTGTCCCAAATACATACATTTAAATCTGAATCCATCTGAACAAAATTTATAATCTATAGACTTCAAATTTAAGTCGGCTAATGCCCTGGGATGGTACACTATGTTAGTAAAAAACAAGTATATACAGCAGTAAGTTCGGCCGGGCCGAATCTTAAATACCCACCACCATGAACCAAATATTAGGGTTTCCTTTGAAATTTCAGGAGGGCTTGATGACTTGAGGACACTTCCCGAAGATAAATTTAAAGATTTCACCTATGAGGACTATATCAGATTCTGGATTTATAAGAAGCATTTTTGTTTGACTTTTAAAGGAATCATTAACATCTCTTGTAAGTGTGCAAGAAAATTATAAAATAACGTCTTGATTTGAAATCTTAAATCTGTAGAAGTAAAACCTGGAAATTTTACATTGAGTTTCAAGCAATTTTCATGATCAGTGCGCCTTCTACACACTCAAGAAGTGAAGTCGGTCTATATGGAGGCATTACCAAATGGACCGATAAAAACTTAATCCGATACACGTTTTTGTGAGCCTAAAATACCAGATTTACAATTTCAGGCAAATCAGATAAAAACTACGGTTTCTAGAAACCCAAGGAGTTAAATCGGGAGATCGTTCTTATGGGGGCTATACTAAAATATGGACCGATACTTACCGTTTTCGGCACACCTCTTTATGACCCGAAAATACCCCTAGATTCCCAATTTTAGGCAAATAGGATAAAAACTTCGGATTCTAGAAACCCAAGGAGTTAAATTGGGAAATCGGTCTATATGGGGGCTATACCAAAATATGGACCGATACTCACCATTTTCGGCGCACCTCTTTATGGTCCTAAAATACCTCTAGATTTCCAATTTCAGACAAATTGGATAAAAACTACGGTTTCTATAAGCCCAAGACCCCAAATCGGGAGGTCGTTTTATATGGGGACCATATCAAAACATGGACCGATACTCACAATTTTGGCACACGTATTTGTGGTCCTACAATACCTCTAGATATCCAATTTCAGGTAAATTAAATAAAAAGTGCGGTTTCTATAAGCCCAAGAAGTAAAATCGGGAGATCGGTCTATATGGGGGCTATACCAAAATATGGCCCGATACTCACAATTTTTGGCACACGTATTTGTGGTCCTACTATACCTCTAGATTTCCAATTTCAGGTAAATTGAATAAAAACTGCGGTTTCTATAAGCCCAAGACCCCAAATCGGGAGGTCGGTTTATATGGGGATTATATCAAAACCTGGACCGATATAGCCGATCTTCGAACTTGACCTGCCTGCAGACAAAAGAAGAGTTTGTGCAAAATTTCAGCACGATTGCTTCATTATTGAAGACTGTGGCGTGATTACAACAGACAGACAGCCAGACAGACAGACGGACAGACGGACATCGTTATATCGTCCTAGAATTTCTCCCTGATCAAGAATATATATTCTTTATATAGTCGGAAATCGATATTTCGATGTGTTAAAAACGGAATGACAAACTTATTATACCCCCGTCACCATTCTATGGTGGTGGGTATAACAAGCATATACGGCCGTAAGTTCGGCCAGGCCGAAGCTTATGTATCCTCCATCATAGATTGCGTAGAAACTTCTTCTAAAAACTGCCATCCACAATCGAATTACTTAAGTTGCGGTAACGCTTGCCGATGGCAAGGTATCTTAAAACCTCCTAACACCATCTTCTAAATTGTATGTAAGTCCATACGTGGTATATATTAAATCAAAAAAGATCGATCCACCACGTATATAATTCAGTTTGACAAAGTAGACATAAAATCTTGACAAAATTTTGTACAGAAATAAAATTTTAACAAAATTTTCTATAGAAATAAAATTTTCACAAAATTTTCTATAGAAATAAAAATTTTGACAAAATTTTCTATAGAAAGAAAATTTTGACAAAAATTTCTACAGAAATAAAATTTTAACAAAATTTTCTATAGAAATAAACTTTTGACAAAATATTCTATAGAAATAAAATCTTGGTAGATTATTTTTGGCTCGAGTGGCAACCATGATTATGAACCGAATAAAATTTAAACAAAATTTTCTATAGAAATAAAATTTTGACAATGATGAAAATTTTATTATGAACCGAATAAAATTTTAACAAAATTTTCTCTAGAAATAAAATGTTGACAAAATTTTCTATAGAAATAAAATTTTGACAAAATTTTCTATATAAATAATATTTTGGTAGATTATTTTTGGCTCTAGTGGCAACCATGATTATGAAGCGATATGGACCAATTTTTGTGTGATTGGACCAATTTTGGTATGGTTGTTAGCGACCATATACTAACACCACGTTCCTAATTTGAAACGGATCGGATGAATTTTGCTCCTCCAAGAGGCTCCGGAGGTCAAATCTGGAGAACGTTTTATATGGGGGCTATATAAATAATTATGGACCGATATGGACCAATTCTGGCACGATTGTTAAAGATCATATACTAACACCATGTTCAAAATTACAACCGGATTGGATGAAATTTGCTTCTCCTGGAGACTTCGCAAGCCAAATCTGGGGATCGGCTTATATGGGGGCTATATATAATTATGAACCGATGTGGACCAATTTTTGCATGGTTATTAGAGACTATATAACAATATCATGTACCAAATTTCAGGCGGATCGGATCCAATTTGCTTCTCTTTGAGGCTTCGCAAGCCAAATCTGGAGATCGGTTTTTATGGGGTCTATATATAATTCTGGACCGATGTGGACCAATTTTTGCATGGTTGTTAGAGACCATATATCAACATCATGTACAAAATTTCAGCCGGATCGGATGCAATTTGCTTCTCTTTGAGGCTTCGCAAGCCAAATCTGGAGATCGGTTTATATGCGGTCTATATATAATTATGGACCGATGTGGACCAATTTTTGCATGGTTGTTAGAGACCATATACCCACACCATGTACCAAATTTCAGCCGGATCGGATGAAATTTGCTCCTCTTTGAGGCACCGCAAGCCAAATCTGGGGATCGGTTTATATGGGGGCTATATATAATTATGGACCGATGTGGACCAATTTTTGCATGATTGTTAGAGACCATATACCAACACCATGTACCAAATTTCAGTCGAATCGGATGCAATTTGCCCCTCTTTGAGGCTTCGCAAGCCAAATCTGGAGATCGGTTTATATGGGGTCTATATATAATTATTGACCGATATGGACCAATTTTTGCATGGTTGTTAGAGACCATATACCCACACCATGTACCAAATTTCAGCCGGATCGGATGAAATTTGCTTCTCTTTGAGGCTCCGCATGCCAAATCTGGGGATCGGTTTATATGGGGGCTATATATAATTATGGACCGATATGGACCAATTTTTGCATGATTGTTAGAGACCATATACCAACACCATGTACCAAATTTCAGTCGAATCGGATGAAATATGCTTCTCTTAGAGGCTCCACAAGCCAAATTTGGGGATCGGTTTATATGGGGGCTACATATAATTAAGGACCGATATGGACCAATTTTTGCATGGTTGTTAGAGACCATATACCAACATCATGTACAAAATTTCAGCCAGATCGGATGAAATTTGCTTCTATTTTAGGCTCCGCAAGCCAAATCTGGAGATCGGTTTATATGGGGGCTATATATAATTATGGACCGATGTGGACAAATTTTTGATGGTTGTTAGAGACCATATACCAACACCATATACCAAATTTCAGCCGGATCGGATGAAATATGCTTCTGTTAGAGGCTCCACAAGCCAAATCTGAGGGTCCCTTTATATGGGGGCTATACGTAAAAGTGGACCGATATGGCCCATTTTCAATACCATCCGACCTACATCGATAACAACTACTTGTGCCAAGTTTCAAGTCGATAGCTTGTTTCGTTCGGAAGTTAGCGTGATTTCAACAGACGGACGGACGGACGGACATGCTTAGATCGACTCAGAATTTCACCACGACCCAGAATATATATACTTTATGGGGTCTTAGAGCAATATTTCGATGTGTTACAAACGGAATGACAAAGTTAATATACCCCCATCCTATGATGGAGGGTATAAAAAGATCGATCCAATACGTATATAATTCAGTTTGACAAAGTAGACATAAAATTTTGGCCAAATTTTCTACAGATATAAAATTTTAACAAAATTTTCTATAGAAATAAAATTTTCACAAAATTTTCTATAGAAATAAAAATTTTGACAAAATTTTCTATAGAAATAAAATTTTGACAAAAATTTCTACAGAAATAAAATTTTAACAAAATTGTCTATAGAAATAAACTTTTGACAAAATTTTCTATAGAAATAAAATCTTGGTAAAAATTGACAAAAATTTCTACAGAAATAAAATTTTAACAAAATGTCCTCTAGAAATAAACTTTTGACAAAATTTTCTATAGAAATAAAATCTTGGTAGATTATTTTTGGCTCGAGTGGCAACCGTGATTATGAACCGAATAAAATTTGAACAAAATTTTCTATAGAAATAAAATTTTGACAATGATGAAAATTTTATTATGAACCGAATAAAATTTTAACAAAATTTTCTCTAGAAATAAAATTTTGACAAAATTTTCTATAGAAATAAAATTTTGACAAAATTTTCTATAGAAATAAAATTTTGGTAGACTATTTTTGGCTCTAGTGGCAACCATGATTATGAACCGATATGGACCAATTTTTGTGTGATTGGACCAATTTTGGTATGGTTGTTAGCGACCATATACTAACACCACGTTCCTAATTTGAGCCGGGGCGGATGAATTTTGCTCCTCCAAGAGGCTCCGGAGGTCAAATCTGGGGATCGGTTTATACGGGGGCTATATATAATTATGGACCGATGTGGACCAATTTTTGCATGGTTGTTAGAGACCATATACTAACACCATGTACCAAATGTCAGCCGGATCGGATGAAATATGCTTCTCTTAGAGGCTCCACAAGCCAAATCTGGGGATCGGTTTATATGGGGGCTATATATAATTAAGGACCGATATGGACCAATTTTTTCGTGATTGTTAGAGACCATATACCAACATTATGTACCAAATTTCAGCCGGATCGGATGAAATTTTCTTCTCTTTGAGGTTCCGCAAGCCAAATCTGGGGATCGGTTTATATGGGGGCTATATATAATTATGGACCGATGTGGACCAATTTTTGCACGGTTGTTAGAGACCATATACTAACACCATGTACCAAATTTCAGCCGGATCAGATGAAATTTGCTTCCCTTTTAGGCTCCGCAAGCCAAATCTGGGGATCGGTTTATATGGGGGCTATATATAATTATGGACCGATGTGGACCAATTTTTGCATGGTTGTTAGAGACCATATACCAACACCATGTACCAAATTTCAGTCGAATCGGATGCAATTTGCCCCTCTTTGAGGCTTCGCAAGCCAAATCTGGAGATCGGTTTATATGGGGTCTATATATAATTATTGACCGATATGGACCAATTTTTGCATGGTTGTTAGAGACCATATACCCACACCATGTACCAAATTTCAGCCGGATCGGATGAAATTTGCTTCTCTTTGAGGCTCCGCATGCCAAATCTGGGGATCGGTTTATATGGGGGCTATATATAATTATGGACCGATGTGGACCAATTTTTGCATGATTGTTAGAGACCATATACCAACACCATGTACCAAATTTCAGTCGAATCGGATGAAATATGCTTCTCTTAGAGGCTCCACAAGCCAAATTTGGGGATCGGTTTATATGGGGGCTACATATAATTAAGGACCGATATGGACCAATTTTTGCATGGTTGTTAGAGACCATATACCAACATCATGTACCAAATTTCAGCCAGATCGGATGAAATTTGCTTCTATTTTAGGCTCCGCAAGCCAAATCTGGAGATCGGTTTATATGGGGGCTATATATAATTATGGACCGATGTGGACAAATTTTTGCATGGTTATTAGAGACCACATACCAACACCATATACCAAATTTCAGCCGGATCGGATGAAATATGCTTCTGTTAGAGGCTCCACAAGCCAAATCTGAGGGTCCCTTTATATGGGGGCTATACGTAAAAGTGGACCGATATGGCCCATTTTCAATACCATCCGACCTACATCGATAACAACTACTTGTGCCAAGTTTCAAGTCGATAGCTTGTTTCGTTCGGAAGTTAGCGTGATTTCAACAAACGGACGGACGGACGGACATGCTTAGATCGACTCAGAATTTCACCACCACCCAGAATATATATACTTTATGGGTTCTTAGAGCAATATTTCGATGTGTTACAAACGGAATGACAAAGTTAATATACCCCCATCCTATGATGGAGGGTATAAAAAGATCGATCCAATACGTATATAATTCAGTTTGACAAAGTATACATAAAATTTTGGCCAAATTTTCTACAGATATAAAATTTTAACAAAATTTTCTATAGAAATAAAATTTTCACAAAATTTTCTATAGAAATAAAAATTTTGACAAAATTTTCTATAGAAATAAAATTTTGACAAAAATTTCTACAGAAATAAAATTTTAACAAAATTGTCTATAGAAATAAACTTTTGACAAAATTTTCTATAGAAATAAAATCTTGGTAAAAATTGACAAAAATTTCTACAGAAATAAAATTTTAACAAAATTTCCTCTAGAAATAAACTTTTGACAAAATTTTCTATAGAAATAAAATCTTGGTAGATTATTTTTGGCTCGAGTGGCAACCGTGATTATGAACCGAATAAAATTTGAACAAAATTTTCTATAGAAATAAAATTTTGACAATGATGAAAATTTTATTATGAACCGAATAAAATTTTAACAAAATTTTCTCTAGAAATAAAATTTTGACAAAATTTTCTATAGAAATAAAATTTTGACAAAATTTTCTATAGAAATAAAATTTTGGTAGACTATTTTTGGCTCTAGTGGCAACCATGATTATGAAGCGATATGGACCAATTTTTGTGTGATTGGACCAATTTTGGTATGGTTGTTAGCGACCATATACTAACACCACGTTCCTAATTTGAGCCGGGGCGGATGAATTTTGCTCCTCCAAGAGGCTCCGGAGGTCAAATCTGGGGATCGGTTTATACGGGGGCTATATATAATTATGGACCGATGTGGACCATATACTAACACCATGTACCAAATGTCAGCCGGATCGGATGAAATATGCTTTGGCTCCACAAGCCAAATCTGGGGATCGGTTTATATGGGGGCTATATATAATTAAGGACCGATATGGACCAATTTTTGCATGATTGTTAGAGACCATATACCAACATTATGTACCAAATTTCAGCCGGATCGGATGAAATTTTCTTCTCTTTGAGGTTCCGCAAGCCAAATCTGGGGATCGGTTTATATGGGGGCTATATATAATTATGGACCGATGTGGACCAATTTTTGCATGGTTGTTAGAGACCATATACTAACACCATGTACCAAATTTCAGCCGGATCAGATGAAATTTGCTTCCCTTTTAGGCTCCGCAAGCCAAATCTGGGGATCGGTTTATATGGGGGCTATATATAATTATGGACCGATGTGGACCAATTTTTGCATGGTTGTTAGAGACCATATACCAACACCATGTACCAAATTTCAGCCAGATCGGATGAAATACGCTTCTGTTAGAGGCTCCACAAGCCAAATATGAGGGTCCCTTTATATGGGGGCTATACGTAAAAGTGGACCGATATGGCCCATTTTCAATACCATCCGACCTACATCGATAACAACTACTTGTGCCAAGTGTCAAGTCGATAGCTTGTTTCGTTCGGAAGTTAGCGTGATTTCAACAGACGGACGGACGGACGGACATGCTTAGATCGACTCAGAGTTTCACCAAGACCCAGAATATATATACTTTATGGGGTCTAAGAGCAATATTTCGATGTGTTACAAACGGAATGACAAAGTTAATATACCCCCATCCTATGATGGAGGGTATAACAAGTAAGTAAAGTCTAAAGTCGGGCGGGGCCGACTATATTATACCATTCACCCCTATGTAGGCCAAAATTTGTGTTACCATCTCAACTACTTCACATTTGCTGGAAGCTATATAAAGGAGACAAGTTTTTTACGTCTACAAGCTATACTTACTTCTAAAAGCTATATAATCTGAACCGATTTTGACTAAATTTGACATGTATAGTTAGAATAATAATTCTGCTATCTATGCGAAATTTCACGTAAATGGGAGTATAACTTTGGCCCCCCTGGTCATATGAGTGCAAATCTGACGGAAGATATATATGGGAGCCATATCTAAATCTGAACCGATTTCAACCAAATTTGGTACAATTACCGTACTAATAAACGTACTCCTTGTGCGAAATTTGAAGCAAATCACGGCAAAACCTTGGATTATGTTAAGATACCCATTTTTAAGTCAAATCACTTAATTATAAGGACAATACGACTTCATTGAAAAGTTTATCGACTTTTGGACAAGGAAATAACTTTATTTTAGAGAAATACATCTTCTATGCTAAGCAAAATTTGTATTCGTATTTTAAAGACATGAAATCTTTGACCTCACGACAATATTTTTTTCAGTGTAGGAGGAAAATACTTCAACCCAGACATACCTTTGGCCATGAAATAAGTAGTGCATAAAGAGCATATGATCACCTAGTATATAATCAGTTCAATTACCGATACTGCTAAACGTACTCCTTGTGTGAAATTTGAAGCAAATCAAGGCAAAACTCTGGATTTTGTGGCCAGATAAGTTCAAATCGGACGAAAGATATATATGGGAGCTATATATAAATTTGAGCCGATTTCAATCAAATTTACCAAGCATTGGTAGAATGTCAATTCTACCATCTGTGCAAAATTTCACGAAGATCGATAGTAAACTTTGGCCTCTGTGGTCATATGAGTCTAAATCGGACGAAAGATATATATGGGAGCTATATCTAAATCTGAACCGATTTGGCTGATATTTTGCAAGATTTTCGAGATTCATAAAATATTTGGATGTACGGTATTTCAAGAAAATCGGTTGATAAACACGCTAACTATGGCCAAATCGGGGATAAATATATATGGCAGCTATATCTAAATCTGAACCGATTTTTTCCAAAACCAATAGCGATTGTCTCTGTCCCAAGAAACGGCCCTATGCCAAATTTGAGGACGATCGGACTTAAATTGCGAGCTGTACTTTGTGCACAAAATTACATATACAGACAGACGGACGAACAGACAGACAGACGGACATCGCTAAATCGACTCAGAATTTAATTCTAAGCCGATCGGTATACTAAAAGATGGGTCTATGACCACTATTTCTTGGCGTTACATACAAATGCACAAACTTATTATACCCTGAACCACAGTAGTGGTGAAGTGTATAAAACGACTTTATTGAAAAGTTCATCGTCTTTCGGACAAGGAAAAAAAACTTTATATTAGAGAAATGTGTCTTCTATGCTAAGCAAAAAACGCATCCGTATTTTAAGGACATGAAATTTTTGGTCTCACGACAATATTTTTTTCAGTGTAAACGTTAGTAAAAGTTCAAGGACCATACACTTAAATTCATTATGAACTAAAGTAAAAGGAAATGTTTGTACGATTCGCAAAAAGCAGTAAGAAGAACTACTGCATGGTTCAAATGATTATGCACTGAAAAAAAGCCAGTGTCCAGTTCCAAAGATTTTGTCTTTACACTAATGATTTTGGTATTGATTATGAACCAAAGAAGCGGACAATTGAAGTAAGGACACAATTCTCTTTTAAATTTGAGTATTGCGTACTTGATGATAGGAAATAAATTTTAATATATTATTTTTTTCAGCTTTTTTTCATGTGCTATCAAAGTCCATTAGAAACGTGTTAATGACAATTTGATTTCCAAATTCAGACGCGACTATAAGTAAAATTTATGCTATGTTTCAAGTATAAAACGTCTTTAAAGTAAAGTGTTGAAAAACATCTCCTATTTTTAAAGGCTTTTTAGCTTTATAGCTAAGATGTAAAATGTCAAAAAATTTAAGGATAATTTCATTAAATTTGAAGATTTGTTCAGAAGTGTTAAAGCCAAGTTGTCCTTAGTAACCCGAAATTTTCTTTCATGTTAGGATACCCAATTACGAATACGAATCACTTAACTATAGGGACAAAACGAGTTCATCGAAAAGTTTTTCGATTTGGACAAGGAAAAAAATGTATATCAGAGAAATGCGTCTACTATGCCAAGTAAAATCCGCATTTGTATTTTAAGGACATGAAATCTTTGGCCTCACGACAATATTTTTTCAGTTTGATTTGGCGCCAATGATTTTCTTCTTTACTTTTAGTTCTCTATGATATTTTAGTTTCTCTATGAGAGCTTGTAAATTCGTGAAATGTGAAATACAATTTAGTTTAACCTAACCTAACCAATGCGTAGGTTAGGTTAAAGTGGCAGCCCGATTAAGATTCAGGCTCACTTAGACTATTCAGTCCATTGTGATACCACATTAACTAAAAGTACCTATTACATATGGGAACTTCTAGTTTTAACCGTTGAACCTTCTCGATTATTTTTTCTGTTGAACCAACCAGATTGTTCCAAAAACATTAGCAGACTGCTTAAGTTAACGTTTTCCAGGTCCGCTAGTAATCTGAAGCTATATGCCCCTAAAATTTGCTTACGCCTTACACAAAATGCAGGACACTCACACAAGAGGTGTTTTATTGATTCCTTTTCCTCCGCATCATGACAGCTCATACAATAGTCATTATACTTCGCACCAATAGTTTTTGCAAAATCGCCTATCAGGCAGCGACCCGTTATAGCAGATATCAGGAGTGATATCTGGCGTCTCGAGAACACTAGCATATCTAGTGTGCGGTTTAAGTTTAAATGGGGCCATATTTGCTTGGTGTCGTTACAACCCTTACAATTCTCCCATCGAACATTTGCCATCATGACAGCCTTCTCACGCAGTAAGAGCTTGCAGGTAGCCAGAGGCACACCAACAGATTCTAGTTCCCCTGGAATATGTAAGGTAGTTCCTAGCCTTGCTAGCTCATCTGCTTCGCAGTTCCCCGGTATGTTCCGGTGGCCAGGCACCCATATTAGGTGAATATTGTACTGCTCAGCCATCTCATTGAGAGATTTGCGGTAGTCGATGGCCGTTTACGAGTTGAGGAACACAGAGTCCAAGGATTTTATTATATGTTGACTGTCTGAGTATATATTAATGCCCATATTTTTTGGAACATTACTTCTCAGCCAATTCGCCACCTCTCTTATTGCTAATATTTCAGCCTGAAAAACACTACAGTGATTAGGTAATCTTTTCGCTATTCGAAGTTCCAGATCATTAGAATATACTCCGAAACCCAATTGTCCATCCAATTTGGAGCCATCAGAAGAAATCTATATATTCTTTATTCCCCGGGGTCTGTAAGAACCACGCCTCACTGTTGGGGATTAGAGTCTCAAACTTTTTGTCGAAAAGTGGACTCGCCATAGTGTAATCCACTACGTTAGGCACATCTGGCATTATTTTGAGGACCGAACTGTGACCGTAACTTTTTTCCGACCACAGCGATAGCTCGCGCAACCGCACAGCCGTTGTTGCAGCTGACTGTTTGGCCAAAATGTCTAAAGGCAATAGATGCAGTATGACATTAAGGGAGTTTGTTCCTGTCTTGCTGAATGCACCTGAGATACACAAGCACGCCATACGCTGAACTTTGTCTAAACTTGTCGGCTGGTGAAGTGCCGGCCACCAGACTACAACACCATATAGCATTATAGGTCTAACCACTGCCGTGTATAGCCAATGTAAAATTTTTGGTTTTAGTCCCCACTTTTTCCCTATTGCCTTTTTGCACGAGTATAAAGCTACCGTTGCTTTCCTCGCCCTTTCTTCAATATTAAGCTTAAAGTTCAGCTTCCTGCCCAAAATAACGCCAAGGTATTTTGCACACTCCCTAAAGGGAATTTCAATACCCCCTAAGGAAATGGGCCTAACCGTGGGAGTTTTGCGATCTTTGCAGTACATGACTATTTCTTTCTTTGCAGGATTTACCCCAAGACCATTATCTTTCGCCCATTTCTCAGTCATCCGGAGGGCTCTCTGTATAATATCTCTAACTGTTGATGGGAATTTTCCCCTGACTGCTAGCGCCACATCATCTGCGTATGCCACCACTTGTATCCTTTCTTTTTCTAGGGAAACCAGAAGGTCGTTTATAGCAACATTCCAAAGAAGAGGTGATAGAACTCCTCCTTGAGGAGTGCCTCTGTTCACATACCTTTGTATGTTTGCTTGTCCTAGTGTGGCTGAAATGCGTCTCTTCCTTAGAAGTTCGTCTAACAGCCTAAGTATACCTGGATCAACATTCAGAGTTGTCAGTCCATTTAATATTGAGCTCGGATGGACGTTATTGAACGCCCCTTCGATGTCTAGAAATGCCACGACTGTGTATTCTTTGACAGATAGTGAGCTTTCAATAAAGCTGGCTAGTTCATGTAATGCGGTCTCAGTAGACCTGCCTTTCGAGTATGCATGTTGTCGTTTCGAGAGCAAACTTGAATCGACGCTAGTTCTAAGATAAATATCTATCATCCTCTCCAGAGTCTTAAGTAGGAATGATGATAAGCTGATTGGTCGGAAATCCTTCGCATTCGAGTGAGAGGCTTTTCCCGCTTTAGGTATGAAAACGACTTTTGATTCTCTCCACTTTCGTGGAATATAT